>NC_135978.1:14062877-14662877 GCF_053455715.1 Rhinoraja longicauda
CCATTGTTGGGATCGAGCGAGCCTGGATGTTTGGCACTATAATGCAGCAGGTCTACCGCTGGGCCCTGCTCTACTCTACTCCCATGACTGTAGCCACACACAGTTCCCACTCAGGTCTTTAAATTTGCCAACAATACCACTGTTTTTGGACGAATTGCAGGAAATGAGTCCGAGCCCAGTAGGGAGATCTATCGTCTGATTGAAATGTGCCAGAAGAATAATCTGCTTTCAACGTCAGTATGACCAAAGAGCCGATTGTTGACTTTAGAAGAGGAAGGCTGAGGATCCACAAACCTGTCTTCGTCGATGAGTTGGTGGTGGAGAGTGTCCACAACATCAAGTTCCTGGACCCAGCACGTTGTTGCAATCATAAAGAAAACCCATCAATACCTTTACTTAGAAGATTGAATACCCTGGCCTACTCGAATTTCATTCCTGCCATCAGGAAGGTACAGGAGTCTGAAAAGTCTGGCCTCCAAGTTCAGGAACAGCTTCTTCCCACCAAACCATCAGGCTATTGAACTGCAAACACCAATAAACCTCAAACTATGAACTGTCTTGATGTGTACAAGAGTGTATGCCACACATCTTGCATTACAACAGCAATTTATAGTTTAAAAGTAACTTGTTGGCTATAGTCCACTTTGGGACAATTGAAGGGCATGAAAGGTGGCATATTAATACAAAAAATTATCTCTGTTGGTTGACTTACATCTATATTAACTCTCACTAGCACTTTTTTTCAAAGTACACATGCTCAAAACAAAAATCCCTTAACCATCTGCTAAACTGGAACATTGTAGCTTCCTATTTATAAACATCTCTTCACAAATGTCAACTGTTTTTTGAATACCTGTCTGCCTAACTATTTGGAAATTGAAATTAACAGGGACAGGGAAATAGTAGTTGAATGACTGGAAGAACAGTCCAGGGACATCAGGCAAAATTCCACCAAGCTTACTAAAGAATTTAAATGTGTTTAATTAAATCATCTAGAGTTTTAGTATTGGCCATTTGGTTAATTGATATCTTTCAGGGATGGAAATCTACAATACTGTCCTAGTCTGACTGGTATGACTCCGACACAGTATTTGGACTGATAACATTGCCTGGGTCCAATTGACTTTGCAGTGCCTCGCTGTCTGGAGCTTTTGGAAACTAGTCAAGGAAATTCCTAATATGTCATACAGAACCAGATCCTATTGTTCCATACTTATGAGTGCAAATCCTGGATATGTCTTCTCCGAGCAACAAAGGTGGTGCTATAATCAAGAAGGTATGGTCTTGGATGCTGTCAACATTAGCCCCTTCTCTCATATCATGTTAAAAATTGGCTTTGATATTACCTGCTGATTATCCCTCACTCCATTCTGCGATGATGAATCTGTACTGTCTGTAACTGAAAGACACACTGAAACCACAGAGCAAACAATAAACTTTTGGATGGTGGAGTTTTCTGCGCTCTGTCAAACGTAGCTTAATTAACAATGCTGCTAACTGAGCTGGCCATGCCTTGAACGGTATCATGTGTAGCTATCAGACTGGATCTCAGTAACCAAGAGAGGAGATAAACCTCATTGATCTTGCTGATAGTCTGCTTGTTGCAAATACATGATGGCATTGACCACTGCAATTTTGTACGGACAGGAATCCTGTAATGACATCCTTTTTGCTGTTGCATTAGATCAAAATTGGGTACCATGAACCACCGTGGGATACTGGTATTGGTGTACTATATATAGTCAAGTGTACTGAGATGGAGTGAAAAACATTTGGGTGCCAATGAGGCAAATCATATCATGCATGAATAGATCAGGCAGTGCAAAAGAGAAAATGAAGAGTACGAAATAGTGTTACAGCTACAGAGAGAGTGCAGATTTTTTTTAACGTGCTGAAGGTACAATGAGGTAGTTTGGAAGATTGTATATCAAACCTTGTATATGAGAGATCGTTTCTAGAATCTGGTAACGGTGGGGAAGGAGATGTTGAAGTTGGTGATGTGTGCTTTCAAGTGTTTGTATCATTATATATTAGCAGTAGCTCAATTGTATAACCTTATGGCTTGGCATATCCATCACTCTACTGTTATCAACAAGGCAGATGCAAGTCCTTCTCCATTTCTTAATATGAAAGGTAGTAACTGTCACGTAGATTCTATGATGTTAGGGCCAAAGCTACATGGTAATTTGGAACTGGGAAATCTTGACAAACGACAAGTTGAATATAAGGAGATAAATGACGACTAATTCAAGTCAAAGACTTTTCATCAGAATGAGAGAAATAGAAAGGAATCTAGTCTTAAATTATGATGAAGTTGGGAGATTGGGATGTGAACTAACAGAAGTTGACCTTGAAGTTATAAAGTTTAAATGATAAAATGAGTAATGGTGTAAAGGGATTTGTGAATAATGAAAATGCATATCTATCTGACATGAAAATAACATGAAATATGAAATGCAAGAGCTGGATTGCTGTTTATCTTAGTATTTTGTCCATGTGATTGTAGTGTGCCATGTTTGTAGGTGAGACCTTGTTGTTTGAACTTTTATTTGAGTTTCATTGAAATCCCCATGCCATAGGTTAAAGACTGAGATAACAGTAGGAGTGGTACGGAGGATTAGAGCAACAAGCATCTGAAAACCTGAGGTTTAAAAGGAGATGTGGCACAATACCGTTAGCCAATCTATGGTTTGATTACTTGAGAAGGCTACTTCATGAGCAGTAAATGCACTACATTCAATTGGAAGAAATATAAATAAGGTACATGCTTGAAAATTCTGGAAAGGAGGCATTTATGCCATATCATTTTTTTGTTCCTAGAAAAGATGGTCGTTTGACAGAATCCACCACCTTTTCAACAGAGATGCAAGGACATTTTGTGCAGTTGACTTCCAGATGTGGTGGTTCTTCTTAAAATTCTCTATAATGAATATGCGATTTGATATGTTTCAAGTGAATGGAATGTTACAAGATAACAGGCCGCATCCTTTGCAACTACAGGGAAAGAGAACTTAAACACAAAAAAGTTGCATGGTGCTTGTGTGCACAGGGTCTGTGCACAACTTGATGGAGCCACACACAAGGTAGTGAGCATGGACACAATGGACAGATTGGACACAATTTTCCACCTTTTCTCTGCAAATGTATGCATCTATCTAGTATTAAATTCTTACTCCCAATATCCGATAGAAACAGCACATTTTGCAACCAATGTCAAGGTCAGGTACAGAAGGAAATTATCTCCGGTTGTAAAAAAAATGACGTGTTAAAAGCATATGATTTTGATTGTATGATTCAGTATGATTGTACAGTTTTGCTCACCACTTGAAATATTGATAACATTCTCTCTTTGGCTCTCTTAGAGTATGCTATTTAAACTTCATTAGACTGAAATATATCCAGATTTATGAACTAATAACAATATACTGTGCATCCAGTTGCATGCAATTTAATTGCAGGCTAAATAAACCATACAGTTCTTAGTACAATTCAGATAAGTTAATATGTTATCAGGGAAAAACACTCTTTTGAATTATTTTTTGGTCAGCTCAATTTGTTTTGGAAACTAACCCCTTATCCATCTCTTATCTGAAAAATAGACGTCCTAAATAAAATGGTGAGCACAATTCATAATTACAGATATGAAATACTTATTTGAGGAAGCTCTATAAAATTAGATTTATGTAATTAATGCAAGTCGGATGCTAATTTTAATTCTTTGGCACAGGCTAGACCCACAAGGGACTGCAGATGCTGGGTTCTTGAGCAAAAAGCAAATTGCCGGAGTAACTCACCAGGTCAGGCAGCATCTATGGAGTGAAATAGACACAATTTCTTTATTTCCATATTTCTGCATCAACTGTGTTTATTTGCTGCAAAAATAGAAGTGAAACCAAGCCTAATTTTCTTTGTTCAATAATAGGTGTCAATGCAGAAATTTTGATTTTTGCATAAGCTCAGTACAGACAGGATATATTGAAATAACTGCATATATCAGAAATATGAAATAAACCACAATTATAGACAATAGACGCAGGAGTAGGCCATTCGGCCCTTCGAGCCAGCACCACCATTCAATGTGATCATGGCTGATCATTCTCAATTGCATTTTTATTGCTTATTTTTATTGGCTTTATTGTTGAACTGCGGGTAATTTTTCATTTCACTGCACATTTATGTGAATGTGACAAATAAATTGACTATTGACTATTGACATCAGTACCCGTTCCTGCCTTCTCCCCATACCCCCTGACTCCGCTATCCTTAGGAGCTCTATCTAGCTCTCTCTTGAATGCATTCAGAGAATTGGCCTCCACTGCCTCCAATTGGCCTCCATCTGAGGCAGAGAATTCCACAGATTTACAACTCTGACTGAAAAAGTTTTTCCTCATCTCCGTTCTAAATGGCCTATCCCTTATTCTTAAACTGTGGCCCCTGGTTCTGGACTCCCCCAACATTGGGAACATGTTTCCTGCCTCTAACGTTTCCAATCCCTTAATAATCTTGTATGTTTCAATAAGATCCCCTCTCATCCTATCATATCATCATATATACAGCCGGAAACAGGCCTTTTCGGCCCTCCAAGTCCGTGCCGCCCAGTGATCCCCGTACATTAACACTATCCTACACCCACTAGGAACAATTTTTACATTTACCCAGCCAATTAACCTACATACCTGTACGTCTTTGGAGTGTGGGAGGAAACCGAAGATCTCGGAGAAAACCCACGCAGGTCACGGGGAGAACGTACAAACTCCTTACAGTGCAGCACCCGTAGTCAGGATCGAACCTGAGTCTCCGGCGCTGCATTCGCTGTAAAGCAGCAACTCTACCGCTGCGCTACCGTGCCATTCTTCTAAATTCCAGTGTATACAAGCCTAGTCGCTCCAGTCTTTCAACATATGACAGTCCCGCCATTCCGGGAATTAACCTAGTAAACCTACGCTGCACGCCCTCAACAGCAAGAATATCTTTCCTCAAATTTGGAGACCAAAACTGTACACAGTACTACAGGTGCGGTCTCACTAGGGCCCTGTACAACTGCAGAAGGATCTCTTTGCTCCTATACTCAACTCTTCTTGTTATGAAGGCCAACATTCCATTGGCTTTCTTCACTGCCTGCTTCCTTTCAGTGACTGATGCACTAGGAGACCCAGATCTCGTTGTACGTCCCCTTTTCCTAACTTGACACCATTCAGATAAGTCTGCCTTCCTATTCTTACCACCAAAGTGGATAACCTCACACTTATCCACATTAAACTGCATCTGCCATGCATCCGCCCACTCACACAACCTGTCCGAGTCACCCTGCAACCTCATAGCATCTTCCTCACAGTTCACACAACCACCCAGCTGTGTATCATCTGCAAATTTGCTAATGGTACTTTTAATCCCTTCATCTCAGTCATTAATGTATATTGTAAATAGCTGCGGTCCCAGCACCGAGCCTTGCGGTACCCCACTAGTCATTGCCTGCCATTCTGAAAGGGACCCATTTATCCCCACTCTTTGCTTTCTGTCTGTCAACCAATTTTCTATCCATGTCAGTACCCTACCTCCAATACCATGTGCTCTAATTTTGCCCACTAATCTCCTATGTGGGACCTTGTCGAAGGCTTTCTGAAAGTCGAGGTACACCACATCCACCGGCTCTCCCCTGTCAATTTTCCTAGTTACATCCTCAAAAAATTCCAGAAGATTAGTCAAGCATGATTTCCCCTTCGTAAATCCATGCTGACTCGGAACGATCCTGTTACTGCTATCCAAATGCTCTGCAATTTCGTCTTTTATAATTGACCCCAGCATCTTCCCCACCACTGATGTCAGACTAACTGGTCTATAATTTCCCGTTTTCTCTCTCCCTCCTTTCTTAAAAAGTGGGATAACATTAGCTACCCTCCAATCCACAGGAACTGATCCTGAATCTATAGAATATTGGAAAATGATCACCAATGTGTCCACAATTTCTAGAGCCACCTCCTTAAGTACTCTGGGATGCAGACCATCAGGCCCTGGGGATTTATCAGCCTTCAGTTCCATCACTCTACCCAACACCATTTCCTGCCTAATGTGGATTTCCTTCAGTTCCTCCATCACCCTAGGATCTCTGGCCACTAGAACATCTGGGAGATTGCTTGTATCTTCCTTAGTGAGGACAGATCCAAAGTACCGGTTCAACTCGTCTGGCATTTCCTTGTTCCCCATAATAAATCCCCCTGCTTCTGTCTTCAAGGGACCCACATTTGCCTTGACTATTTTTTTCCTCTTCACATACCTAAAAAAGCTTTTACTATCCTCCTTTATATTATTGGCTAGCTTACCCTCGTACGTCATCTTTTCTCCCCGTATTGCCTTTTTAGTTATCTTCTGTTGCTCTTTAAAAGAGTCCCAATCCTCTGGCTTCCCACTCTTCTTTGCTATGTTGTACTTCTCTTTTATTTTTATGCTGTCTTTAACTTCCCTTGTCAGGCACGGGTGCCTCTTACTCCCCGTAGAATCTTTCCTCCTCTTTGGGATAAATTGATCCTGCAACTTCTGCATTATTCCCAGGAATACCTGCCATTGCTGTTGCACCGTCTTCCCTGCTAGGGCCTCCTTCCAGTCAATTCTGGCCAGCTCCTGCCTCATGCCTCTGTAATTCCCTTTGCTACACTGTAATAATGACACTTCCGATTTTCCCTTCCCCCTCTCAATTTGTAGAGTAAAACATCATATTGTGATCACTGCCTCCTAATGGCTCTTTTACCTCGAGTCCCCTTATCAGATCAGGTTCATTACACAACACTAAGTTCAGAATTGCCTTCTCCCTGGTAGGCTCCAGTACAAGCTGTTCTAAGAATCCATCTTGGAGGCACTCCACAAATCTCTTTCCTGGGGTCCATTACCAACCTGATTTTCCCAGTCTACTTGCATGTTGAAATCTTCCATAACCACCGTAGCAATTCAGGGAGCACTAAGCAAATCAGGCAGCATCTGTGGAAAGAAAGTTAATGTTTAGGATGGAGGATTAAACAATATAGATCTTTAAAGGTTGAAATTTAAAAATACTGGATGATAACAAAAGTACAGTGTTTAACAACATTGTTTTATTCTGGCAAATGCTATGCATCACTGTTATAATCCAAGTTCAGTTTTTCAGGAAAAATAAGTCAACTTTTTGTGAGAGGCTACATTTTTTGGTAAACAACAAAATATGATGGAACTTTTAAACTCTCAAAAAAATGATGCATACATTTAATCATGATGTTGCAAAAAACTTATTTTGTTCAAACAATTCAGTTGTCCAAAAATGTAGGAATTTCAGAACATAGTTCTCAGAAAATGTTTTCAGAAATTATTTATAGGAGGTTTAATGGAGGACCACATTGGTATAATGTATATACTAAAATTCTCATTTGTTTGTTCCTGAGCTACAGCCAAAACGGTACACGATAGTACGACAATTTTAGGCCCACCTTATTCACCGTCGTCCCTTTGGTGCTAATGGAAGAAGTTTCATAGAAATTGGTGTTATATTTTCAAAGTTATTCACATTTTAAAGTTTAAATCTATCTCCTAAGGAGAGAGGGAGGAGGAGGGAGGATAAGGGGGGTTGAGAGGGATGGGAGGAGGAGGAGGGGCAGGAGGGGAGGGCGGAGGTAGGGGGAAGGGGGAGGGAGAAGTGGGGGAGAGGGTGCTGCACCAATGCAGGTTTGGGCCCAACGGGTCCACGGTCCAGAAAGCTCTAATTTTGTCATTAGCCCAGATTTTCCCATCAAATTATATTATAGCTAACAGCTCTCTGCATTATTTATGAGCAAAGTGAATACTGTCATCTCATGATGATGTGACGTTAAATTTGTAGTTACTGTCCTCTGTCAGCACAGCCAGTTTAAAAAATTTATAGAAACAATACCTTGCTGTTCAAATGAACGATATTGATGTATGTCTACACTAGCATTGTAAGTAAGAATCCTGACAGAATGAGGCACTACTTTTGAATTTTGCTGCAGGTATCCTTCATCATGATGTGATAACTTAATTCTTGATACTGCCTTTCTCTGGCTGCAGAAATTAACAGAGAATCATGAAATCTCATTAATTCAGCTTTTACTTGTTGATTTAAAAAATATATTATTTGTTATAAGATTTATTGTCTATTTTCGCCCACAATTGAACATTTTTTTTATTACCCTTTTTCTCTGATTTGACCACGAATTAAGTATTAACTTAAGCTACTTAGTTAAGGCTTTGTGGTTAAAGGGATATACTAATCTCTGGTGCCATGCCGAAAAGACTATGCTACTACATTTCTCTTGCATTAATACTATTGTAGAAATCCACGCGGTGTGTAAACACTGTTTAATCATTAACCGAATACAGCCCCATCGTTCACCCACGCATGCCCGAGTTCAAATCCCAATTGCCAAACCCTTTGTTCTCCTGGCACACGACGGCCCACCCCCCTGACCACGTGATTGGTCGGCCCAGATCACGCCCAGTCCACGCGAGAGTTCGAGCCCGACAAACGACGGTTTGATACCAAAGTAGCTCGGCCCGCCACATGACCCTCACCAGAACCGGAGTAATGGGGGTGGTTAGGCTGATGAGTGAGACGGCCTGATCGCGTGTACGTATCTCCTGTGTCGGGGTCGCAGCTGGCGGAGTTGAGGGCGGGTGCGGTTGTGACGGTGGATGCCCTCTACGGTGGGGCTGTGCCACCTACACTGGTTGGTCAATGTTCAAGTGTGCCGACTTAAGACAGTCCACGGAGACAGTCTCGTGCCTGTCACCTGTGTTGATGACAAAAGTCATGATGCTGTGTTGCAGTACCTGGAAGGGTCCCTCATAAGGCCTTTGCAGTGGCGTACGGTGAGAATTGCGGCGAAGGAAGTAGTACTGGCAATCCTGGAGGCCGGGTGGGACGTACGTGGTGGTATGTCCTTGCGGGACTTTGGGACTGGAGAGAGCGTGCCCACCTTCTCACGGAGGCACATCAGCATGGTCGTGGCCGGTTCATGATGTCCATTTGCCGCCGGGATGAAGTCGCCTGGGACCGTAAGCAGGACGCCGTACACCAGCTCGGCCAAGGAATTTGCCAGGTCCTCCCTCAGGGCGTATCCCCAGTTGGACCCACAGCAACTCGTCCATCCAGTCCAAGCCCATGAGCCGTGCCTTTATGGATGGCTTCAGGTACCGGTGAAAAAGCTCCACTAGGCCATTTGCTTGCGGGTGGTAGACCGTAGTGTGGTTCAGCTGAGCGCCAAGCAGCTGGGCCATTGCTGACTACAACTCGGAGGTGAACTGCGCACCTCTACCGGAGATATCCACCAGCACTCCAAAGCGGGCGATCCAATGGGCAGCGAGGGCACGTGCACAAGTCGCAGTGGAGGTATCCGAGAGCTAGACGGCTTCTGGCCATCTCGTGAAACGGTCCACGATGGTGAAAAGGTGGGTGACACCTCTGGATGGGGGCAGCGGTCCAACGATGTTGACGTGGATGTGGTTGAAACGCCGGTGTGGCAGGGCAAAATTCTGCAGCGGCGCCTTGATGTGTCGCTGAATCTTTGAGGTTTGACAGGATGCATGCCCCGGCTCAGTTGCCGACCTGTTTGCGCAACCTATACCACATGAACTTGGCTGCCACCAGTGCCGTTGTTGCTCAGATGGAAGGGTGAGCCAAACCATGAACCATGTCGAAAATCCGGCGGCGCCAGGCTGCGGGGATGATGGGTCTTGGCTGTCCGGTAGACACGTTGCAAAGGAGCATGGTGTCAGCGGGCCCCAATCGCTCATCCTCCAACAACAGGCCTGAGATGGCGGTGCGGTAGGCGAGCATCTCCTCATCCTCTCGCTGGTTGGCCGCCACAGCCGTGCAGTCGATACCTGGGGCCAAAGCATGGATGGCATTGATGGCGGTGCGGGACAACGCATCTGTGACCCGATTACACTTGCCTGCAATGTGCTGGACGCAAGTCGTGTACTCGGGGATGTAGGCCAAGTGACGCTGCTGCTGGGATGACCAGGGATCAGACACCTTGGCAAAACGTGAGTGGCTTGTGGTCTGTGAAAGCTGTGAAATCCCCGCCCTCGAGGAAGTAGTGGAAATACCGGATGGCCAGGTAGAGCATGAGGAGCTCCCGGTCGAAAGCTCTGTATTTCTGCTCGGGCGGGGTCTCGGGTGACGACTGAAAAAGGCGAGGGGCTGCCAGCTTCCATTTATCAGTTGTTCCAGCACTCCGCCCACGGCTGTGCCAGATGCGTCAACCGTGAGAGGTGTTGGCGTGTTGGCCCGAGGATGTACCAACATCATCGCCTTTGCCAGCACCTCTTTGGCGTTGTTGAACGTGGACGTGGCTACGTCATCCCAAACGAGCGCTTTTGGCTTGTTGGCCAGGGCCTTGAACAGCGGTTGCAAGATCCTAGCGGCTACTGGCATGAAACGGTGATAGAAATTGAACATGCTGACAAACTCTTGGAGTCCTTTCACCGTAGAGGGTTAGATAACTTGCGAATGGCCTCAACTTTGGTGTTGAGTGGGACCGCATTGTGCTGGATGATGTGATGGCCAAGGAGGGTGATGGGAGGCCAAATTGACGCTTGACAAGGTTGATGGCCAGGCCATGCTCATTGAGCCGCTGACAAAGAGTACCCGGTGTTCTTGAGGCCGAAAGGCATCCGTAGGAACTCAAAGAGCCCGAAAGGGGCGATGAGAGCCGTCGTGGAGACGTCTTCTGGGTGGATCGGAATCTGATGGTAGCCACGTACCAGGTCGATTTTGGAAAAAACTTGGTGCTTTCCGGATTTGCCGTGAAGTCCTGGATGTGAGGGACAGGATACCGGTTGGCCGTTGTGACATCATTGAGGCAGCGGTAGTCCCCACAGGGTCTCCAGCCCCCAGACGGTTTGTGGACCATGTGAAGCGGGGATGCCCATGGGCTGCCTGAGCCCATTTCCTGGTCTTTGGCCAGATGGAGCTTGTTGGGGGGGCAGCCTGCGTGCGCCTGGAGTGGCGGTCCGGTGGTGGGGATTTGGTGCTTCACCCCGTGCATGGGGCTGCCGTTGTGAACTGGGGGGGGTTATGATGTCGGGGAAAGCGGCCAAGATCCTGGCGTACTCGTCTGAGAAGTTCACCGAGCCGAGATGTGACGCAGTCAATTCGGCGTGGCGCAAGACGATCGACTCGAACGTCTCAGAATTAACTAGACGTTGTCCCTTCCAATTGACCAGCAGAGACTGCACCTGGAGGAAATCGGCGCCCATCAGCATTTGGGAGACGTCGGCGATAGTAAAGGGCCACTTGAAGTGATAAGAGTTGAAGTTCAGTGGGATCATGCGGACCCCGTACGTCTTGAAGTTGTTGGCGGCGGCCAGAGAAGGCCCCCTCTTTCCAGAACGAGTGTCGGCCCCCGATGGGGTCAAAACACTGAACTCTGCTCCCGTGTCCACGAGAAAACGCCGCCCCGAATGACGATCTCGGGTGTAGAGGAGGCGATGCTTCTGGCCGGCCGCAGTAGCCACTATTGGCAGCCGGCTGAGGCTTTTCCTGGAATACGTGCTGGGTGGTCGGCATTGGCGGGCCGCGGAACCCCATCTTTGGTGGTAGTAGCACCACTCAACCTTGACAGCGTCGGTCGTGGTCGGCTTCACTGCCTCACCTTTGGTGGAGGCTGGGACCGGCCACTTGACCTGCCGAGGCACCGTCACCACCCGACTGATGGTGGCGTCACCCTGCTATGCCACAGCACGTCACATTCGCTTGCCACAGCACGTCTGCACGGGCTGCCAGCCTTCGGGGGTCGGTGAAATCGTCGTCCGCGAGGAGCAGGCGAATGTCCTCGGGCAACTGCTCGCAGAAAACCTGTCCGAACAGGAGGGCAGGTCTTGTGTCCGTCCATCAAGGCGAGCATTTCATCCATAATCACGGACGGCTTGCGGTCGCCTAGGCCATCCATGTACAGGAGTTTGGCTGCCCTGCCGCGGTGGCTGAGACCGAAAGTGCACATGAGGAACGTTTTGCAGCTCTCGTACTTGCCGTCGGCTGGTGGCTGGCGAAGGTAATCGATTATGCGCCTGGCAGTGTCCTGGTCCAGCGCACTGACCACGTAGTAGCATTTGGTGGCATCTGTGGTGATCTGGCAGATGTGGAACTGGGCTTCAGCCTGTTGAAACCACACATGGGGCTGTGATGTCCAGAAAGTGGGCCGTTTGATAGAAACTGCGTTCTGCTGGTCTGGGTTGTCGGCTGCAGATATGATACAATCCAAAATAAGCCGTTTTGGATCGTCGGGGTCACCACTGTGGAGGTCCACGCGTTATGTAAACACTGTTTAATCATTAACCGAATACAGCCCCGTCGCTCACCCGCGCATGCCCGAGTTCAAATTCCAACTGCCAAATCCTTTGTTCTCCTGGCACACGACGGCCCGCCCCCTTGAACGCGTGATTGGGCGGCCCAGATGACGTCCAGTCCACGTGAGAGTTCGAGCCTGACAAATGACAGTTCGATACCAAAGAGGCTCGGCCCGCCACACTATAATATTTACTGAGAAGCTCTGAAAATAACCCTCACAGTGCCATCTGGAGGTGTAACAATTCTGTTGTTGCTTGGTTTCAATGCAATATGCACAGTCTAATACATATGTACTGGGATATTAATGTTATAAAGAAAACATAAACATTGATCTTTGCAAAGCATAACTGGAATTTGGTAGGTTGTCAAAGGCACAACTAAAAGATAGAATTAAGGAGGTTTAAGGAAATGGAGGGACATTTAGAGAAAAATTCAGAGTGTGAGAATACATCAAAAATTGTATGATTTTCTTGCCATCAAAATGTATTATTTTTGATCTGTATTCATAATCTTAACAGTATTTTGATTTTCAGATTTGGTCAGCATTTTTGTACGTGTGCAATTTTGAATCAATAATAGTATTTACTCTTTAAATATTATATTAAATTGTGACCTGGCTGCCAGATAATTATTAATCCCATGTTAAATTTAAGTAAAAGTAGCCAATTATGAACATTTTCTAATTCACATATGCAGCGTATACAAATATATTGCATTTTTAATTGAATCATGGTTGAGTATCAAGAAGTTAAAAATCAGATATCATTTAACTAATGGAATAATGCTATTTTGTGAACACGGCAAATTTTAAGAAGTCTAAAAAAGCAAATGATGCAGCTTTGAGGTCCTGATAAAGGAATTTAAAAATAGAAGGTACATTTAAGTCAAACAGGATTGATGCTTTTGTATATCTAGTACATCAGATAAGAGGTTATTTTGAATCAAAATGTTTTGTTCCTTTTTTCTATTTTACCATATTTGTGATTTGCTGAGAAAGTCTAGAGAAATATAATTATTCAACTACTTAACAATAGAATAAAGTAATTTACTAATTTCCCACAGCACAGGCTTATTTTCTGTCTAATGCAATATTACCATTAAAATGCAATATCTATACAATCTTGTGCATGTTTCTATACACTGTTAAATAGTCACCATATTCTCATACTATTTTCCCCTGTTCTGGATTTTCTCAGTATTTGAACTGGCTATGTGGACTAGTGTGTTTTTGGGATATAATTTGTGCAGTGTCCGATGAACCTTCTTGACAATCATTAGGCGACTTTTCATGGTTTTTATCTCATCAGCTCCATTAAATTCCTCCTTGGGAAAATGTATCCTTAACCTGTAAAGAATCCAACAGATCCAATCTTGGTTCAAAATTTATTTCTTCCTTGGTCCCAAGTTCCAAGTTTTGGATTTTGTGAGGACTATTTTGGAAATTCTTATTTTCTGTTATTAACTAATAATTTCTTTTATCTGTTGATTTATCAAATAAAATAGCTATGCAAATATTTGTAAAACCAGGTATCTGGAAATACAGAAATAAATAGGTGTGAAGCAAAGTTAATTACACATACCACAAATTGTGAAAATGTAAGGGGTTTAAGATATTTTCATGATACGGTGACATTATAAACTGCATAAAGCATCCTTTCATTATTTTGGTGTTGCTAGATTTAAATGCTCCAACAAATGTAACGATCAGCCCTTCGCTTGTTTTGCTGTCTGAATTTGAGGGTCATTCAAATTTTCTGCTTTTCCTGTACTAAATCACACCAATTTCCTATTCACCAATCATCTCTATGGGTTAAAACTCAAAGCATGTTGCTGACTTGTATTGTTTCGACATTGATGACTTTGCTATAAAATGGCAAGTTACCAAGCTTGAAATTTCCTATCCAAAGCTCTTTGACTCTCATTTGACAAAGGTTTTCTTTACACTTACCTGATGTCTTTTCACATTACTTTTATTTAATAATAATCCAAATCCTGTGAGGTGCCCAGCAATGTATCAATCGCTAAAGGCACTATATAAATGTTGGTTGCTGTTGACAATAATGTATTAGTTTTTGGCTCAGTTATTATTATTTAATCAATTTCATCTTAATTGCAAAGTTTTACGATAAGCCAGTATGTAAAAATCTACAGTTTCTTATATAATTTTGCAACACTCACTGGTACATTATTGCTAATGTACCAATAAGTGTTTACGGTTATATGTTTGTTTGGCCTAAATGATGTGTGACAGCAAATATTTAAGCTGCAATGTTGGTTGAAACGCAAGTATGTTGCAATAATATTCACAACGATTTAAAGATTTGCTCTTTTTATTTCTAACCACATCAGGATCCTGCCACCAAATATAACTGAGTATGAACTATTGCATAGAGCAATAGTAAGGGGTTTATCAGCTGTGAACGCATTCTATAGGGCTGTTTTGAGGGGATAGACTGGGATGTACTCTGTAGTCCCCATGGTGAGGACATTGATGGACTTACGGACTGTGTTACCAGCTACATAAAGTACTGTGTGGATAACGTTGTCCCTGAGGAGACTACACTGTTTCCCCAACAACAAGCCCTGGGCCACCTGTGACATAAAGGCCCTTCTCAACCAGAAGAAGAGGGCCTGCAGGAATGGTGACAGGGAGGAGGTGAAAGGGGTGCAGAAGACCTGAAGGCGAGACTGAGACAGGGCAAGGACGACTACAGGAGGAACCTGAAGCTAGAACTTCAGCAGAACAACATGAGGGATGTGTGGAGCGGTATGAAGAGCATTGCAGGCTACAAGAAGACCAGTGGTCTGGGGAGGGAAAGCAATCAGGACTGGGCCAACGAGCTAAACCTGTTTTTTAATAGATTTGATGGTGGGGCCGCTGCCCACCCTCCCCCCTGCTCCCCGACAGACTCTCCCCCTCAATCCCCCTGGTCTACTTCCTCTGCCCTTACTATGAAGCGCCTGACCATCAATGTGAGGAAGGAGCTGAGCAGACTCCACCCAGGCAAAGCCACGGGTCCCGATGGTGCCAGCCCTAGGGTACTCGAGGCGTGTGCCAGCCAGGGTACTCAAGGCATGTGTCTACTCCAGCATATCTTCAACCTGAGCTTGAGCCTGGAGAGGGTTCCTTTGATGTGGAAGATATCCTGCCTGGTTCCTGTACCAAGGAGGAGGATGTGCCTCAGCTCCTCCAATGACTACAGACCAGTGGCGATGACTTCACACATCATGAAGTCCCTGGAGAGGCTGGTGTTCACTCATCTGAGATTCCTGATTAAACCCTGCAGTTCGCTTACCAAACAAAGATGGGGATTGAGAACGCCATCATCCACCTGCTCCATCATTCCTATGCTCACCTGGATAAGCCGGGAAGCAGTGCGAGAGTCATGTTTTTTGACCTCCAGTACTTTTAACACCATCTGGCCTGCACTACTAGGGAGCAAACTGACGAAGACATGGGTAGATGCTCCATTGGTGTCCTGGATCACTAACTACCTGACTGGGCGACCACAATATGTCAGGCAACTGTGTCTTGGACATGGTAGTGAGCAACACAGGGGCTTGACTAATTGTGGGCTGCATCAGTGAGGGGAGGGAAGCTGAATACAGAGGTGTAGTCAATTACTTTGTTGAGTGGTGTGGGCTGAATCACCTGCAGCTTAACACCAATAAGACTAAGGAGTTAATGGTGGACTTTGGGAGGAGAGGAACACCCCTGTCTCCATCAATGGTGTGGATGTGCAGTTTACCAGAGAATACAAATACCTTGGAGTGTACCTGTATAGTAAACTGGACTAATCCAGGAACGCTGAGGCCCTGTACAAGAAGGGACAGAGCCGGCTGTATTTTTTGAGAAGGCTCTGCTCCTTTAACATCCGCAGTAAGATGCTGCAGATGTTTTACCAATCGGTGGGAGCCAGTGCCACCTTCTTCGCTGCCGTATGCTGGGCAGCAAAGGCTGCAGATGCCAATAGAATTAACAAACTCATCAGGAAGGCTGGCTCCATCCTGGGGACGGAACTGGATTCATGGGAGGTGGTCTTGGAGGGGAGGATGCTCCTCAAACTGCGGAGCATCCTGGGCAATAAAGCTCACCCCTCCATGATGCACTGGTTAACCTGAGGAGTACCTTCAGCAACAGACTGGATCCACCAAGATAAAGGACAGAACACAACAGGAGATCCTTCTTCCCTGTGGCTATCAAACTACAACTCCTCCCCCTTCTGTCATGGGATAGACTGAGACTGACTCACCACCCCCCCCCCCCCAAAAAAATCTTTGCACATCCCCAATCCTTTCCACTCGTCACTTTAATTTTGTTTCATGTATTTTGTGTTTTTATGACTGTTGGCAGGTCAATTTCCCTGCTTGGATAAATAAAGTTGTATCGTAATATTATTTGTATTTTAGGGTTGGCTTCACAAAAAAATGTTTAGTTTAGAGATATAGTGTGGAAACAGGCCCTTCAGCCCACAGAGTCCCCGCCGACGAGCGACCCCATATATTAGCACTATCCTACACACTAGGGACAATTTATAAACCAAATCCAAATTAACATACGTCTTTCGAGTGTGGGAAGAAACCAGAGCAATATTGGAAAAGTTAAAATCACCTCCTACAACAACCTTATTAGTCCTGCAGCTGCCTGCAATCTCCTGACATTTTTGCTCTTCTAATTCCCTTTGAATATTTGAGGGCCTCAACCAGGTGATGATCATCCCCTTCAAATTTTTCAGCTCCATCCATATAACCCTGCTGGACGAACCATCAGTAATGTCATATCTGACCACTTACATGACATCCTCCCTAATCAATAAAGCAATACCCTCTCATTTTTTACCCCCACCTCTATCTGTCCTGAATCATCTATACCCTGGAACATTAACATGCCAGTCCTCTTCCTTTCTTAACCAGGTTTCTGTAATGGCTACAACATCCCATTCACACGTACCTGTGCACACCCTGAGTTCATCTGTCTTACCCGTCAGGCCACTTGCATTAAAATAATTGCAATTCAAACCAACAGTTCCTCATGGCTCCCTGCCTTTCTCCTGCCTATTCTATCAACAAAACCTTCTGTCATCACCGTCCATAGCACTTTCCAGCTTTTCACCTGACTTGGTGCTGCATGGATTCCACCCCTCTGCCAATCTAGTTTAAACTAGCGGCACTAGCGTACCTGCTTGCCAGGTTCCCCTCCAGTTAAGGTGCAACCCATCACTCTTGTACAGGACACCTCTGCCCAAGAAGAGATCCCAATTGTCCAGAAAGTTGAATTCCTGCCCCACTCCTCAGCCACACATTCATCTCCCTTACCTTCCTGTCCCTACCCTCACTAGCACGTGACACTGGAAGCAAGCCAGAGATCACTACCTTGGAGATCCTGCTTTTTGGTCTATTACCAAACTCACTATACCCATTGCAGTACCTTATTCTTTTTCCTACCTACATCATTTGTGCCAACATGCACAACGACTTCCGAATCCTTCCCTTCCCCTTGAGAATGTCATGCAGACGTTCCAAGACATCTAGGACCTTGACGCCAGGGAGGTAGCACACCATCCTGGAGTTTCAACTGCTGCCATAGAATCCCCAATCTGCACCCCTAACTAATGAGTTCCCCTACCACTATGGCTCTGCCTGACATTGCCCTTCCCTACTGAGCCTCAGAGGCAGGCTCGATACCACAGCCCTGACTGGTACTGTTGCGCGATCTTGATGTATCAACATGTATCTAGACTTGCTTTCTAAAGTTTCTACACCAACCTGAAATTCGCTTGCTGCAGCAAATCAACTGCCTTGCTCAAAACTGCCTCTCCTGTTCTGACGTGTCTTACACTTTTGAGGTCTTCATGACACTCGTTTGCTAACATGTAAATGAGTTATTTTAATTCTCCTGTTCATGTCAGTCTTAGGAGCTTTATCTTCAGTGGGTGCAGTACATGCACACCCTGGTATACAACAGTACCGAAGTCTAAGGTTCAGAGATGGTCAAAAGTTCACATTTCTTAGGAATAAATATCACTAGCAATTTTTCCTAGACCAGCCACATCAAAGGTTCAAATGTATTTTATTGTCACGTGTAGCAATTAAGGTACAGTGAAACTCAATTTACCATAGTCATTCTAAAAAAAGCAACAAGACACACAACTACATAAAAGTTAACATAAACATCCACCACAGCACATTCCCCACGTTCCTCTGTGTGACGGAAGGCAATAAAGTCTAATCTTTACTCTTTATTCTTCCGCGGTCGGAGCGATCGAAGCTCCCACAGCCGGCGATCGAAGCATCCCCCACGTCAGGGTGGTCGTAGCTCCTGCGGCTTGGAGCTCGTATTGGTTCCTAACCAAGGGACCGCAAGCTCCACAATGATAAAGCCCGCAGGCTCCCGAGATTGGAGCTCCAAGGTCGAGCCCCAACAAGTGGCTGCCAGCTCCACGATGTTAGGCCACAGTGCGGACAGAGATGTGATACGGGAAAAAAATCGCATCTCCGGCGAGGTAACAGATTAAAAAATTTCCCAATCCCCACACCCCCCACATAAAATAAAGCTAAAGAACACTGCAACATACATTTAACACATATTAAAAAACAACAAAGAGAGAAAAGGATGAGACAGACTGTTGGCGAGGCAGCCATTGCGTCGCCACCTGGTGGTTAATCCTAGGTATGGCCAAGAAAGCACAGCAATGCCTCTTACTTCATTAGAAGGGTTAGGAAGTTTGGCATGTCTCTAACAACTCTCACCAACTTCTACAGATGCGCCATAGAAAGCATCTTGTTGGGATGCATCACAGCCTGCTTTAGAGACCACCCCAACTACGATCGCAAGACGTTGCAGAGAGTTGTGGATGTAACCCAGTCCATCGTGCAAACTATCTCTTTCATTGACTCCAACTACACTTCATGCTGTCTACACAAGGCCATCTGCATAATTAAGGACCACTCTCGTCCCTCTACTCCTCTCTCCCATCAGGCGAGAGGCACAGAAGTTGAAAACGCATACCTCCAGATACAGGGACAGTTTCTTCCCAGCTGTTTTCAGGTAAACGAATGGTCCTCTCAATAGCGAGAGTGTGGTCCTGACCTCCCATTGGAGACCATTGAACTATCTCTAATCGGACGTTATCTTGCACTAAATGTTGTACCCTTTATCTGTGCATTGCGATGGCTTGATTGTAATCATGTGGTCTTTTTGACTGGATAGCACGCAAACTAACGCTTCTCACTGTACCTCGGTACAGGTGGCAATAATAAACTAAACATATTAAATGGGAAGTGGAGAGGCCTTTTCCTATTTTAGTATATTAATACTGTTGGTTTCAGTGAAAAATCTGTCAAGACCTACTAATTCCTCACTCTGTACGATGGGTACAGGCAATGACGGATTGCTAATTGGGGTCGGTTGATATGATAATGGATCACTTACTATATATTACAATGCAGATTTCCAACATTGGCTTGAATTCATTTTTGTTCCACACCAATGTTGGAAATCTGCATTGTAATATATAGTAAGTGATCCATTATCATATCAACCGACCCCAATTAGCAATCCGTCATTGCCTGTACCCATTGGTTCAGCTAGTATAGTATCACTACTTTAAGTACTCGGGATGCATTCTGGGAATGAGAATCTTGTCCAAATGTGATTATCAGCTGCAGTTCTCTCATTCACTAAATTCCAAAGATGTGAAAATTATGTCATGTGCTCTCATTAGCCAAGCTAGGGTGACACGGTGGCATAGCGATAGAGCTGCTGCCCTGCAGCGCCAGTCCCAGGTTCGATCCTGACTATGGGTGTTGTCTGTACGGAATTTGTACGTTCTTCCCTGTGACTGCATGGGTTTTCGCCGGGTGCTCCAGTTTCCTATCACACTCCAAAGACGTACAGGTTTGTAGTTTAATTGGCTTCAGTAGAAATTGTAAATTGTCTCTAGTGCGTAGGATAGTGCTAGTGTATGGGGTGATCATTGGTCAGCACGGACTCGGTGACCGAAGGCTGTTTCTGCACTGTATCTCCAAAGTAAAGTCTAAAGTCTAACAGGCAGAATATGATCATGTTTTGGTGAGCAGTTTGGCTCATGCCTTTTTTAAGCTCTTGGGAATGGCAACCCTTCAATATTACCCCATAATATCTAGGCATGGGACTGGAGTATAGGTAAGTTGGATTACAAGGGTTGTAGGTTGGGCTTCAAATAAAAAGAAAGCTGTTGGGTGAGAGGCATGTTCTACATTTGAAGGGAAAACTAAAGGTCACAGCAACATAACAATTAGGTAATAATGTGAACGTAAGTTGTGGTGTTTAATAGTGCACCACGAACAAACTTAAATCAAAGCAAAATTGTTAAAATAACAATAATTTAAAGCTGCTTTTTGTGAATCCACAAAACATTGATAACAAGACAATTAATAGCATCAATAGAAATGCATGGGCTTGATCTAAAACCTATTACAAAGATATTGTTGGATGGTGACCAAAGTCACCGTAGCAATAAGTCTGAAGAAGGGTCTCACCCGAAACGTCACCCATTCCTTCTCTCCAGAGATGCTGCCTGTCCCGTTGAGTTACTCCAGCATTTTTGTGTCTACCATAGCAATAAGTATTCTTGGTAACCTGACATTTAAAGAGAGCAGCCAAAATGAAAAAAAGGCAGAGGAGGCTAGCCTTGACAATAAATGATATAGTGGCAGTAGTAAAGAATGATCTTGACTGAGAAGAACATGAGGGAGAGTCGGTGCGGATGACAATAAGGGATAATAAAATTGGGATAATTTATAGTCTGTTTATCAGCAGGTGCACGGTTGGAAAGAATATTAATCTTAAATTTAATACATCGGGAGCTTGTAGCAAAGGTAATACAGAAATTATGCTGGCTTAATCTTCATACATAATTGCAAGCTGCTGTTATTATAGTACACACAACAAAACACAAAATGGTGGAATAACTCAGCTCGTAGGTCTGTAGTGGGAATGGATCGACGATGTTTCGGGTTGGAACCCTTCTTCAGACTAATGGTAGTCGGGGAAGAAAGCTAGGAAAGAAGTAGGAGCGGGACAAATCCTGGCAAATAAAAGGTGGATACAAGTTGGGGGGTGTGATTGGCAGATGGGTGGGCAAAGTCTAGAGATGAGAGACAAAAAGGAGTGAAATGTAGACCCAGAGGGAGGGATATATGTGGAAGGGGATGGTAGGGGGTGGGGAGAATAAGGGACGAATAGGAGGAGAAATCGGTACACATCGTGTTGGGGGCATAGGGAAGGGGGCAGGAGGGAGGGAGGTGGGGAGAGAGGAGTTCCTTTTAAAATTGGGGAATTCAATGTTCATACCTTTTTGGTTTACAAGCTACCCAAGCAAAATATGAGAGGCTGTTTCTCTGGTTTGTGTGTGGACTATCGCTGGCAGTGGAGGAGGCTCAGGACAAAACAAATGGTTATGGGAAGGGGAGTTTAAATTATTAGCAACCGGGAGATCTGGTAGGCCTTGGCGGACTGCGTGTAAGTGTTTGGCGAGACGATCGTCTAATCTACGCTTAGTTTTGCCGATGTGAACAGGTCGCATCAGGAGCTCTAAATGTAATAGATGAGGTTAGAGGAGGTGCATGTGAACCTCTGTCCCATCTTGAAAAGCTGCTGGGATACCTGGATGGTATCCCATGATCATTTTAATGGGAGGGAAAGGTTACAATTATCTTCCTCGTGAGTTGCATAACAAAATTTAATATCTTCCGTGGCTTGTTATTTTTGATATTTTAAGTACTTTAGAGATACAATGTGGAAACAGGCCCTTCGGCCAACAGAGTTCCACACTGATCAGAGAATCCCGTACACTAGTTCTATTTTATACAATGGACAATTTATAGAAGCCAATGAACCCACAAACCTACACGTCTTTGGAAAGTGGAAGGAAACCAAAGCACTCGGAGAAAACCCATGCGGGCACGGGGAGAACGTCCAAACTCCATGCAGCACTGCTAGTCGGGATGAAATAAAAACTACTTAAGAAATGCATCAACTGCTCATGTCTATTAAAAAAAAAACTGAATCGACATCTCCAAATAAACACCTTGCATCAAGCATCATTTAAATCCAACTGAATTTTTATTTCTGTTCACATAATTACTAACACTTTTTGTTTGCCATTTCATTCTGCTGTAATGTGATAGTTGTGTCCCTTGCTTCATGTAAAAGCATGTTAGTAAAGCAAATGTGTCAATGGAAAAAAAGGAGTTAGGTGCTAGAGTTTCAGACTTGCAATACCCAAGTTATTTCTTTCTGCCAGATTTTAAATAATAAAGGTTTTTTAAATAAGCGTATAAGCTATACGTGTATTTTCCATCTTAAGTCAAGACAAATAAAAACATGGAATAAATGAGTGAAATGAATAGATTTAAAGTTACATCCGAGTTATGGTGAATATTTTCAAATATTTTGCTTCACCTTATCTTCTGTTAGCAGGTGACTACTTTGAACACAAGGTTGTTGAATGTATAACTGAATTTATAGTTTTTTAAAAATAATCTGAATGCAGAATATCAAGGACAAGAGGCTATTCAAAGAATATAGCTACCTTGCGATTTCAGTTAGAAATACAGAGAAAAAGCAAACCTGGACACCCTGTCACTGATTACTTTGCTGCCCTTAGTTTGATCTCAATCTGGGCCAGATTGCATGAATGACAGTTTGTGTTAATGTCACATTGGCTATTTCGCACCTGTTGCTTATCTCCAGACAGGATTAATGCATTTACTAAATAAGCCTTTGACTACAATCTTGTAGATTTTGATTAAATAAGATACTGAAAGATCATTGAAGACATTTGGCTCAATAGATCTGATGCTAGGGTTTGTTTCAAAAATGAAATGGCAAAGAATAAAGTATGATGTAATGCACTTCTGATTTTTATTACACTAAAGGCTATGCTGAGACAGTGGTCAAATGGCAATCCTTTAAATTGGATATGACCTAAACCGCACTGTAACCTATTAAACAATGTATGACTAACTTCCTGAGTTCATTTAAATCGTAATCTAGCTTGTGTTAACTATCTCCATATTGGGTATTAGAACATGGAACAACATATCACAGAGCCAAGCCTTTTGGCCCACAATGTTTGTGCTGAACATGTTGCTTAGCTGAACTGATTTCTTCTGCCTGTACATGATCCATATTCCACTATTCCCTACACTTCCATTTGCCTTTATAAAAGACTCATAAAAGCCACTATCATATCTGCCCAAACATCACCACTGGCAATGCTTTCCAGGCCCCCACCATCATCTAGGAAAAATACCCCCACACATCTCAGTTAAACTCTCCCTCTCCCATCTTATAGCTATGCCCTCTAGCGTTGGATATTTCCACCTTGTGGGGAAAAAGGTTCAAACTGTCTGCCATGTGAATGGCTCTCATAATTTTATATACTTCTATCAAGTCTCCCCTCACCCTTCGACATTCCAGAGAAAACAATCCAGGTTCATACTGAAGATAGACATAAAATGCTGGAGTAACTCAGCAGGAAAGGTAGCATCTCTGGATCCAGTGATGCCTGTCCCGCTGAGTTACTCAAGCATTTTGTATCAACAATGTAATCCAGCATCTGCAGTTCCTTCCTACACAATCCAGGTTTATAGTCTGAAGAAGGGTCTCCACCCGAAACGTCACACATTCTTTCTCTCCAGAGATGGTGCCTGTCCCGCTGAGTTACTCCAGCATTTTGTGTCTATCTTTGGTGTAAACCAGCATCTCCATTTCCTTCCTACACATTCTATCCAACCTCTCCTTGTCGCTGAAACCCTCTAATCCAGACAGCATTTGGGTAAACCTCTACTGCACTTTTTCCAAAACTTCCACATCTTTTCTGTAATGGGGCAACCAGAACATCATGCAATACTCCAAATACGGCTTAACTAAAGTCCTATAGAGCCACTTCATGACTCTTATATTCAATGCTCCTAGCAATGAAGGCAAGCATACCATATGCTGCCTTTATCACTGCTGCTACCTTTAGTGAGCTATAAACTTGGACTCCAATATCCCAACGGATATCAATGCTGTTGATGATCTTGCCATTAGCTATATACTCTCCCCTTACATTCAACCTCCCAAAGCGCAACATCTCGCACATGCTCATGTTAAACTCCATCTGCCATTTCTCTGCCCATTTCTGCAGCTGATCTATATCCCCCTGTATCTTTTATACATATCACAAACAGCAGCGAGGTCCCAGCACAGATCCCTTTGCAATACATGGGTATCGCTACCTGAGAAAAGACTGCTATTAGCCAATAAACAAAAGTGGAGATTATAATAAGTAAGTCTCAAAGGAAGGACAGGCAGGGAGACGTTCATGAATATGGGGATAATGATAGACCGAACTGTGTTTACAGGAGTATTGTGGGTAAAGGTGATGAACTTAGAGCCTGGATCAGTGCTTAGAATTCTGATGATGTGGCCATTACGGAAACTTGCTTGTGAGAGGGACACGACTGGCAGCTCACCGTGCATGGGTTTCGCTGTTTCTGATGAGATAGAAAATGGGCAAAAGAGGTGGCGGAGTTGCTTTGCCAATCAGGGAGTATCCACGACAGTACTCAAGAGAGGGCAGACTGAAGGGCTACTGAAGCATTATGGGTTGAGCTCAAAAATATGAATAGAGCAACTACTTTAATGGGATTATATTATAGACCACCCAATAGCCAGCAAGAGATAGAAGATCAAATGGGCCGACAGATTCCAGAAGGACATAAGAACCACAAGGTTGCTGTAGTGGGTGACTAACTTCCCCAATATAGACTGGGACTTACTCAGGGCAAGAGGATTAAAAGGAGCTGAATTTTTTTGTGCATCCAGGGAAGTTTCCTTAAACAGTATGTGGATAGTTGAGTAGTGTTACGGTGGAAGAAGAGTTTGGGGATAGTGATCATAACTCCATAAATATTTAAGATTGTTTTGAATAAGGAAAGGTCTAGATGTTGGGGGAAGGTATCTAATCGGGCAAAGACAGTTGACAATGTCATTAGGCAGAAGCTAAGGATGGTAGATTGGGATCAGTTGTTATTGGATAATTCTATAGAGGACATGTGCGAGTTGTTTAAAGGCCAGTTGATCAAAGTGCTGGGTCAGAATGTTCCAGAAAGGAGGAGGGATGGGAACAACGAGGTAAGGGAACCGTGGATGGCCAAGGAGGTTGTAAACTTGGTCAGGAAGAAAAGTAAACGTATGTCAGGTTTAAGAAGTTGGCATTAGACGGAACTTATGAAGAACTTAAAACAAATAGGAAAGAACTCTAGCGGACGATTAGAAGGAACCATGAAATGTCATTGGCGAGTTGGATTAAGGAAAATCTCAAGGCTTTTTTATAAGTATGTTAAAAATAACAGGGGGACAAAGGAGAAGGTAGGCCCTTCAAAGATTAAGGAGGGAATCTATGCTTGAAGTTAGAGGATGTAGGTGAGGTACTAAACTGAGGTACTAAACGAGTACTTTACATCTGTATTCACTATGGAGAAGGACATGGAGGATAATTGGAGAATTTGGAGGACTTGGAGACTTCAACTATGCTAAGGCAGTTTGAGATCGAGAAGGAGGTGGTGCTGACGCTCTTGAAGAACATTAAGGTAAATTCTTCCCCAGGGCCCAATGGGATCTATCACAGCTTATTGAGAGAGGCAAGAGAGAAGATTGCAGGGGCCTTGTCGAGGATCTTTGTTGCTTCTCTAGCCACAGGCAAGGTCCTGGAGGACTGGAGAGTGGCCAATGTTGTTCCTATGTTTAAGAAAGGAAGTAGAGAATCCAGGGAACAATAGGCCGGTGAGTCTCATGTCAGTGGTAGGGGAACTATTGGAGAGAATCTTTGAGATAACATTTACTCCCATTTGGAAAAGAATGAGCTAAGTAAGGATAGGCAATAGACAATAGGTGCAGGAGTAGGCCATTCGGCCCTTCAAGCCAGCACCGCCATTCAATGTGATCATGGTTGAGCATTCACAATCACTACCATGTTCCTGCCTTCTCCCCACACACCCCTGACTCCGGTATCTTTAAGAGCTCTATCTAGCTCTCTCTTGAAAGCATCCAGAGAATTGGCCTCCACTGCCTTCTGAGGCAGAGAATTCCACAGATTTCCAGGCTTTGTATGCGGCAGGTTGTATCTCACTAACTTGAGTTTTTTCAGGAGGTGACAAAGGAGATTGATGACGGTAGGGTGGTGGATGTTGTATATATGTATTTTAGTAAGGCTTTTGATAAAGTCCCTCGTGGTAGACTGATCCAGAAGATTCAGTTGTACGAGATTCATGATGAGTTGGTCGTATAGATTTGGAACTGGCTTGGTCATAGACGACAGAGGTTGAGGTGGAAGGCAGATATTCTGAGTGGAGGCCTGTGACCAGTGTTCCAAAGGGAAGATAGATACAAAAAGCTGGAGTAACTCAGCGGGTTGAGATGGCTAAGAACAGATCATACTCAAGATTCAATTCAAATTCCTGCACTCTTTTTTTTGCACAGGTAGAATAATGTACTTTGTGTGGTTGGGTCTCAATTGAATTATGAATTATCTATTGTCATTAGATAATTTATTTGTCATTTAAAAAAATCCCTACATAAATGTAATAACATTTTATATTTGTATTAATTGATCTTTAGATCTAAGACATTAGTAATGGATAGGTTGGATATTAAGAGATAATGGATTTTATAGATTGGTGTTAACTGGAAAATGGTGCTTGCTTATGGCAGCTAACCTGTCTAGAACAGATGTAAGTGCCAGAAGGAGAGTCACATCTTCCCATCTCTACTCCTTTCTGCCTTCCGCAGAGACCGTTTCCTCTGCAACTCCCTGGTTAACTCATCCCTTCCCACCCCCCCCTCCCCCTCCCCTGCAACCGCAGGAGATGCAACACCTGTCCCTATACCTCCTCCCTCAACTCTGCCTAACCTGAAAGGACTGTTGGAGTCCCTGGGCAGAGGTTCATCTGCACCTCCTCCAACCTCATCTACTGTATCTGTTGTTCAAGGTATGGACTCGTATACATCAGAGAGACCAAACGTAGACTGGGTGGTGGTTTCGCCCTCAGTCCGCCTGGACCTTCCCAATCTCCTGTTGCCAAACACTTTAATTCCCCTTCCCATTCCCACATTGACCTTTCTGTCCTGGGCCTCCTCCGTTGTCAGAGTGATGCCAAACGCGAATTGGAGGAACAGCATCTCATATTTTGCTTGGGTAGCGCTGGTGTAACCCAGTGGTATGAATATTGAGTTCTCTAACTTCAAGTAACCCTTGCATTCCCTTTCTCTCTATCCCTCCCCCAGTCAAGTTGTACCAGCTTCAAAGTCGTCTTGTTGAGTCTCATTGCCTGTGTTCTGTCTCACATAGGCCACAGTTAACAATGGCCTGTTTCCTTTATCATTGATACTTTTTTGCATATCTTTCATTAATTTCACGTTATAGTACAATTAGGCCATTCGGCCCATCGAGTCTGCTCTGCCATTCAATCATGGCTGGTCTCTGTCTCCCAATCCCATTTTCCTGCCTTCTCCCCATGACCCTTGACACCCGTCCTGTCTGCCTTAAGAATATCCACTGACTTGGCCTTCACAGCCCTATGTGGCAATGAGTTCCACAGATTAACTACCCTCTAAAGAAATTTCTCATCTCCTTCCTAAAAGAACATCCTTTAATTCTGAGGCTATGACCTCCAATCCTGGACTCTCCCAGTAGTAGGAGATCATCTGGAATTTAGAAGGATGAGGGGGGATCTTATTGAAACATATAAGATAATTAGGGGATTGGACACATTAGAGGCAGGAAACATGTTCCCAATGTTGGGGGAGTCCAGAACAAGGGGCCACAGTTTAAGAATAAGGGGTAGGCCATTTAGAACGGAGATGAGGAAGAACTTTTTCAGTCAGAGAGTGGTGAAGGTGTGGAATTCTCTGCCTCAGAAGGCAGTGGAGGCCAGTTTGTTGGATGCTTTCAAGAGAGAGCTGGATAGAGCTCTTAAGGATAGCGGAGTGAGGGGGTATGGGGAGAAGGCAGGAACGGGGTACTGATTGAGAGTGATCAGCCATGATCGCATTGAATGGCGGTGCTGGCTCGAAGGGCTGAATGGCCTACTCCTGCACCTATTGTCTATCTCCACATCCACTCTATCGAAGCCTTCACTATTCTGTATGTTTCAATGAGTTCTCCCCTCTTTCTTCTAAATTCCAGCGAGTACAGGCCCAGTGCCGACAAACGTTCATCATAGTTCAACTTACTCGTTCCTGGGATCATTCTAGTAAACCTCCTCTGGACCTTCTCCAGACCCAGCACATCCATCCTCAGATATGGTGCCCAATCTGTTCTCCTGTTCATTGTCTGCAATCATTCATGACTAGATGTAGTCAGACTATAAAACTTTAATCTGATTCATTACTTGCAAAATCATTTTGGTATGTCTATTGCATACATGTTATTCCATTTTGCAGATTGGTTAAGATGGCACCTCAATTTGTTGAGCAAGCCTCTGTCATAATGCAGGGGTTTATCTCGCATTTATGATGTGACTGGTTCCTGTAGATTAATGGTTATTTGTTCATATATTTTTTGGCATACAGACAGGAGTTGTCCAGTAAGTATGCCATTTATGACACATGCACAAAAGCAATAATAAAAAGTGTTTAACTTTTCAACAGCAACTGTAGCTTAATATTTAGTTATCATTCAGGAAACGGAGATAAATGGAATTAAAAATCTGTCCGAGTAATACATTTCTCATTATCGACAGTGCCATAAAGCCCATATGACCAGCACATCCTTCCTCAGATATGGGGCCCAAATTTGCCCACAGTACTCCAATTGCAGCCTGACCAGCACCCGATAGAGCCTCAGCATTACATCTTTGTTTTTATATTGCAGTCCTCTTGATATAAATGCTAGCAGTGAATTTGCCGAACTACCGATTCGACTTGCAAATTAACTTTTTGGAAGACCTGCATTAGCACTCCCAAGTCCCTTTGCATTTCCGATATCTGGATTCTCTCTCCATTTAGAAAATAATCTACGCCTTTATTCTTATTACCAAAATGCATGACTCCGCACTTCACTACACTGAATTTCATCTGCCACTTCTCTGCCCACTCTCCTAACCTGTCCATGTCCTTCTGCAATCCTTGCTTCCTCTACACTGCCTACCCCTCCATCCATCTTAGCATCATCACAAACTTGGCCACAAAGCCTTCAATCCCCTTATCCAAATCATTAATATACAATGTGAAGAAAAGCGGCCCCAGCACCGACCCTTGCGGAACTCCACTAGTCACTGGCAGCCAACCTGAAAAAGCGCCTTTTATTACAACTCTTTGTCTTCTGCCATCCAGCCAACCCGCTGGTATCAATGCTGGTATCTTCCCTTTAATATCATGGGCTCTCCTCTTCCCTAGCAGCCTGACGTGCGGCACCTTATCGAAGGCCTTTTGAAAATCGAAGTAAACAACATCTACAGCCTCCCCTTTGTCTGTCATGCTATTAACTTCCTCAAAGAACTCCAGCAGATTTGTCAGGCAAGTTCTTCCCTTCACAAAACCATGCTGACTTGGGCCTATTTTATCGTGAACTTCTTAGTATTGCGCAACCTAATTATTTATAATTTACTCCAAAATCGTACCAACTACCGAAGTCAGGCTAACCTGCCAAAAGTTTATGCTTTTTGTTCTATTTTATATCACTCTACATCACCATCTATATCTCTTGTTTCCCTTTCCCTTGACTCTCCGTCTGAAGAAGGGTCTCGACCCGAAACGTCACCTGTTACTTTTGATGTTGGGATCATTCTTGTAAACTTCCTCTGGACCCTCTCCAGACCCAGCACATCCATCCTCAGATATGGTGCCCAATCTGTTCTCCTGTTCATTGTCTGCAATCATTCATGACCTGATGTAGTCAGACTAGAGATGCTGCCTGACCCTCTGAGTTACTCCAGCTTTTAGTGTTTATCTCTAGAATATCAGCCTTTAAGACATTCCCTCTTCTGTATCTATGTTGTTAGTTTCTGCAAACCATTCAAACCGCTGAATATCACAGGAATTTGATTTGTACCTGCCGGGTGGGACTAAACAAGTCAGCATATTTCATTTGAATGCTTGAAGGCCACTGAGAGGAAATTGAGAAATATCTTGCCATTATGCTAAATACTATAACTTAAATCCTTTCTGTGGTAAGTGAGAATCCTAATAAGAATCGTTGATTTTTAAAAATAGTTCGTTGAAGAAGAGAAAATGTATTTTTTGATCTGGTGAAGAATTTTCAAGATTTTTCAAAAATTACTTTGCTGTAAATGCAACAGTATGAACTGTACAATTTATCACAATTTATCCCAAAGATTTATTTACACATTTTCTGATCACAAAGATTTTTTTAGCATCACAAGTAATCAGGTTCTTTCATTTCTTTCATGATAACTGAGAGCATTGGCCCATTTAACGTTATGTTACAAATTTCATTGGATGATATTGAAAGCGTGGGTTTGTAATGACAAGAATGGAACAATTCACTATTTGGGCATTAGAAGCTGTCTAGCAATTTTGCTGGTTGTTTGATTTAATTATTAGTATTTAAAAGATCTATGTATTTCACAAGTAGAATTTCCTTTTTATGCACAGAACACTCAAATGTATTTTTAAAAGTTCTTCCTGCAGAATAAATTTATTTTCAAATATTTACTTTGAAAAACATATTTATTGAAAACTTTACATTAATCGCTATTGCATGGCAAACAAATTAGTTTACTTAGAAAACAAGACTATTTAAACAGTGGAAGGAACAGAAATGTCACAATTTATTTTAGTAAAACCAAGATCATTTCTCTCGTAAAATGCAGGTGAGTGAAGAATAGTTAGGAAGGCGACTCCGGACTGTCAAAGCAGCCACAGCCAGACATAAAAACAGTTTTTTTTCCACGAGTGATAATTCTACTCAATAACCAAAGTCTGTAGTCTCTTTTTTGCTCTGGTTTATTTTCACCCACATGTTTAGACTGCAATGGTGTATCCTTATTGTTTGGATGTGTTTATGCTTTATTCTTAATTGTTAACTGTATGTTTGTGTTGTCATTTGTGAGTGGAGCACCAAGGCACATTTCTTGTATATGCATACTTGGCCAATAAACTTATTCATTCAAATTATGTGTACAAAACGCTCCTCTGCATTTGGTGCCATGTAGTCACCAAGCTGATAGGAAGATTGAATTACACCATTAACTGCTGAGAGAGAGCATCTTTTTTTTTGCTGGAGTAACTCAGTGGGTCAGGCCTTTTTTTTTAGTTACTCCAGCATTTTGTGTATTAACTCTGCTGATGTTCATTATAGTTTTGGTATTATGTGCTGCCTAAATTAAAGAAAGGATGGGTTGAAAAACCTGCCATTGTAAGGCTGAAGTATATCAAGAAACAGTTGAAATCCCTGGATATAATGAAGCAAGACTAGACAACATCCCGTCCTTTATATTGAAGATATGAGTTCCAAAACCAGTTGTCTAGCCAAGCTATTCCAATAAATTTTGAACATTCATATCTATGTGACAATGGGGAAAATTGTCCAGATATGTGCTATTTGTAAAAGCAGTGCAGATTTTAACTAATAATCTACCTGCAAAGGCCTATGTTGGTTTTGCCAGCAACCATTCCTCATCACGTTTTGATCCAATTATGGAATAAAGAATTGAATTTCAGAGGTGATGTGAGAGTGAAGATGACATTAATTAAGTCTGAAAAAAAAGAGCTTTTGGTAAAACTGAAGACAAGTGAATGGTAGGGTGCTGTGGGCTATTGTGGAGCAGAGGGATCTTGGAGTACAGGCACACGTTTCCTTGAAAATGGAGTCACAGGTAGATGCAATGGTAAAAAAGGCTTTTGGCACATTGGCTTTAGTCAATCCGAGTTTTGAGGCCGTTTTGGGAGTAGTCACCCTGCCATAGGAGGGTTGGAGTCAGAAAGAGCCAGGACATGATTTTCAACTATGTTGCCTGGCAACATAGCTGGGACTTTATTCCTGACTATTCCATCAGGCTGAGGAGTGATCTTACAGAGGTGTATAAAATCATGAGGGGAATAGATAGGGTGAATGCACAGGAGAATCAATAACCAGAAGACATAGGTATAGGGTGAGAGAGGAAAGATCTAATAGGCAACTTTTTCGCACAGAGGGTGGTACATATATGGAACGAGCTACCAGAAGAGTTAGTTGAAGCAGGTGCTATAATAGCATTTAAAAGACATTTGTTCAACGATATGGGCCAAACACGGACAAATTAATGTGGCTTAGATGGGCACCATGGACAGGTTGGGCTGAAGGGTCTGTTTCCATGCTATATGACTCGATAGCATTGAGAGGAAAATACTTCAGTGGTTGAGGTTGTACCTTTGGTGTGGGAAGATGGTTATTGGTTGTGGAAATTCCTTGATTCATTTCTCAGGCCCAAGTATCTTCAGCTGCTTCATCAATGACTCTCCTTCCATATAAGATCAGAAATAGGGATATTCACTGATGATTCGCAATTCAACAAATAAAAACTGTCCATGCCCACAGGCCATTAGGCCTACGCAACATTGAGGCAAGGGTTGATAACTGGAAAATCTTGTTACCTTGTTGGTTGGAGAAATTCCAGAAAATAGGCTAGCATTGATTTTAACAAACTCACTAGTTTTATATAACCTATTACTATTGAGTAGCAATTTGGCAACTTATTTGAAAAGTGAGAAAGATTCCTCTTTCAGAAAATGTATTCATTTGAAATAAAGCATTGGTGAGTTCACACCTCGTGTACTGTACTGTGCAGAATCTGCCTCCTTATTTAAGGAAATGTTGGTGCATTGGAGGTAGTTCAGACGAATACTTGAATTACTTATCATGAGAAGTGACATGATTGAGCTAATTTTCATCTTTCTTTCCCTGTTCAGCTGCATGTAGCTTTTTCTCTTCTGCACCTTGCTCTCTTTGTTTGGTGGAGCTGGCTTTTGGCGCTTATGTGAAACTTTGAAGATTCAATTCTCCTGGTCTCTGCAACTTCCTCTCTGCCTTTCTGGTCCTCCTTCTGTGGTCTCTCTGCAGATCCCCCACATTGTCTACCTCCCTTCTAACAGGTCGTTCTCCCACCCTCTCCCAAGCTGCAACCCACCCTCTTGCTGTCTGCACCACCCAACCTCTCGCTTGCAGCACTACCTTCCCTCACTCCCTGCAGCGACCTAACAGCCACGTAAAGATCAAGATGTTCAATTAAGTTGATTACTAAAAATCAAAAATGCATACTGTATCATTTTCAGCATTCTATTGATCTTTTACTGATGTGGCCATATATCTGCAACACAGCAGCGCTTTTTCAACTACAAAGAAATGTTGCTACATAATGGATACAGAATTAAGATATGAAAGGCAGGAAGAGCAATGTCTGCAAGGTATATTGTTTCTGCTAGGGTGCCACCAAGACATTATAAGCTACGTTCAGGTTCTCCAAGTAATGAGTTGCCAAGAAGGTCCTTGTTAAAAATAGCGTCTATGAATACTTGCAATTGATGAATCCCTGTGCTTCCTCTGCCTCATCATCTGGGGTGAAGGCAAAGTAGTTGAATTCTACTATTCTTGTGTGTGTAGATTGAATAACTACTCTAATGTGACAGAGAGCAACAAACTGCGAGATGTGACAAGGATCAATGATCCTGAGTTCAGGAGCCTGAGGTTAACCATGAACTCAACCTTCATGGGTGAGAGCAGTCAAGACCCAAATATAAGGCTTTATGTTAGTTCAGAGGTAGTCACAGATTTCAGTGAGGGCAGCAGAAACCTTTTGAAGTTTGTATCTTCAAAGAGCATTGTTTCAAAGGAAACACATTGGTTAAATCAATTCTGTTCTGTTCAGTCACTGTCTTTGAGTAAAACAGACTATTGAGATTCAAAATTATGCTGAAGGGTTCTGTTACATAATTATTAATGTCAATTTGGAATCTGTAACATTGCAAAATATTTGTCTGGATAAATTATATTGTGTTGAATGCCAGGGGTTAGATTTCTTGAAGGTGATGTAATGCCCACCAACATGCAGTGTTGCTCAGCTCTAGATTGTTAGTTTTCAGTTGATTAATTTTTCCTGAAAAATATGAGCCACTGTTTTTATCTCTTTATAGGTCATTTCCTTACCATGTTTGCAAAAAATTCTATCTTTCTCTCATGCAATGTCCCATTTCATCTATTTACATTTTGGTCTCACATTTTCCCATTGTTTCCTTCCCTGCTTGTCTGACTCTTTATTTATGTCTCCCTATATATCTTTGCATTTCAGCTTTCTATCACCCTTTGCTATTTTATTGCCTAAATGAGGCACATTTTTGTCTCCTATTGTCCCTTCCTGTTTTGTGCCTCTCACATAATCATGCACCTATGAGAGTTTGATATCTATTTGTTTGATATTTGTTAAAGTATAATTTCCATTCATTCTTGTGTATGTAATTTTGATCCAACATTTGCTACACTAGGTGGCAGTTTATTCCATAAATTCATAATTCCGTATCAGTGATATACCATCTTAAAATATTGGATTTTCTTAAACAATGCCGCAATTCCATATGGAATTCCAAGAACTTAACCTCTAACTGTCAGGTAGCTTAAGATTCCACATGTGCAAATAAGAAACCCCCACAGTTCTTTATAACTGATTGTTGCTGATTTTCTTGATGTCCTCTGAGGCAGAGTGCCATGCCAGTTTGCATTTTCATTGCAACTAAATTAGCATATCTGCCTGTTGAACCTAGGTTGGACCTGATATAAGTTCAGTGACTCTTCGCATCTCAGGGGAGAACAGATGAGAGGGGTGCTGAGATACGTTTCAGATACTTTTCACATTTTTGTTCTTTAGCATGTTTAATTGTTTTAGAGTGTGTTCTAATGTTTTTAACTATTATTTTTTCATCTTTATTTAATTTAAAATAAATGAGTAGTGTGATTGAATAGGTTTTGAACGTGAACATTAACTGCATTCACAAATATTTTAAAATTTTGAACTTTGGTAAAGCTTAAGGAAAGGGCTAAAACAGCTATCAAAGCATTACTGTGGGGAGGGTTTTCTTTAGGCACAGCCATGCGATAAATAGCAGCCACGTGCCCATTTGGAACCAACATCATGGATGCTATTTGAATATCTGAAGATCTGGCAGCTGCAGATGGCCAGGATACTGTGGGCCAATGCCTATTTGGCATAAATTATTTGTTAATCCATTACTAGATATATGTTTACAAACTCAAGATGTAATCTTTCACAAATTACCTACTTACTCACTTACAATTAATCATAGCCAAAATAGTTTGTTGAATATTGCTTTCAGGAACATATGCCTTTTTCAGCTGTCAGATTTTTTTTCATAAGATCATAAGAACATAAGTGATAGGAGCAGAATTAAGCCATTCGGCCCATCAAGTCTACTCTGCCATTCAATCGTGGCTGATCTCTCTCTCTCTCCTAACCCATATTGTTCCCCATATCCCTCCTTTCCACATTGTGGTCTCTTATTCTGTTCTCAATTTACCTCCCCGAGGTTCAAATCCATTTGACTACTTTTGCTCGGCATTTTGTTCCATCTTCTCATAAATCTGCACAAAATACATTTCTCGTAGAAAAATTTGAATCTCAAGCCAATTAAAAATGTCTTATTTTGATATTAAAAATAATGTAAATTTGGCAGAGGTTTTATTGTTTATCTTATTCAATTAGATCTTTAAATTAAACATTCCCATGTCAAAATATTTGAATAGTTGGGCACATGCTTGTTAGTAAAATTAATGATGCTAATGTATCAAAAAATAATATTTTAAAATGAACTTTTAAAGATTTGATCAATCATTTTAAAGAAGCTATAAATACCCATGTGAAAATAATGTCTTGGATGTATTGCTAATATTTATCCTTGGTTTTAATTTATCTCTTCCACAGACCAGATTCTCCTGGAGAAATCCAGAAGATGAGTAGGCCTCAGGATGTGTAGAGCAGAACAACTGTCCACTTTCACAGGCCTTTGATAGTTTTAGCCTCTTTCAATGCCACAGGTTTTTTTAACAGTTTTTTTCAGTAATATTCATAGGCATTTAAAATGATTAAAATTGAAATAATCAAAAATAATCATTTAATTAAAGCACATTAGCACACTTACAAATCATAAATTATATCAAAGTAATTGAAAATCCCAATGAAGCAAATAATACCTTCAATCCTATCCTTCGGCTGTGAATTGCAGCAAGATCAAGTGCCATGGTTGACTTCTATGTTAGCCCAGTGATGGATTGGAGTGAAATACAAGGAAATACAGGACCTATGACGTCCACTTGAAATTGGACATGTTTCCACCTAAATGGTTGAATGATGAAAAATCCTTTTGGTACTGCTGGGCTCAGTCAATGAAATTGGGTTCTATGCTTCAAATTTTTAACACTTATATTTCTGTCCTTTTGCATTTACACATTACAATTTAATTGTCAGGTCAGCCATACAAGGATACATTTACGTTTGTTTAGCATTTTCCTTGCAGAGAATTTCTAATATTGGTTTTATTTTTGTCATAAGGTATCATGTAGATGTCAGATAGTCAATTATAGGAGTAGTTTTACAAATAAATCAGTGCAGTGTGTGCATCATTGGAGATGGTTATAGAAAAGTGTTGCTTAAAAGTTGGCACGTGATTTCTGCCTGCTGTTGTGGATGAGGAATGTTGTTCATTATAGGAAATGCTAAGTTACGAAGGGCTATTTCATGTGATTCTAAATTTATGAACAGCTTTTAGAGAATGAATAAAAAAGGCTATTGCAACTAGTTAGGAAGACTGCAACAAGGGTTCAATACTTTTTAACTTGTTGTTAGAAATGTTAGAGAATTTAGGGGAACAGATGATCAAATGGTTGGTGCCACTTGCTGAACTACAACACTAATTGTTGAAGAGGCCACTAATGTTTAAGTGAAAAGGTAGTTAATTATCTAAAGATGGGGAGGTTTAAAAAAAAAAAATGGCATCTTTCCATGTTATGAGGAAATATGGAAATACAATAAGAATTTTTTTTCATCTTCCAGGTAATTTATTCACATGGTGGAGCTCAAAGAAGAGTGCTTGTTGCAAGAGGAGAGTTTGTTGTAGGAGTCTGATGACAGGCATTCAGAAGATGTGCTCTCCAACTTGAGTTGATTGAACGATCAAAATCTTAATGCTTGCTGTGTTGGCTTGGCAAAGGCAGTTGATGTTAGTTCAACTATTTTGGTGATGAATTCACTTATCAGTAATGAATGGCAAAAGAAAATTTAATTCGTTCAAGGATAAATCAAGTGATGGTGGAGTAGGGCTTAAGATCCAAAGATCAAAGTGATGTCAAGGACTCAGTGTTGTGTGCCAAAGTAGCTGGTGGGAATTGTGATGAGGCATTCTTCTTGATTTGAATTGTACCTACCAATTATTTACAGCTTTATACATTTTTCGTAATTTGTAGAAACAAGGAATTGCAGATGCTGGTTTACAAAAGAAATGACAGGGTGCTGGAGTAGCATATGCAGGTCAGGCAGCGTATCAGGAGAACATGGGTAGGTGAGGTTTCGAGTCACAACCCAAAATGTTACCTTTCCATGTTCTCCTGAGATGCTGTCTGACCCGATGCGCTACTCCAGCACTCTCTTCTTTCACAATTTGTTGTGGCTTCAATTTGGTTCAACCATCAAATCATTGTAGTTGTTCAAGGATCAATGTTATTTATCTATATTATAAATAAAAATGTCTCCAGCACAAAATCCCATTGAGCACATATCAAGCACATTATAAAATTAGCACATTTTGTCAGCCGCAAATCGTGAGTTGCAACATTAGGAAATTTCAATTTTAAGAATGCAAAAATTATATTCTTGCAGTAATGAAAGAGATAAATTCTTTTCTCCAGAGATGCTGCCTGACCCACTGAGTTACTCCAGCATTTTGTGTCTATCCATATAAGTAAATCATGCTATTTGGTTTTATAAATAGAGACGAGACATATAAAAGAAAAGTGATCATTTTAGAACTTAAAATACCGCAGGTGAATGGTAATGAAGTACAAGTCTTCAGCACTAGATGATGTATACACCCTTGTGAAGTATCCTGTACACAAAGGTTCCATGATAACATATGGAGTCAATTGAATTGACTAAACATTGGTTTCTGCAGTGGTCGTGATCATAGAGTGAGATGGATCCTGGCACTTTGCACTGAAAATGGTCAATAGACAATAGACAATAGGTGCAGGAGTAGGCCATTTAGCCCTTCGAGCCAGCACCGCCATTCAATGCGATCATGGCTGATCACTCTCAATCAGTACCCCGTTCCTGCCTTCTCTCCATACCCCCTCACTCCGCTATCCTTAAGAGCTCTATCCAGCTCTCTCTTGAAAGCATCCAACGAACTGGCCTCCACTGCCTTCTGAGGCAGAGAATTCCACACCTTCACCACTCTCTGACTGAAAAAGTTCTTCCTCATATAACATATAACATATAACAACTACAGCATGGAAACAGGCCTGTCCGGCCCTACCAGTCCACGCCGACCATTCTCCCTGACCTAGTCTCATCTACCTGCACTCAGACCATAACCCTCCAATCCCCTCCTATCCATATACCTATCCAATTTACTCTTAAATAATAAAATCGAGCCAGCCTCCACCACTTCCACCGGAAGCCCATTCCATACAGCCACAACCCTCTGAGTAAAGAAGTTCCCCCTCATGTTACCCCTAAACCTTTGTCCCTCAATTCTGAAGCTATGTCCCCTTGTTGGAATCTTCCCCACTCTCAAAGGGAAAAGCCTACCCACGTCAACTCTGTCCGTCCCTCTCAAAATTTTAAAAACCTCTATCAAGTCCCCCCTCAACCTTCTACGCTCCAAAGAATAAAGACCCAACCTGTTCAACCTCTCTCTGTAGCCTAAGTGCTGAAACCCAGGCAACATTCTAGTAAATCTCCTCTGTACCCTCTCCATTTTGTCGACATCCTTCCTATAATTTGGCGACCAGAACTGCACACCATACTCCAGATTTGGCCTCACCAACGCCCTGTACAATTTCAACATTACATCCCAACTTCTATACTCGATGCTCTGATTTATAAAGGCAAGCATACCAAACGCCTTCTTCACCACCCTATCCACATGAGATTCCACCTTCAGGGAACAATGCACAGTTATTCCCAGATCCCTCTGTTCCACTGCATTCCTCAATTCCCTACCATTTACCCTGTACGTCCTATTTTGATTTGTCCTACCAAAATGCAGCACCTCACACTTATCAGCATTAAACTCCATCTGCCATCTTTCAGCCCACCCTTCCAAAAGGCCCAAGTCTCTCTGTAGACTTTGAAAATCTACCTCACTATCAACTACTCCACCTATCTTAGTATCATCTGCATATTTACTAATCCAATTTGCCACACCATCATCCAGATCATTAATGTAAATGACAAACAACAGTGGACCCAACACAGATCCTTGGGGCACTCCACTAGACACTGGCCTCCAACCTGACATACAATTGTCAACCGTTACCCTCTGGTATCTCCCATTCAGCCATTGTTGAATCCATCTTGCAACCTCACTATTAATACCCAACGATTTAACCTTCTTAATCAACCTTCCATGTGGAACCTTGTCAAATGCCTTACTGAAGTCCATATAGACAACATCCACAGCCTTGCCCTTATTAATTTCCCTGGTAACCTCTTCAAAAAATTCAAGAAGATTAGTCAAACATGACCTTCCAGGCACAAATCCATGTTGACTGTTTCTAATCAGGCCTTGATTATCCAAATAATTATATATATTGTCCCTAAGTATCTTTTCCATTAATTTTCCCACCACAGACGTCAAAATAATAGGTCTATAATTGCTAGGTTTACTTTTAGAACCTTTTTTAAACAAAGGCACAACATGCGCAATGCGCCAATCTTCCGGCACCATCCCTGTTTCTAATGACGTTTGAAATATTTCCGTCATAGCCCCTGCTATTTCTGCACTAACTTCCCTCAATGTCCTAGGGAATATCCTATCAGGACCTGGAGACTTATCCACTTTTATATTCTTCAAAAGTGTCCGTACCTCCTCTTCTTTAATCCTCCTAATTTCCATCACTACTCTACTTGTTTCGCTTACCTCACATAATTCAATATCCTTCTCCTCGGTAAATACCGAAGAAAAGAAATTGTTTAATATCTCCCCCATTTCTTCCGGCTCAGCACTCAGCACATTAGATTGGTCTCTAATGGACCAATTTTATCCCTCACTATCCTTTTGCTATTGACATATCTGTAGAACCCCTTGGGGTTTACTTTTACATTACTTGCCAAAGCAGCCTCATATCTTTTTTTCGCTTTTCTAATTTCCTTTTTAAGATTCCTTTTACATTCTTTATATTCCTCAAGAACCTCATTTACTCCCTGCCGCTTATATTTATTGTATATCTCCCTCTTTTTCCGAACCAAGTGTCCAATTTCCCTGGAAAACCATGGCTCTTTCAAATTATTATTCTTTCCTTTCCACCGAACAGGGACATAAAGACTCTGTACTCTCAAAATTTCACCTTTAAATATCCTCCATTTCTCTATTATATCCTTTTCATAAAACAACAATTTCCATTTCACTCCTTTTAAATCCTTTCTCATCTCCTCAAAATTAGCCTTTCTCCAATCCAAAATCTCAACCCTTGGTCCAGATTTGACCTTCTCCATAATGATATTGAAACTAATGGCATTATGATCACTAGACCCAAAGTGCTCCTCAACACATACCTCCGTCACCTGACCCATCTCATTTCCTAACAGGAGGTCCAACACTGCCCCTTCTCTGGTAGGCACCTCTACGTATTGCTGCAAAAAACTATCCTGCACACATTTTACAAACTCCAAACCATCCAGCCCTTTAACAGAATGTGATTCCCAGTCATATACGGAAAATTGAAATCACCCACAATCACCACTCTGTGCTTACTACTAATATCTGCTATCTCCTTACATATTTGCTCTTCCAATTCTCGTTCCCTATTTGGCGGTCTATAATACACCCCTATAAGTGTTGCTAAACCTTTCTCATTTCTGAGTTCCACCCAAACAGCCTCCTTAATCGAGCCTTCTAGTCTGTCCTGCCAAAGCACTGCTGTGATATCCTCCCTGACAAGCAATGCAACACCCCCACCTCTTGCCCCTCCGATTCTATCACATCTGAAACAATGAAATCCTGGAATATTTAATTGCCAATCGCAACCCTCCTGCAACCATGTTTCACTGATCGCCACAACATCATACTTCCAGATGTCAATCCAGGCTCTAAGCTCATCCACCTTTCTTACAATGCTCCTAGCATTAAAATATACACATTTAAGGGACCCATCATTTCTTATTCTCAGTTTATTTCTTTTCCCTTCTTTCTCTCCTACATATTGGGTCTGAGTGTTTCCCTTTTCTGCCTCCTGCCTCACACACTGCCTATTAGCTATCTGTGTTTGAGTCCCTCCCCCCAACCGTACTAGTTTAAAGTCTCCGCAGTTATTTTAGCAAATCTCCCCGCCAGGATATTGGTTCCCCTCGGGTTCAGATGCAACCCGTCCTTTTTGTACAGGTCATACTTCCCCCAGAAGAGGTCCCAATGATCCAGAAACTTGAAACCCTGCTCCCTGCACCAGTTCCTCAGCCACGTATTTATCCTCCACCTCACTCCATTCCAATTCTCACTATCGCGTGGCACAGGCAGTAAGCCTGAGATTATTACTTTGGAAGTCCTTTTTTTTAACTCTCTTCCTAGCCCCCTGAATTCTCCTTTCAGGACCTCTTCCCTTATCCTACCTATATTGTTGGTACCTATATGTACCACGACCTCTGGCTCCTCTCCCTCCCCTTTCAGGATATCCTGGACACGCTCAGACACATCCCGGACACCGGCACCAGGGAGGCAAACCACCATCCGGGTCTCCCGACTGCGTCCACAGAAACGCCTATCTGACCCCCTCACTATAGAGTCCCCTATTACTACTGCTCTCCTCTTCCTTTCCCTACCCTTCTGAGCAACAGGGCCGGACTCCTTGCCAGAGGCCCGGGCACCGTCGTTGCCCCCAGGTAGGCTGTCCCACCCAACAGTACTTAAACAGGAGTACTTATTTCCAAGGGGTACAGCCACCGGGGTACTCCCTAGTCCCTGCCTCTGTTCCTTGCCCCCCCTAACAGTGACCCACTTGTCTACCTCCCGTGGTCTAGGAGTGACCACCTCCCTGTAACTCCTATCTATAACCTCCTCACTCTCCCTGATCAGACGGAGGTCATCAATCTGCCGCTCCAGGTTCCTAATACGGTCCCTTAGGAGCCCCATCTCGTCACACCTGGCGCAGATGTGGATGTCTGGAAGACTATCAGACTCCCAGATTCCCCACATCTGACACCCAGAACAAAAAACTGCCCTGGCAGTCATACTCTCCAAACAAAGCCCCGCGCTCGGTTACTAAACCTACCGCCCGGCCGCTACTCCAACCGCTCCAACCGCCCACCCAAAAGAACTGAGTGATCTCCTGGGAGAGGCGAAAAACCGGATAAAAAACCCAGGCCAATTTGGGAAAAAATCCGGGAAATTCCTCTCCGACCCCAAGCTAGGCGATCGAAACTAGTCCGGGAGATCACACAGGTCTTACTCCTTACTATTCCCACACAATCCCCACACAATCCCCACACACTACTTCCCAAGCAACACAGCTAGGTGCTGCTTGCTACTGCTGCTTGCTGCTGCTGCTACTGCTGATTGCTGCTGCTGCTACTGCTGATCATCTCCGTTCTAAATGGCCTACCCCTTATTCTTAAACTGTGGCCCCTTGTTCTGGACTCCCCCAACATTGGGAACATGTTTCCTGCCTCTAATGTGTCCAATCCCCTAATTATCTTATATGTTTCAATAAGATCCCCCCTCATCCTTCTAAATTCCAGTGTATACAAGCCCAATCGCTCCAGTCTTTCAACATACGACAGTCCCGCCATTCCGGGAATTAACCTAGTGAACCTACGCTTCACACCCTCCATAGCAAGAATATCCTTCCTCAAATTTGGAGACCAAAACTGCACACAGTACTCCAGGTGCGGTCTCACCAGGGCCCGGTACAACTGTAGAAGGACCTCTTTGCTCCTATACTCAACTCCTCTTGTTATGAAGGCCAACATTCCATTGGCTTTCTTCACTGCCTGCTGTACCTGCATGCTTCCTTTCATTGACTGATGCACTAGGACACCCAGATCTCGTTGAACTCCCCCTCCTCCTAACTTGACACCATTCAGATAATAATCTGCCTTTCTATTCTTACTTCCAAAGTGAATAACCTCACTTATCTACATTAAACTGCATCTGCCATGTATCCGCCCCGCCCACTCACACAACCTGTCCAAGTCACCCTGCAGCCTTATTGCATCTTCCTCACAATTCACACTACCCCCCAGCTTAGTATCATCTGCAAATTTGCTAATGGTACTTTTAATCCCTTCGTCTAAGTAATTAATGTATATCGTAAATAGCTGGGTCCCAGCACCGAACCTTGCGGTACCCCACTGGTCACTGCCTGCCATTCCGAAACGGACCCATTTATCCCCACTCTTTGCTTTCTGTCTGTCAACCAATTTTCTATCCATGTCAGTACCCTACCCCCAATATCATGTGCCCTAATTTTGCCCACTAATCTCCTATGTGGGACCTTGTCGAAGGCTTTCTGAAAGTCGAGGTACACCACATCCACTGACTCTCCCCTGTCAATTTTCCTAGTTACAGCCTCAAAAAATTCCAGTAGATTTGTCAAGCATGATTTCCCCTTCGTAAATCCATGCTGACTCGGAATGATCCTGTTACTGCTATCCAAATGCTCAGCAATTTCGTCTTTTATAATTGACTCCAGCATCTTCCCCACCACTGATGTCAGACTAACTGGTCTATAATTACCCGTTTTCTCTCTCCCTCCTTTTTTAATTGCACCATTAAATAGGATGAAGCTGTTTGCAGACCATTCACTTCCTCTCGCTGTGTGTTTAACTCCTCCTTCATTCACAGTTGGATGTTATATGATTGGAGCTATTTTACATTCTTCTTACTGCAGGATGGCTTAATGTTGTCTGTGCATGCAGTATGAGCTACCCCACTGTTGTAATTTTCGGTACATATGTGTCCCAACCCCACAAATGGATATATCTTATGATGGTTTTGCTATAATGGGAGTGATGCACTACCTCTATTCCTTCATAGGATGTACACTATTCCTACATTCTCTTTCTTGCCAAAGGAGTCATAGTCATAAAGCATCGAAGCAGGCCCATTGGCCCAATTCATCCATGCTGACCAATATGTCCCATCCAGGCTAGTCCCAAATGACAATGCCTAGCCCATATCCATCTAAACCTTTCCTATCCATGTACCTATCCAAATGTCTTATAAATGCTGTTAATGTACCTGCCACAACTAATTAATCTGGCAGCTCATCCCATATACCCACCAACCTCGATGTAAAACTCTAGAGAGTGAATATTAATGACGATTGCAGGCCTTTGTTGTGCACTTTGCTTTGATAACAATAGAATTGATTTTAAATGAAATTGCTCATTTTAAGTTTAAGATGAATACCTTTTATCATATCATATCATATATATACAGCCGGAAACAGGCCTTTTCAGCCCACCAAGTCCGTGCCGCCCAGCGATCCCCGTACATTAACACTATCCTACACCCACTAGGGACAATTTTTACATTTACCCAGCCAATTAACCTACATACCTGTACGTCTTTGGAGTGTTATGCTATCTGATTATCATAAAGTGCATTGAAATGTTCACATTAATCCAACTGACTACTTTTCATGTTCGCTCAGCTAAGCTTCAGTCAAAATAAACCAACACCAATATCTTTAAAAACAAATTCAGATTTTTCATGATTCTGGCTAAATAAACTTAATTTGCAATGAATCTACATCACCAAATGTATTGGAGAGGATGTTGATGATAGAATGTCTCCTGTGATGGAGACAGCGAGATCAAGAAACATTAGGGTGATGTTGGAGATGGTCCAAGTGAATATGAGTGCAGGATGGAAATTAGTAATAAAGTTAATGAAGTCAGTGAGTTCTGCATGGGTGCAGGAGGTAGCACCGATGCAGTTGTCAATGTAGCAGAGTTAGAGTTTGGGGATAGGGCCAGTGTACACCTGGAACAGTGATTGTTCGACATACCCTCCAAAATGTTTGATGGATTGTCTCCTGCGATGTATCAAATGTATTCACATTTTCAGACAACTTAATCCTTAAGGACATTCTAAGGAACATTGATCCTGAAAAGATTGACTAGGCCTGAGTTTAACATTCCATTCAAACAATGACAACTCCAATGGAGCTTTATTCCCTAAGTAGAGCTAACAAAGATTATTAGCTCAAATCTCTGAATTAGAGTTTGATTTTTGATTTTATGCCATTGGCCCAACTGAACCAAATCATGCCATCAAACTGCAGGAACTTTTTAATGAACATATCAATTTATTTGTTTTTTAAATTGCATTTTCTGTGTTATTATATTTTAAGCATTTTAGAACAATTCTGCTGTCTTTTTTCATTGCTTATGTTAAATTTGTTTCTGAAGCTCAATAGCCCTCTGTTCTCTACCTGCCTGTCATTTTCGTCTATCCACTTCACCCCCTCTCATAACCACTGCCCTCTCATGCTCTTATTCCTTGCCCCCTCCATCTATCCCCAATTCATATAACATATAACAACTACAGCATGGAAACAGGCCTGTCCGGCCCTACCAGTCCACGCCGACCATTCTCCCTGACCTAGTCTCATCTACCTGCACTCAGACCATAACCCTCCAATCCCCTCCTATCCATATACCTATCCAATTTACTCTTAAATAATAAAATCGAGCCAGCCTCCACCACTTCCACCGGAAGCCCATTCCATACAGCCACAACCCTCTGAGTAAAGAAGTTCCCCCTCATGTTACCCCTAAACCTTTGTCCCTCAATTCTGAAGCTATGTCCCCTTGTTGGAATCTTCCCCACTCTCAAAGGGAAAAGCCTACCCACGTCAACTCTGTCCGTCCCTCTCAACATTTTAAAAACCTCTATCAAGTCCCCCCTCAACCTTCTACGCTCCAAAGAATAAAGACCCAACCTGTTCAACCTCTCTCTGTAGCCTAAGTGCTGAAACCCAGGCAACATTCTAGTAAATCTCCTCTGTACCCTCTCCATTTTGTCGACATCCTTCCTATAATTTGGCGACCAGAACTGCACACCATACTCCAGATTCGGCCTCACCAATGCCCTGTACAATTTCAACATTCCATCCCAACTTCTATACTCGATGCTCTGATTTATAAAGGCAAGCATACCAAACGCCTTCTTCACCACCCTATCCACATGAGATTCCACCTTCAGGGAACAATGCACAGTTATTCCCAGATCCCTCTGTTCCACTGCATTCCTCAATTCCCTACCATTTACCCTGTACGTCCTATTTTGATTTGTCCTACCAAAATGCAGCACCTCACACTTATCAGCATTAAACTCCATCTGCCATCTTTCAGCCCACCCTTCCAAAAGGCCCAAGTCTCTCTGTAGGCTTTGAAAATCTACCTCACTATCAACTACTCCACCTATCTTAGTATCATCTGCATATTTACTAATCCAATTTGCCACACCATCATCCAGATCATTAATGTAAATGACAAACAACAGTGGACCCAACACAGATCCTTGGGGCACTCCACTAGACACTGGCCTCCAACCTGACATACAATTGTCAACCGTTACCCTCTGGTATCTCCCATTCAGCCATTGTTGAATCCATCTTGCAACCTCACTATTAATACCCAACGATTTAACCTTCTTAATCAACCTTCCATGTGGAACCTTGTCAAATGCCTTACTGAAGTCCATATAGACAACATCCACAGCCTTGTCCTTATCAATTTCCCTGGTAACCTCTTCAAAAAATTCAAGAAGATTAGTCAAACATGACCTTCCAGGCACAAATCCATGTTGACTGTTTCTAATCAGGCCTTGATTATCCAAATAATTATATATATTGTCCCTAAGTATCTTTTCCATTAATTTTCCCACCACAGACGTCAAACTAATAGGTCTATAATTGCTAGGTTTACTTTTAGAACCTTTTTTAAACAAAGGCACAACATGCGCAATGCGCCAATCTTCCGGCACCATCCCTGTTTCTAATGACGTTTGAAATATTTCCGTCATAGCCCCTGCTATTTCTGCACTAACTTCCCTCAATGTCCCAGGGAATATCCTATCAGGACCTGGAGACTTATCCACTTTTATATTCTTCAAAAGTGTCCGTACCTCCTCTTCTTTAATCCTCCTAATTTCCATCACTACTCTACTTGTTTCGCTTACCTCACATAATTCAATATCCTTCTCCTCGGTAAATACCGAAGAAAAGAAATTGTTTAATATCTCCCCCATTTCTTCCGGCTCAGCACATAGCTGTCCACTCTGACTCTCTAATGGACCAATTTTATCCCTCACTATCCTTTTGCTATTGACATATCTGTAGAACATTACTTGCCAAAGCAGCCTCATATCTTTTTTTCGCTTTTCGAGTCCTAAAAAGCAATTCTCCATCGTCTAGACAATGATCTCATTGGGGCCATTGTGTCTTTGTTTCACTATGATTGTGCCACTGTTTCTTGGACACAGTTTAAATAATTTTGGAGCTGCTCTGATAATTCTGCTGTAAATTTTCAAAAAAATTGTTTAAGTTCATTACTGTTAAGTGTGTGAATTGCACCTTTGTCCAAATTTTCTTTAATTGATAAAACTATTTGTCTTACTTATGTTTATGTATTCAGAACATATTTTACATAACGATTTTATAAATTTCAAAGTTCCATACTGCATTTCTGTTTTCTTTTTTTGCTGTTTAAGAAAAAGATATGCCAGCTCCATGCAATTTTTACAAATGAGATTATGCAAATAAGAGGAATTAACACTGTTTTAATAACAGTTTTCTTTCATTATTTTTCCAGTCAGCAGCAAAGTGTCGCCGACAAGTTCCGAAAGATTGAAGAGCTTCCATACATCCTCAGCTTACCTTCCTGTGAACTACAAACTCTCAAATGTACAGCTAGCATTTTTCCTAAATAAAGTTAAACCAAATCCTCAATGGAATAACACCAGCTCGGTGCAACGCCTGGAACATTTTGTTGTATTTCAAACAAAGGAACTTCCAGTGGTGAATGCTACATTAGGACCTTTTTCCATGGATCGGACACTACCAAAAGATGTGCTTCAGCCCACCAGTACTTTGGAAGTATTGAACAGATTCACCATGAATTGGAAAGTGAGAGCCTTTATTATCCAACAGAGAATTCCCTTTAACCAGCCACTTGTCCAGGTTTTGTTTTACGTGGCAGGCCGAGATTGGGATGATTTTGATGTCATGGATAAATTGCCTTGTGTTAGACTTCATGTTTTCCAAGATCTGAGGGATATTAAGAGATCCTGCAGGCTGAGAGGAATCCTAGCCATGTGCCTAGTCCAGGTTGACTTGCCTCTTACCTGGTTTAGTTCGCCTATCTCAGATCTGGGAAGAAAGAAATCCATGGATAATTTGGATATAGTCAGTGAAAATCTTCAAGTTGAACTCTACTATACCATGCATCTTCCAGACGGAAATGGGGAATGCAATGTTGGCAATGAGGCCAGTTCTCGTAAAGGAAACAATGTTCGGCAGGGTGGTTCTTACCAGCAGCCTCTGCTGCGTATAGGAAGCATCAATTTGTACAATCCTCCACAAGCTCAGTTAATTCAGGAGCATAGGCTTGACGGCAACATCTTCATTCGCTTACCAGAAGGTTCACTCAAACCTGGGGAGATCCTTAGTATTTCTGTTTTTCTCACACCAAATTCGACAGTGGAGCAATTCACACTGAGGTATGGGATTTCATGTTATTTTTACTACAAAAGAAAACTAAATTAAATTGTAAGATTTTGAATCTATATGTCATTGCAAATATGTAAATAATTTGGGTTTCCTGAAAATTCTTAATGTCAAAATGTAAAGATTGCTTTCCTACAATTTTCCAGTAAAATTCTGCAGTGTCATCTCCTGTAATTATATGCCTATTTGTTTTCTGTTACTGTTTGTACTTCCATCCAGCAATGCCAAATGCTTCCTAATCAACAATCAATGAAGGATGTTAACCTTTCTATGAATAAAAAGGGGATAATATATTTTCATGGCATTTTAAAAACCAAATGCATGTCTGAAACTGTATAGTTCATTTTTTGAGGATATAATGGATCTGCAACTCACAGGGAGATAAGTTTCTAAAACATGACATATCAATCACCCAATAAAATGAGTGTATCTCTTGTGTTTCTCGTGTGTAAAATACCTTCGACATAAGAAAGATTTTTGATTGACATGAATATAATTACCAATTGTCATAGCAGCCAACATCCCATTCTAAGTAGTATTACACGACTATAGTTAATAAGTGATACACTTTAATGTAAAACTGTTGGATTATGGTAGTAGCCATTACAACAAGATGAAGAGATTCATACATATCAATAGTAATAGAGATTAGGAAAATAACTGCAGATGCTGGTACAAATCGAAGGTATTTATTCACAAAATGCTGGAGTAACTCAGCAGGTCAGGCAGCATCTCAGGAGAGAGGGGATGGGTGACGTTTCGGGTCGAGACCCTTCTTCAGAATACATTTTGAATTTTCAGAATAAATATTGTGAATAAATAGTAATAGAGTTTAGCTATTTTCTGAAGAAGAAAAAATACTATATACTTAAAGATATCCTGTTTACGACTTTTAATAAATTGAAACCTTAAATTGCAGAAAGCGCAAAACATTGTTTTTGATTAAAGATTTTAAAAATGGAGGCAGACACCCAAGAATATTATGAAGAGAGCTAGGATTTAGGGATTTTTTCCACTGGTTTTTAATTTGGAAAAATGTTATTAAAATATTAGTAAACCACTTTATTAATAAAGTTCCTCAAGGATCACGTGTGGGCCGTTTATAGTTTTAAGAACACTCAGCAAATTTTAATGAATAACTAGACGGGCATGGACCCTTTGGGTCCAAATCTCTCTTGCGGGGGCGGCAACCCTCCCCCAACTGACGCTCCTGCGGGTCCGGCAACCCTCCCCAACTGATGATCCAGTGGGCCCGGCAAGCCTCCCCCAACTGACGATCCGTGGATCCGTTGCTGGGCGGGGAGTGTCCCCCGGGGCCGTGGGAGGGCGAGGGGGGGACAGAGATGGGGAGAGGGAGCCACTCACCTTGGCCCCGTGCGGCCAGCGCTACAGGCAGAGTGAGGCGTGAACCCGAAGCCTCTCCTGCAGCTCGGCGGCGATGGCCATCTTGTTGGATCCTCTGCCGCCGCACTGCACCATGGGAGGAAGGTCAGGCGCGGGGCACGCCAAGACGGGCGCCGGTCCTCCCGGAAGGGGGGGAAGAACGCATTTATTTAAGTTAGCGGCAGCTCATCGGCTCAGCAGCCCCCCCCCCCCCCCCCCCATTGGCCGCCACTCCCGTCACCATGGTGGGTCCCGCCCTCGGTGGCCATCGTGGCCCCTCCCCATTGGCCGCCACCCCATCACTCGGGCGGGTCCCATTGTGACGTCGAACGCAGCGGACAGCCATGGGAAATGGAAAAGGTAATTTTTAAACTTTAAAATGTCAATAACTTTAAAAATATAATACCAATTTGAATGAGTCTGAAGAAGGGTCTCAACCCGAACCATTACCCGTTCCTTCTCTCCTGAGATGCTGCCTGACCTGCTGAGTTACTCCAGCATTTTGTGAATAAATACCTTCGATTTGTACCAGCATTTGCAGTTATTTTCTTACACTACCAATTTGAATGGAACTTTGGTATTACAGACCCCAGGACAATGGTGAGTAAGGTGGGCCTAAAATTGTCACGCTATCGTGTACCGTTTTGGCTGTGGGATCAATGGGGAGCAAACAAACAGAACAAACAAGATGAGAGTTTTAGTAATATAATATATAGATAGATGTACATATACTATTAATATTAACTGATTCTCTTCGCAGATGCTCCCTGACCTGCTGAGATTTTCTAGTTTTATCTTTTTTATAATAAAATGTGATGCTGAAATTTTGAAATAATAATGGAATATATCGGCATTAATAATGTGATCTTAACAATGAGAGAGCAGTGGAGAAATAAAACACATTAGGCCTCCATGTATGTGTCACTAAAAATGGTGAATTGGTACATAAGGCAATCAAAAAAAGAAATAGATTGTTGTCCTTTAGTTTGACAGTGTTGGAATTCAGATGTGAGGAAGTGACCCTTTAGATAAATGTTGTTTTCAATTTTAGTTACTAAACATACAGTACATCAATACATTGGGTTTGGAAAGAATGCAGTGTTTATTAACCAGAATGATACTGTTGCTGTAAGTAACTAAAAGGATGTGAAATATTTGTTATGACTTCAGTGGTTAAGTGATGATTTAACAGAAAAATATATCTATAATTATATTGTGGAAATTTTCTACATTATCAATGTTAGTTTAGTTGAATTGCTCTTAAGATAATAGCAAGTTAAATCCACACTTTTCATACATGACAGTGGATAAGTAACAGTTCTCCTAACTTGTGATATAGAAAATGGGAATGTTAGTTCTGAGATGAGTGCACTCATTAATAGGTCATCAATAAAATTGGTCTCCTTTAATCTGCTGAAAAAAAAATGTTCATTTGAGATTAATTAAATTATGAAACTGTTATGAGCATTAACAGAAATAATGCTTCAAAAATCTTTTTGTTTAAACATATGCAAGAGTATATATTTGAACTTGTGTACAAACTCAGATGTGATTATGGTTGATAATTCTCAACTCTGCACCATTTCAACATTGCACTAGTTCATTTGGTACCATTGCATCCTGTCATGAAGCTTACGAGGTACACTGCTTTGATCTTCATAAAGTAGATTGACAGTAAAAGTAATTGCAAATTTTATTGCGATTAAACAAATTTATTACACGTATTAAATGTAGTAACTTCTAACAGTTCCATGCTAATTATTTTTCTCATCAGCCACTAGTACAAATGATTTCCTGGCAACAAATGTCATACTCGTTATATTGTCTCCTCCAGCTGTTTATTTATTTTCGAGGTCAATTTTTTTTTTACAGTACATACATGTTTTGTGATCAGAATTGACTTGTTTAAGTTTTTTTATTTCTGTAAACAGAGCATTTTGTGTGCTGTAGTTACCAAAATCAGGATATTTCCAAAGTCAATTATTTGAGGGTAGGTGCCTAGAAATTTGTATAATGTATTGTTTTTTATCAGTACAATGTAGTTTAACTTCAAAACATATTTTGTGTAAATTACATAGTTCTAGAAATTTGATCTGGGATTTCAGGTTGCAATATAGACATGAAGTTGGGTTGTATGCTTTGGAAAGGCCACTCTCAGAGAATTGTGTTTTCATTGAATCCCATTCAAAGCAATGGCACTGCAGGTGCATTGCTATTTGGAGGAATTAAGTGGCTAATACGAGGTAACAAAGTGACTTTAGATGAGGTTTTCTGCCATGTCCGTTTATTATCGCTTAATCATGAGCACTTTTGAGGTGATTCTGCTGGATTTGCTGTATGAACTAAAGTTGTGGTCCAGGCAAAAAGCAGTAAATCTGGAGATTAATATTTATCAGTCAGTGATGATCTCCTTTGGACAGAGTCCATGTCACCCTGGACAGCTGTATCCATAGAGATCAAGCTCCTCTATTGTCACAGCATTGTAAACATACAGAACATTCTAATCTTCCATATAATTATTGGTTACGGCAGTGGATGATCTTCATTTTTAAGATATGGGTCCTCAAAATGAAATTCTCATGTTTGCACTATGTTGGGGTATTGTCCAAGCAAGAGTGAATACTTTAACATTGTCTGCGGGTTCCAAATCCTGACCATCATGGACGCTTAACCTTTGTCTGAAGCTCTCCAGCAGACAAGGAAGAGAACAAAATTGAAGGGGAGAAGCAAGCGATGTAAGTGATAGAGGATATTTGCAGATGGCAAATTTCACTCAAGTGCTACATGGCACAGTGTTAAGGAAGTCATTGGTGCCCTCTGTTCAACAACCCTCAGTCTGAGTGGGCTTGCATGGGCTGTGGACTTCCCTTAGTTTAGATGGAGTGTTTCATGTGAAGTCCAGGGCTATCATTTCCTGACTGCCCAAGTTTCCAATGAACAATGCCATGTAATATTTGTGTTTGCAAGACTCTTTTATTCGTAAGCTGACCAATTTGCCTACTTTATGTGTGGAATAAGGATGCATGGCATTCCTTCCAGCTAGTGTCATAGAGTTGTACACCACTAAAGCAGGATCTTCAGCCCACCATGTCTATACCTATTTATATTAATCTAATTTGCCCGCATTAGGATTGCATCCTTCTATGCCTTGCCTGTTTAAATGTATGTTTTAATGGTTCCTAAATGTAGTAATTGTATCTGTTCCACTATTCCTCTGGCAGCACCTTTCAGATATCAAGCATTTACCTACCCTTAAAATCCTCTAAATCTCCTGCCTCTCACATTAAAGCTATGCTCCCTTGTCTTTGGTATTCACTTAGTATAGAAGAGTACCTTTATATCAATTGTCACAGACAATTAGAAGCCTTCTAGAGAATGCATTTAGGATCATCAAGATAGTTCCTGTCTTTGTAACCCTCTCAGTGCCTTGCAATATTCTGCAGACAAAGTTAGATACTTTATCATTATCTTCTGTTACCTACACAACCCTGCCATCAGAGGGCTTGGCCTAAGTTTGATTCTCAGCATAAGTTCAAAGTTCAAAAACACTTGATTTGTCCCTGTGGGGCAATTTACAAAGGTACGTATAGTAGTACAAAAACTATTGGGGTGGGGGGAGGGGGATTAGCAGGGTGTGCAGCGGGACAGGGGTCGTTGGGAGTTGAGGAGCTGAACAGCCTTGGGGACAAAAGTTGCCCTTCTCCTCTGTGTCCTACAGCCTGGGCAGCAAAGCCGGCATCCTGAGGGGAGCCACTCAAACACAGAGAACAGGACGTGTGAGGGGTCCTGTAAAATCCTGCCAGCTGACCTTAGCATCTGCTGGTCGCATAGGATGGAGAGGGCTCTGACAGGGAGTCCAATAATTTTGGAACAGGCTTTGGCTGTGCTCTGCAGGCGGTTTCTGTTCTGAAGGCTGATGGAGTGGAACCAGCAGGTGAAGGAGAACGTGATGACGCTCTCAATGGAGGAGTAGTAAAACGTAATGAGGATGTCCTTGCTGACCCCAAAGGAGTTGAGCTTCCTCAGGAGATACTGCCGCTGCTGGCATTTCCTGAGGATACCCTCTGTGTTGGAGACAAATTTCAGCAGGTTGTCGGACTGTGTCCAGGTACTTGTATTCCTCAACAATCTCCACGTGGATAGTGGTGATGACTGCTGTAGCCAGTTCCCTCTGCTTGTTGGAGAAGGTCACTACCATCTCCTTGGTCTTGTTTGCATTTAGTTCAAGACAGGAGTTGTCGCACCACTCCACAAACTCATGAAGAGCTGAGCTGTGGTGCTATGAGGGGCCTGAGAGCAGAGATAGGAGAACTGTGTCATCAGCGTACTTGACCAAATGACAGTTTGGCTGGGTGGACCTGCAGTCATCAGTGTACAGAATGAAGAGCAGAGGTGAGAGGACACAGCCAGTTGATGTGTGTAAGAGGTTGGAGAAGGTGTTATTGACCAGGACTCTCTGACCTGTTGGTGAGAAAGTCCATTATCCACAGGATTAGTCGGTCATCTAGGTGGAATCGGGTGGTGAGTTTCTCTGCAAGAATGTGTGGCTGCAGGGTGTTGAATGCTGAGGAGGTCTGCAAACAGGAGTCTGGCTGTCGTGTTGGGGAGTTCCAGATGTTTATGTATGGTGTCTATAATGAATGTTTTTGCGTCGTCAACCCCTCTACCCGCACAGTATGCAAACTGGAGTGGGTCCATTGCCTTAATGATTTGGTTTTTGATAAGGTAAAGGAGGAGGAAGTGAAGGAGATTGTCAAAGAGAGAAGGCATTGCAGTTGATCAATAATGTTGATAGATGGTACGTTCTTTCTGCAAGGGAGATTTTACTGTACAGAGATTCTGTTGAGGATTCCACTCGATGGCCTCAACACTCTGACATGGAGGTGTTAACTGGGATATTAATGGGTTGATTTGGAGTAAGTACACTTGTTAAATTCCCATGCTGGGGAATTACTATACAATTAGCTTTTTCCAAGGAGCTCACCACCAGTTGCCATTGGGACAAGTTTCTCTCCCTGTACTTTGGCTATGCCTATCATGACTTTAAACACCTTGTTGACACAAGACTGCTGATACTGGGAATCCTAAGCTAAAAACAAACTGCTGGAAAAACTCAGAGGGTCCCAACTTAAAATTCTGATTTTCTTATTTTAGTTACAACTAATGCTGCCCTTGATTATTTTTCCCAGTGGAGCTTTTCCGGATATTAAGTACGGTGATCTCTAGTTGCTGGGTTTATTCCAACTCTTAGATAATCATTGATGATCTATTTTGATATTAATAATTGACGTGCAAAATGGGTAACTTTATCTGCAGTGGAGATTATGATTTAAGAGGTCCTATGTAAGACATCATAGAAACTGTTTATACCTCAAGCAGTGAACACCTCCCTCCTCCTCTGGCAGATAACTCCATCTGGACTTTACACCGGTAATGCTCCTCTTCATCCTTCATCTTGTTTGTGCTGCTCTTCAACAAGCAAATCTTGTCTGTCAGGCTCTGCGTCTTTTTGTTGCTCTTAGCACTGAGGCACCCACTGACTGAATATGTCTGCAGTCAATGGCTTGGAGGAGGCAATCACTTGTAGGACACTCTGTAGACTTTGAAATATGTTTACTGCAATAAGTTTGAAATTGGCCAGTCAATGACTTCAGCAGTGAGGACTTCAAATATCTAGAAATGAAATAGTGTGATTTATGCTTAGTTTTGAGTGCAGGTTCAATAAATGTCACGTATTGCACCCTAAATCTCCAATTTGAGATGATAACGGTAACGTCATTTGGTGTGTGTTTGACACTGTAAAATAACAACATGTCCAGTTTTCACCTAGATGTAATCCATTCTAGATTAAATTGACAGATTTAAAAAAAAGTGAATATTAATCAATCTAGTGTCTCGGCATATGTTGTTAGAATTTGTGTATGTGAAGTCCCAAATTTGACTCATTTAAGATACAAGATGGATGACTGGATCTGGGTAGTGAGGTAAAGCAAGTGGGAAGAATTATTCTCTCCTTATTGATCTGAGATTTATTGTCTAAAAGGAAACAGTTTTAAATTTAATTTTCAAAAAGGGATTGGATCCACACTTAAGAATAGAAATCGCTGTGGGAACTAAGACCGTCAGGTAGCTATTTCTCAAAGCTAACTTAGCTGTGATGGACCAAATATCTTTATTGCCATTACTCAAGACTAATCTTTTTTTTCTAAATGCCGTGGCGTAAATGTGTCAGTAGCCTTACATTCTTTAGTCCTAATGTGTTGTTTTTAAACTGCTGCATTGCTAATTTGAATTTAATTATACCTCTACATAATCATAGATTGCAATCTGAAACAAGACAACGTGAATACTGTGTGCAGTATTCACATTGGAATTTTTTATTTTTATAGCTGTTAACTGTTTAGTTAAAAAAAAGGTTTTTTTTCGTTTGTACCTGGTTTGTAGATTTTAAAACAGATCATTTTTATTATGTTTACTTTGAAACAGTTGTTGTAAAGGAAACTGTAATTAGTAAGTTCAAATAAAATTATTAATATTATGTTCTGCATTTGCAAAGCTGTCATACAGATATGAGAAAGAACAACTTGTTTTCCCGGAAGGTCATTAGCAAACATTTACTTAGTCATTTTTCAAATTGCTTGGCTGTATTGCATTTGTTCAATTTAGATTGAGAAGAAGAATCTGCACCGGATTCAAATTAGAGTGAAATTATTTTTTTGACCACTGCACAGTATTCATTTACAGTTATGTGTAATGTGATTAAACAAATCCTATTAATTTAGCAATTTATAGTTAAATGTAATTTGATTACACAGTCCTATTAATTTAGTAATTTGTGATGTAAACATTTTTAAATGAAATAAAAATATTTTACCCTCTCTAATTGTTGCAGTACATCTCAGGTTTCATATGCCAAAGACAAAAGGGTGAAATTAAATTAATTTAGAGCTCATGTTGCTGACAACCCATTCCATTTTGAGCAATTAAGATTACAACTACTTCCTCATTGCAGAGCTACCTACTAGACTGGTTCAAAATGGAGTCCCTAACACTTGGCAAACCTTCATGCTATTGTGGCGCGTCGGTAGAGGCCCGAAATAAAGGCAAGGAGCCAGGTATTTTGGGGCGTTAAGGTTTTAATAGTCGGTTATCAGACGGGTCGAGTCTGCCGGAATGGCTTCGCGCCTAAAACCTTGTCCTTATATCTCTAGTACCGGACCGCCCCCCTGGACTGGTCCATTCCCGTGCCGAGGGGTCGGTAGTGGTATGACCCGACCCTTGGGAGCCGCCACAGGACTCCCCCCCAAGAACCGGAGGTACAAAGCGCACTGGTGGTCGCACAACCCGACCGGACCGCGTACGGTAATCGGTCGACAGAGGGGCCGGCGGAGGCACAGTTGGAGGGACAGGTGGTGGGTCCCGGAAGGGTGGGCGACCTCGTGGCCGAGGCTGGGCCCGGTTGGTCAATGTCTAAGTGGGCCGGCTTCAGGCGGTCAATTGACACGGCCTCCGGCCGGCCCCCCATGTCCAAGGTAAAGGTTGTCCGAGCGGCTGGCTACCAACATGTCGTCAAGGTAGACAAACAGGAAATCCAGCCCGCGACACACGCCGTTCATTAATCGTTGGAATGACTGCGCGGCGTTCTTGAGGCCGAACGGCATCCGTACGAACTCGTAGAGTGAACGGCGTGATGATTGCCGTCTTGGGCACATCCTCCGGGTGGACCGGGATCTGGTTGTAACCTCGCACCAGATCCACCTTCGAGAATATCGTGGCCCCAGCCAAATGGGCGTTGAAGTCCTGGATGTGGGGCACGGGGTATCGGTCCTCGGCGGTAGCGACGTTCAGCCGCCGATAATCCCCGCAAGGTCTCCAGCCCCCGTTTGCCTTGGGGACCATGTGGAGTGGGGATGCCCATGGGCTGTTGGAAGGGCGGACGATCCCCAAGGACTCTATCGTGCGGAACTCCTGTCGTGCCAGGTGTAGCTTCTCAGGCGGCAGTCGGCGTGCTCGTGCGTGGAGGGGTGGGACGGTAGTTGTTATATAATGGAACACCCCAAGCTTTGGGGTCGACGACCCGAATTGCAGGGCCATAATATCAGGAAACTCCGCCAGAACCCGAGCGAAATGGGAGTCCACGGACGACAGCAGGCGTACAATGGGCTCATTCAGCCGCAGCGCAATGGGCTCCATCGTGGCGGAGTGGACCAAGCGCTGCTGCCTGACGTCCACGAGGAGAGAATGAGCCCGCAGAAAGTCAGCCCCGAGCAACGGCTGGGAGACGTCGGCGATCGTGAACTGCCACGTGAAATGACTGGCGCCGAAAACGATGTGGACCGTGCGGACGCCATAAGTCTGAATGTGGCTCCCGTTTGCCGCGGTGAGGATGGGCCCCCGCTTCCCAGAACGAATGTCCAGCGGCGAAGGGGGCAGGACGCTCAGCTCCGCCCCGATATCCACGAGGAAGCGGCCCCCGGTGCGCCGATCCCAGGCGAAGAGGCGGCGAATCTGGCCGGCCGCCGCGGGGACTATTGGCAGCCGGCCCCGGCGTTTCCCGGGAACGTGCATGGCTGGCGGCATTGTCGGGCTGCCGCACCCCAGCGCTGGTGGTAATAACACCAGTACCTCCTGCTGGTGCTGGCTGGAGCCTGCTGGTGTGGGACTGCAGGTGCATGTGCGGGTGCAGGACCCGCAATGGCCACCGGGGGCAATCTCGCAGGCCTCCGGGGCATAGCTGTCACTCCTTCCACAGCTCCCCCGCCCGACCGGAGAAAATCGGGCGCTGCTTGAGTGACATTTAGCACGCTGACGTCATCACGGCGCGCCGCCCACAGCGCGTCCGCGCGCCTGTCGAGGGCCCTGGTGTCTGCAAAGGAGGCGTCGGTGAGCTGCAGGCGAATGTCAGCCAGCAGCAGGTGCAGGTACGTGTACTCAAACATCAGGCACGGTCTGTGCCCGTCGAGTAACGCGACCATCTCCTTCAGGAGGCTAGATGGGCGCCGGTCACCGAGGCCTGGCATGTGGAGGAGCCTTTCAGCCCGCTCCATTTGGGTTAGCCCGTAGGTTTGGAGCAGCAGCTCCTTAAGGGCTTCATATTTATCGTGGGCCGGGGGGTCCTGGAGGAACTCCGTTACCTCTTCGGCCGCGTCCTGGTCAAGGGCTCCCACCAGGTGGAAGAAACGGGTGTCATCGGATGTTGGCCTTCATAACAAGAGGAGTTGAGTATAGGAGCAAAGAGGTCCTTCTACAGTTGTACCGGGCCCTGGTGAGACCGCACCTGGAGTACTGTGTGCAGGTTTGGTCTCCAAATTTGAGGAAGGATATTCTTGCTATGGAGGGCGTGCAGCGTAGGTTCACTAGGTTAATTCCCGGAATGGCGGGACTGTCGTATGTTGAAAGGCTGGAGCGATTGGGCTTGTATACACTGGAATTTAGAAGGATGAGGGGGGATCTTATTGAAACATATAAGATAATTAGGGGATTGGACACATTAGAGGCAGGAAACATGTTCCCAATGTTGGGGGAGTCCAGAACAAGGGGCCACAGTTTAAGAATAAGGGGTAGGCCATTTAGAACGGAGATGAGGAAGAACTTTTTCAGTCAGAGAGTGGTGAAGGTGTGGAATTCTCTGCCTCAGAAGGTAGTGGAGGCCAGTTCGTTGGATGCTTTCAAGAGAGAGCTGGATAGAGCTCTTAAGGATAGCGGCGTGAGGGGGTATGGGGAGAAGGCAGGAACGGGGTACTGATTGAGAGTGATCAGCCATGATCGCATTGAATGGCGGTGCTGGCTCGAAGGGCTGAATGGCCTACTCCTGCACCTATTGTCTATTGTCTATTGTCTATTGTCTATTGATGCCCCGCAACTGGAACTGGGCCTCCGCTTGGTAAAACCAAACGCGAGCCCGGGTGGTTCAGAAGGTCGGGAGCTTGATGCCTACCGCATCGACAGCTGGGGCCTGGTCGGCCTGCGAGCTGGACGGGCGGTCGGCTTTTGCTCTTGTGGCCATCATACTATGAATGGGCCGTCGAGGTCACCAATGTGGCGAGTCGGTAGAGGCCCGAAATAAAGGCAAGGAGCCAGGTATTTTGGGGGCGTTAAGGTTTTAATAGTCGGTTATCAGACGGGTCGAGTCTGCCGGAATGGCTTCGTGCCCAAAACCTTGTCCTTATATCTCTAGTACCGGACCGCCCCCCTGGACTGGTCCATTCCCATGCCGAGGGGTCGGTAGTGGTATGGCCCGACCCTTGGGAGCCGCCACACTATGATAATTTTGATTTTGTTGAATTCTGTTGCTGTGTAGATGCAATAAATAACTTCAGTGATAGTTGTACTTCTGTTTGAATGCCCACCAAATCCGATCTCAACCTGAGGTTGACATTAGGATAGAATAAAGGGAAGGTAAGTGCAGTGCCTATCCTCTTGACCCCAATAACAAAGTTTAAGAACCTGTGTTAATTGTTCGCTTAGGCATTGGATCCACTTTGTACTACCTTTATTTGGTGAGATTGCCCGAATGATTGCCTTGTTGAAGCAATAATAAAATTGCAGAGGACAACAGACAATGTTGAGTTTATTTTAAAATGGACCTCTCCAGCTTCTGGCAATAATGACAGGTTAAACGCCTACACAGTTTTATCACAATGCTGGCTTCTGCTAAGCGGATAGAATTTGTGTCTCAAAATTTAAAATGTGATTTCAGGATGGTGCCATTTTCTGATGTACATTACCTCCCCTTGCAGAATAGTTTTAAACCCAACACATTAAGTTACTCCCTTGAGTACTTTTACAAATGTTAAGATTTTTTTTTGCCCAAATCTTGCTTATTTATTCACCATTTGTAAGGAGCTTTTATGATGATAGAGATACAAGTATATGTAAATGCTGGAACCTTGTGTAAAAACAAAATATTATGGGAACTCAGAAAGTTAGGCAGCATCTGTGGAGGGAAATGGATAGACGGCGATGGGAACTGTTCTTCAGACTAAGGGAGTTGAGAGAATATAGCAGAAAGAGGTAATGGTAAGGTTGGGGCTAGAACCAGCAATTTATAGGTGGTTCCAGGTGGAGAGGTTGACTGGCAGGCAAATCACACAGGGGGAGAGAAAGGTGGAGATAGTAAAAAAGGCTGAAAGGGATTAGAGGAGACTTGACAACCCGTGGACCCATTGGGTTGCCGTTTTTTTTAGATTTTAGATTTAGAGATACAGCGCGGAAACAGGCTCTTCGGCGCACCGAGTCCGCGCCGCCCAGCGATCCCCGCACATTAACACTATCCTACACACACTAGGGACAATTTTTACATTTACCCAGTCAATTAACCTACGTACCTGTACGTCTTTGGAGTGTGAGAGGAAACCGAAGATCTCGGAGAAAACCCACGCAGGTCACGGGGAGAACGTACAAACTCCGTACAGACGGCGCCCGTAGCCAGGATCGAACCTGAGTCTCCAGCGCTGCATTCGCTGTAAGGCAGCAACTCTACCGCTGCGCCACCGTGCCGCACGTTGTCAGTTTCTTTGTTGAACTAAATTAAGGTGTATGTTGCAATCAAAAGAGCTTGAACAATTGGTTGGGCAGAAAGCAGCTAAAACGGTACATGATAGCGCAACAATTTGAACGAAACATGACCCATGGACCCGTTGGGTTCCCGTTGTAACAGCGATTGATGGAAAGAAAAGACACAATTTTAATATTATTGAGTGGTCAAACTTTAATTTGAAGAAAATTAGAGCGTTTACCTCGGGAGTAATCGTTCAACAAAGCATGCATGTAATGACAACATTGAACATGGATGTATTAGAATAAAATGGCGATGTTTATTTTATGGAGTATGTGTCCGAATTACAGCCAAAATGGTACACGATAGAGCAACAATTTGAACAAAACTTGATACTGCACACCGCAGGCGAATGGTAAGGTGCCCCTAAATTTGTTGCGCTATCATGTGCCATTTTGGCTAAATTTCAGGAACATACATATATATATACAAGTTGAAATTTTTAGTAATATACGAGACCACGTGGACCCATTGGGCCCAAATCTCTCCTGCATGGTGCAGCACCCACTCCTCCCCCACTCCCTTCTCCCCACCCCCTTCCCCCCTCTTTCCCTCCCTCCTCCCCTCCCCCTCCCTTCTTCCATCCCCCCTTCACTTCCTCCCTCCTCCCCATCCCTCCTTCCCATCCCTCCTTCCCTCCCCTCAACAAGATGAGTTTTAGTAATATATAGATAGATGAAAGGATGCAGATGATAGAATTTGTTAAGGAAGGAAGGTGGGGAGTGAAGTGTAGAACCAGAGTGAGGGATAGTGCCAGAAGGGAATGGGAGGTGGTGGCTAGATGGGTCGAATAAAATTGGGGGACCTGGCATAGGGAGAAGTGGGGAAGACGAGTGGATGGAGGAGGGAAAAGGAACTATGTAGTAGGAGCAGGGGGGAGTGGAAGGCAAGATATGTGTAGGAAAGAACTGCAGATGCTGGTTTAAATCGAAGGTAGACACAAAATGCTGGAGTAACTTAGCGGGACTAGCAGCATCTCTGGAGTGATGGAATGGGTGACTTTTCGGGTCGAGATCCTTCTTCAGACTGATATTAGGGGAGTACAGAGATAAAACCGCCCACTCCCCTGCATCGGTCTGAAGAAGGGTTTCGACCCGAAACGTCACCCATTCCTCCTCTCCAGAGATGCTGCTTGTCCTGCTGAGTTATTCCAGCGTTTTGTGTCTACCTTCGGAAAAAATGATATGTTGGTGGGGGTGGGGTAGCTGGATTGATGGGAAGGGTGTGGTTACCGAAATTAGGGAATTCAGTGTTCTTGCCACCGGGTTAAAGACTACCCAAGTGGAATATTAAATGCTGTTCATCCAGTGTGCGTGCGGCTTTTCTCTGGCAGTAGCGGAGGCTGAGGAAGACAGATCCATGTGGGAATAGGTAGGGGAATTAAAATAGTTAGCAATCATGAGCTCCAGCTGATGCTGGCGGACAGAGTGCGTGTACGGCAAAGCAGGTGGCAAGTCATCTCATTGATGTAGAGGAGGCCCTGTGGAGAGCACCGAATGCAATAGGCGAAGATGCATGTTAACCTCTCTCTCACTTGGATGGGCTGTTGGGATATCTGAATGTAGATGAGGGAGCAAATACAGGGGCAAGTGTTGCTTCTCCTGCATTTGCAGAGGAAAGTTCCTGGGAAGGGATGAGTAATTCCAAGGGGGTTATAAAGAAAACTGAAAGAAAACCTTTGTCATTTTCTGTGACTAGTGAGGGTAGTACAGCAATCTACACTTGCACCCTAGCTATTCATGAATCATATTCATGATTTGGTTGAGGGGACCAAAGGCTATATTTTCAAATATGCTGGTGATATAAAATTAGGTTGGATTGCGAGTAGGTAGAAGCATGTAAAGATACTTCAAAGCGATATAAATAATGTGACTGGGTGAGATCATGGCTGATGCATTATACTGTGGACAAATGTGAAGATAAACACTTTGGTGCACAAAAGAAGAATATTTTAAATGTCGAGAGAATGTATAATTTTAATGTTCAAAGATGTCTTTGTATGCAAGTTTCTTCTCGTTGCTGATGAATCTAGAGCCAGGAATCACAATCTCAGAATAAGGGGTAGGCTATTTTGGACTGAGGAGAGAAGAAATCTTTTAATCCAGAGAATGGTGAATCATTGGAATTCTCTATCCCACGTAGCTGTGGAGGATTAGTTCTGTGGAGGATTTAAGATAATTTTTTTAAAGACCAACAGATTTTTGGATATTAGGAGAGCAAGAGAAAGGAGAGCAAGATATTGGGATGGTGTTAGATAATCACGTTGAGGTAGATCAGCCATGAGCTTAATGAATGGTGTAGCAGGCTCAAATAGCCAAATGACCTACTCCTTCTAAAATCTTAAGAAATCTCTCTGAATGCCCTTTGCCTTTCCCCATTTCCCCAGATTCGCTTATCGTTCAATGGTTGAGTTCTTCATGATCTTTGTGTCTGCATTCACCTGAAGAGTACTGATTGATTACCTTTCTGGATTTTGCTGGTTAGATTTACTGGATTGCCATTGGGATATCTGCGAACTGTCATCTTTTTGTTATCTGTAACCAGTTTGCTTTATAAGCAGAGGGGCTGTGTATACCATTTTCCTGCATTTAAAATAACAAGTTATCCTGAATGGAGACCCTTGGGCTGAATGGTTTCCATGACAACAGTGGCAACCAAAATTGCTTTAGAGCTCATGTGACTCAAATGTGGTTAAGAATATGTTATCTTTACTGTTTGCTTATATCCTAGAGGGAAGCTTATATCCTAAGCTAGTCTTTCATGCTTTTTAATATTAATTTGATGGCAGTAATGAATTTTCACATGCCCCGCCCAAGGTGAAATCTTGTTTGTCGTCAAGTTATATATATATATATATATATATATATATTTAAAACATATATATATATATATATATATGTTTTGCCTGTGTGTTTCTATCTACAAGTCAACACACATGTCACCCCCATCTGCTCTTGGCCCAAGAACTTCCTGCAATTTGCAAAGTTGCACCAAATTCATTACTTGCAAATCTGTTGATTGTTTCTTCAAGCTTTTTTGTTGCAAATGCCACATATTTTTTAATCATTGAAGGATTTCTGATGATGTTGGGTTAAAATGCATATGTATACATGTATGCACAAACTCGCAAGCAGAGTAACTCAACCCTCATCAATTACTATTGCCATTTTACTAAAAGCTGCAGCACAATTACCTGGCATATATGATTATAATCTTTGACATGTTTGTTAAATGAAGTGCAATTTGCAAAATAAACTTCCATAAAAAATTGTATAGTAAATTCAGACTAATTTTAGATGTTCTCATGACAACGAGAGACAATACAGCAGCAAGATAAACATATTATGTTCCCTCTATACTCTCAGTCCTGATGCAAGTGATCGACCAGAACTGATGACCATCTCTCTACCTCATCAGATGCTGCTTGACACTCTGAGTTCGTCTAGCACATTGTGTAAGAAGGAACTGTAGATGATGGTTTAAACCAAAGATAGACACAAAAAGCTGGAGTAACTCAGCAGGACAGGCAGCATCTCTGGAGAGAAGGAATGGGTGACGTTTCGGGTCGAGACCTTCAGACAGCTTGGAGGCAGCATTGGCAAATAGTGAAGAATGATAAGGATTAGGGTTGGAATGGGGAGGAGATCTTCTAGAAGAAGAGGAGATAACGAGGAGATCCTGGAATAATCAAGACCAGGCTGGGGCAATTGGGTACGTGGTTGGAGGTTGGATATTGTGGTTGAGATGGTGAAGGTGGCCTGAGGCAGTAAGGCTAGTTGACGTTTCAGAAGGTCCAGATGGTTAGAGTGTAAGCATTGGTGAGTGGATTGTGATTAGGTCAGGTGCGGTGTGCTGTAGTGATTATGGGAGGAATATGTGTTTAAAAGACCAAACGTATGTACTGAAAACGTCCAAAGCTGCATAATAATCTTGGTTGTCTTCTGAATGACCAGTGGAGATCAAGCCAGTGCATGAGGCTGACCCACACTCAACTCAATTGAATTTCCGGAGTGGTGTGAAACAACCCAAAAATTGTCATTGTATATTATTCTGGAGAGAAGTTTTTAATTGCATGAAAGTAAACTAATATGTGATTGAATTTCTGGACAACTATGTCTCTCTAAATTGTTGAGATTGCTGGTGTCAGTGGAGAAACATAATCAACTTTGTAACCCACAGAAGAAAATGAAAGCCTCACTGGTGTGGAAACTTTAAAAAAGGCAAACAACATAGATTTTTAACCAGAGCAAGGAAATAACATTCTTTGCAGAATTAGTGAGGATGCAGTTATAATAATCAAGTGCAGATTTAGGAAACCCATTATAGAGTAGCATATAAAGCATTAGGATCATTGCTCTGCATGCACTCATTAAGTTATCATTTGGGAATCACAATAATTGTTATGTCGATGCTTGAGCAGTTTAACTTTGTCAGACCTGAGAAAGTTAAAGAACCTAATAGTTTTAAGTATAATTGTTATGAAAATGAGATCAAAGGCTCATAGTATTTCTGTACTGGTGAAATGACAGTACAAGGACATGAATTTAAGATGATGCAAAAAAATCAAAGTTTGAAAAATCCTACGGTAGGTTTGAAACCTGCAATTCTGTATAGTTTATTTAAAGTGTAGATACTTATAAAATAAACTTGATTCTTATTTGAGCATGAGCAATAGTAAACATTTATGGGAAGTAAAATCTGATGACTTGCATGGAAAGAAATACCTGGACATGTTTGATATGACAAGTGACTTGTTTCTGTTTATTGGGATATTGTAGATGTATAATTAACACTAATTGTGTTATGGGAATTTGTATACGATATAATAAGAGTACTCTTTAACCAAATTATATTTCTGGATTGTAAAGCAGGCAGCATGGCAGTTTACAAGTTGGGATAAAAGCAGCATTTGTTATTTGTATTCCATTGCAACTTTTGTTCACCATTTCTGTAACTATGCTGATTGTTTGACTGACATTTTATTTTATATTTACTGTGGCCTACTGTCTTATGAAAATCAACAATCCATATACAAGGTGCCATATTGCAGAAGCAGAAGGCACACCAAAACAGAGAAACCACTGGCACTTTTTAAGCAGTGGTTCCATTGTTTGGGCTATTGTTGGTTTGTTCTAAGATATCAGCTCATGTTCACAAATATCCACTTGGAAAGAGGCAGAACCCAAGGTGCAACTGCACAGCACCAATGGGTCATTGCTTAAAAGGCAGGCTAATAAAGTTGATCATAAATCAATAGATGTGATCAAGCTGTGATTGAAGTAAATAACATACGGATATATTATCAGAGAATAATAATTATCCAAAAGACTACAACGTTATTTCAGAATTATAATTATCTTCTAGAAAAATGGTTAGTTTGATCTGCAGAAGCATATTTCTATTGTTAGAAGGAATGGGTGACGCTTTGGGTCTAGACTGAAGAAGGGTCTCGACCCGAAACGGCACCCATTCCTTCTATCCACAGATGCTACCTGTCCCACTGAGTTACTCTAGCATTTTGTGTCCATCTTTGGTGTAAACCAGCATCTGCAGTTCCTTCCTACACATATTACTATTGTGTAAATTAAAAAACAGAGTTGTCTTATTTTTTCCTTATGTTATTGAGTGCTTCCTGTGCTTTGCTGTTGCTGTACACAGCAGTTGTGCCGTATGCTGCTGCTATTTCACTTGTCTGCTGTCCGAGAATAAATCCTTGTCTTACATACTGCATTCACCCCTCACTTACATATCGGTGCTTACTGAGGTGTATTTTATTAAATTGTCATAGTTTTCTTTGTCAGTATCTTCAACCTCAGCAGAATCAGTGACATGTCAGTTTAGTAGAATTTATTATACCTTCCTTCTCTAAAGTGTTTGACTTTAAATTTCCCCCTAATAATCACATGCCAGTAAGCTAATTTACATTTTAATATTGTCATGTTTTTTCCAAGAATGTATTCTTAATATTCTTTGAAAAGGATTTGAAATCCATATTGCCCTCCAGGAACAATTAACTTACTATTAGACGTAAAAGGATATAATTATAACCCTCTTTTTACGTCTTGTCTATTTTGAAATTAAAGTTATTTTTAGATTATTTTTAATTTTTGAAAGACGGTGTAGAAAAAGGGGCCTCGTTTTTTTGAAATTGAAAATAGCTAAAGTAATTCAATTAATTATTAATGTATCACTAAATTGTAACTAAAATTTATTCTAAATAGATTGTATATTAATGATGAATTACGATTTCACAGTAGTAATGCTTGAGCAGTATTGACCTATGCTTTGACCTATGTTAGAGTAGTTATAATCTAGGTTCAGTTAATTGCCATCACCTTCAACAAATAATTTTTGTACATAGACATGCCCAATAGCTTACAGTTTAGTTATTAATCATGTTCAACACCATATGATAACACTTTCCTTTCCAAAAGTTTCAAAAGTGAAATGAATTTGTGTTTTAAAACTGTATTGCACAGACAGCAATGATGAATAATTAATTTTATTAATAATCTAATCTTGAATGGAAAATGCATTGTCAGGCGCTGGTCTCTTAAACATTGGAGGAACAAATGAGGAATAGTTAACTGCAGACCACCTTCATTCAGAAAGTAGTGGTCTAGTAGCCTATCACTTTAATTCTTCATTTTGCTTCCACTTTGATCTTCCTGCCTTTGATCTTCCTTTCTTGTTCCAATGAAGCCCAATATAAGTTTAAAGACCAGCAATTCATCTCACAACCAAGCACATTATACACCTCAGAAATCAACACTGAATTCAACATTATCAGATAACCATAGAGTCATAAGGTGGTACAGTGTGGAAACAGGCCCTTCTGCCCAACTTGTCCACACAGGCCAACGTCCCAGATTCACTAGTCGCACCTGCCTGCGTTTGGTCCATATCCCTCCTAACCTGTTCTACATATGTACTTGTCTAACTGTTTCTTAAACGTTGAGATTGTCCCAGCCTCAACTACCTCCTCTGGCAGCTTGTTCCATACACCCATCACCCTTTGTGTGAAAAAGTTACACTTCAAATCCCCTTTTTTTTCACCTTAAACCTATGTCCTCTGATCTTTGATTCACCTTCTCTGGGAAAGAGACTGCATCTACCCAATCTATTCCTCTCATAATTTTATACTCCTCTGTAAGATCACCCCTCATCCTCCTGCGCTCCAAGGAAAAGAGTTCCAGCCTATTCAACCTCTCCCTATAGCTTAGACCCTCTAGTCCTGGCAACATCCTCGTAAATCTTCTAAGTACCCTTTCCAGCTTGACAACATCTTTCCTATAACATGGTGCCCAGAACTGAACATAATACTCACTAACGTCTTATAGAACTACAATATGACCTCCCAAATTCTATACTCAATACTCTGACTGATGAAGGCCAATGTGCCAAAAGCCTTTTTGACTACTCTATCTACCTACGACTCCACCTTCAAAGAACCATGCACCTGCACTTATAGAGTCTTAGAGTGATACAATGACTGCGACCTGCGCTTGGTCCATATCCCTCCAAACCTGTCCTATCCATGAACCTGTCTAACTGCTTCTTAAACGATGGGATGGTCCCAGCCTCAACTACCTCCTCTGGCTGCTTGTTCCATACACCCACCACCCTTAGTGTGAAAAAGTTACCCCACGGATTCCTATTAAATCTTTTCCCCTTCACCTTGAACCTATGTCCTCTGGTCCTCGATTCCCCTACTCTGGGCAAGAGACTCTGTGCATCTACCCGATCTATTCCTCTCATGATTTTGTACTCCTAGATCCCTCTGTTCTACAAACCAGAACCTTACCATTCACTGTGTAGGTCCTCCTATGTTAGACTACCCAAAATGCAACACCTCACATTTCTCTATTAAATTCCATCAACCATTCCACACCCCACCTGGCCAATCGATCAAAATCCTGCAGCAACTTTTCACAACCGTCTGCACTATCTGCAAAACCACCCACTGTTATATCATCTACAAAATTGCTAATATTGTCTTGTATGTTCTCATCCAAATCATTGATATAGATGATAAACAGTAACGGGCCTAGCACCGAACCCTGATGCATTCCACCAGTCACAGGCCTCCAGTCCAAGAAGCAACCTTCCACCAACACCCTCTGCTTCCTTCCATGAAGCCAATTTTCTATCCATTTAGCTATCTCTCCTTGGATCCCATGCAATCTAACCTTCCAGAGCAGCCTACAATGCGGAACCTTGTCGAGTGCTATAGTGAAGTCCATATGTACCACATCTACAGCTCTGCCCTCATCGACTGTGGTGGTGGGCCGGATCTCCAACAACGATGAGAAGGCCTACCGGGAGGAGGTGGCTGATCTGGCACTCTGGTGTCAGGACAATAGCCTCCTCTTGAATGTCACTAAAACAAAGGAGCTGATTGTGGACTTCAGAAGGGCTAAACATCCAAGGACGTACACGCCACTGGAGATAAATGGGTCTATTGTGGATAGGGTGAGCAATTTCAAATACTTGGGAGTCCGCATCTCAGAGGATCTGACGTGGGCAACGCACATTGCCGCACTGGTGGGTAAGGCTAAGCAGCGCCTTTACCACCTTAGACAACTGAGGAAATTCAGAGTGTCGCTGAGGATCCTCCATTGCTTCTACTCTGGGGCTGTAGAGAGCATCCTGTCCGGCAACATTACAGTCTGGTTTGGGAACAGCTCTGCCCAGGACAGGATGGCCCTGCAGAGAATAGTGCGTTCGGCAGAACGCACCATGGGAACTACACTCGTCCCCCTGCAGGACCTATACATCAGGAGGTGCAGATCCAGAGCAAGCAAGATCATGAGGGACCCCTGCCACCCCAGTAACGGACTGTTCCAGATGCTACGGTCAGGCAAACGCCTCCGCTGTCACGCTGTGAAAACGGAGAGGATGAGACGGAGCTTCTTCCCACAGGCCATCAGGACTGTCAACTTTGATAACCCCAGAGACTAAATTTTTGTCGACACTTTTTGTGCTATGTTTAGTAACTTATTAACTTTATTTATATGCTGTAACTGTAATTATTTTTGTGCACAACCCGCAGGCATTGCCACTTTCATTTCACTGCACATCGAGTATGTGTATGTGACAAATAAATTTGACTTGACTTGACTTGACTTGACCTTTTTGCTCACGTCTTCAAAAAACTCAAACCTCTGTTTGCATTTTTCATTTGAACTCTCCAGTTCTGAAGAATGATCAGCAAACCAATGCACACTCTATTTCTCTTTTCACATATGCTGCTTGACTTGCTGGGTATTTCCAACAAAGTTTTTAGAATTTCCAACACCTGGAATGGTTTGCTTCTCCAATTTGAAACACAAAGTTCAAATATTTTTGCCCTTTTTTTCCTCTTCTGTCTTCTTCCGTTTACATGTGTAAATGTCACCTGGGTGCAGTGCAGAAGCTCCCTTGGACTTCTGCAACGCACCTTCTGAACCTGTGATATTTACGAGCATTTACAAGTAAGCTTGAGCAAGGAAACACTGTATCAAACAATATCTGTGGGAATATTTTCACTGCAGATCAGCATCAATTCAAGAGCACATTATGTTTTCAAGTGTACATAGATAGTAAAATGAATTATAAAAAGATGTTCAAAGAACGTTAACCATTTCCCTGAATAATGTTTTCCCGTGATAGGTCAGTTTCTGGGAGTTTAAGGTGATTTTGATCGTCTTTGAAAATTCTGCTGAGATTGAAAGATGGAATAGTTTGGATTTGGACTCAATAAATTTTGATTAAAAATGGTGTTATGTCTGAATTCCTGCTTCATTTGCTCTTTGTCACTGTGGATGTCCCCAATAGTGGCTGGAAATATAGATGCGCAATGTCACTTCTCTCCAGTGCAATGCAAATGTAATTTTTTTCTCCTTAAGTGAAATATGATATCAACCATTTGCAAGTAATTTGGCCTGACTTCAACAAGGTATTTCTAGCATTCCTTGTATGATCATTTGTCTTCCATTCTGCTCTTCGGGGAAAACTTGGTTTAATACCCAAGTTCTGGTTTAGGACACCTCAAGATAAATCATGTGCTGGAGTTCCTAATCTGCATTTCTAGATTTTGGAATTGATTTACTCAGACACTTGTCAAGTGGTTTGAAAATTTTAAAGAAACAAGGAACTGCAGATGCCGGTTTACGGGAGGAAAAAACAAAGTGCTGGAGTAACATCTCTGGAGAAAGTTGTTAGGTGATGTTTTGGGTTGGGACCCTTCTTCAGATTGAAACAGTTTGAAATGTTTTCAAGGCTCATCATGTTTGTTCAGTTTGTACCACTTTCTCTACTACTTGCTCAATAGTAACAATTAAAATATTCTTGATTTTTGTGTTTATTACAGCAAAATTTGAATTGATGTATTGATTGAAACCATTTAATGAATATTCTGGCTTAGGTTGATCAGAGATTTGTAAAATGTATTTATTCAAGATTGTTAGACGAATAGGTGCCATTTTGATATATTCAGAATCAGTGATGTCATTGAGCATTTCACGAACCTTACAGTGTTGTGCACATGTTAAGAGTTCGATTGTCTTTGTTTAACTGAAGTGTTTATTTAATATATTGCAGGGTAAAAGCCAAAAAAGGAGTAAACTTGAAAACAATGTGGCCCAAAAAACCCGAAACCTGGCAGTTGACATCCGAAATCGTGAATGGAGGAAAACATTCCACAGCCACAGTGGAGATGAATAGAAAACAAGGAGTCTTCGATGGGTGAGAAAAATTTCTGCAAATATGTGGATTTGTCATGTATCGTGTTTTAGCGTGAATTTTTATTGCATTTTTCTGACTATTGGCCATGACATTGACAGAGGAGTTGCAGAAGCTTATACATTGCTGACCAGATTTGTTGCAAACTTGTTTCTATTGAAGTCAACTTTTTTTTAACGAATGAGACAAGGTAAGAATAAGGAAAGGTTGATTCTGTTGTTTCAGCACAACGATCTTTTAGAAAGTTTTAAACCCTTTAAAATGTAATCACTGGAGAAAATGTTAGGTGACTTTTTGGGTCAGAACCCGTCTTCAGACTGAGTGTATTAGGGGGAGTGAAGACTGAAGCTCGTTACCGACCTATGGTGAAGGGGTGGGGGAAGGGATTGTTTGCAGAAGTTACCTAAAATTAGAGAATTCAATGTTCATACCATTAGGTTGTAAGCTGCCCAAGTGGAATGTGAGTTGCTGTTCCACCAGTTTGTGTGCGACCTCACTATGACAATGGAGGAAACCTAGGACAGAAAGGTCAGTATGGGAATGGGAAGGGGAGTTGAAGTGGTTCGCAACTGGGAGATCCAGTAGACATTTGTGGACCGGGCAGAAGTGATCAGCAAAATGGTTGCTGAGTCTACACTTGGTCTTGTTGATGTACGGGAGTTCACATATGGAACACTGGATGTAGTAGATGAGGTTAGAGGAGGTGCAAGTAAATCTATCTCACCTGGTCGGACTGCTGGGATTCCGAGATGGAGTCAAAGGAGAAGGTATAAGGACAGGTATTACCTCTCCAGCAACACAGAGGAAGGTACCTGGGGATGGAAGAGATGAGTAAACCAAGGAGTTTCGGAAGGAGCCGTCTCTGCAGAAGGCGAAAGGGGCGGAGATGGGAAGATGCGATTTGTGGTGGGATCTCGGTGGTGATGACGGAAATGTCAGAATATGATGGATCCAGAGAAGGGTGGGGTGAAAGGTGAGAACCTGACGAACTCTGTCCTTGTTGCATCTGGGGGAACGGGGCAAGACCAGAACTCTGGGGCATGAAGAGACGCGTGTGAAGGATCCATCTATAACATCCAGGAGGAACTCACATTCACTAAAGAATTAGGTCGTCTCGGACGGATGTCCTCGTATGGAAAGTTTCATCTTGGAGGCCAATACGACGGAGATGGAGGAATTGAGAAGAGGGTAACTTCTATACACACCACCTTCCTCCCCCCACCCCCACCCCAAAGTCCATTAACTAGCTTCACAGTTCGTAACTATGAATCATCTTGGGCTCACACCTGTTTATATATCTAGCCTTTGTCCAACAATCTGCCCAACAGGAAATCGCCTCACCTGACATCACCTAAACCAGCATCTGCAGTTCATTTCTATTACCCTCATAAACCCTCATACAGTCTTCTCTGTGTGAAGCTACAGGAGACGGGAATGGGCATCAATGAGTTTTTACCATGGAGAAATATATGAAGACTGAAGAACCTGGGCAGTTAATGGAAATGTCTGTTGCGGAGGTGCTGAATGCCCCAAGGCATATTAAGATAGATACATCTCCCAGGCCTGATCAGATATATCCGAGGACACTGAGAAGCTAGAGAAGAAATTGAAGGTGTTCTGCCCAAAATATATGAGTCATCGATAGACATGGGTGAGGTGCCAGAAGACTGGAGGGTGACTAATGTTGCATCTCTATTTAAGAAAGGCTGCAAGGAAAAACCTGGAAACTATAAGCTAATGAGCCTAACATCTGTGGTAGGCAAATTGCTGGAAAGGGTACCGACGATTAAGATAGATATGCATTTAGTTAGATGGGCTGATTAGAGATATTCAACATGGTTTTGTGCATGGGAGATTATGTCATGAATCTGTTTTTTGAAGTATCCAAAGTAAGGTTGATGAGGGTAATGCTATAGACTTATTTACGTGGACTTCAACAAGGCATTTGATAAGTTTCTGCATAATAGGCTGCTCCAGAAGGTTATATCGCATGGGATCCTGGGAGAGCTAGCCGACTGGATAGAGAATTGGTGTCGCTGGAGGAAGCAAAGAGCGATGTTTTTCAGATTGGAAGCCTGTGACTGGTGATCTGCCTCAGGGATCAGAATCTGGAATACACTGCCTGTCGTTGTGTTGGGAGGAGGTTCCATTTAGGTGCTCAAGAAGGAATTACTTAAATGATGGAGAAAATTTTCACAGAGAAAGTGTTGATCCGTGGAAGTAAAAAGTTCTTCTGGTAGAATCAAGAGGATGTGTGACTTGTAAGGGAACCTGCAGGTGGTGGTGTTCCCATGTATCTGTTGCTTATATCCTTTGTGGTGTGCTTTTATCCTTTACTGATATGGGAGGGACTCTTGGTGTAATCTCAGTGAATGACTGCAAACCACTTTCTAGATAGTAATATGCTTAGTGGGATAATAAATTCTTGAGTGACTTTCCATTGAGTTTCTTTGAAAGCCAAAGTAAGTAAGCCAGAGGACAAAATGAAAGTGGAACGGCAAATTAATATAAAATGCAACTGGGTTCTTGGGGTCACTCAAAACTGACATCCTTTGCTTGTTTTCAAATTTCTCCTAATCCGCAGACTTAGTACCCTTTTTGGCAGTATAATAAATCCAGTTAACACTACCCTCAAACTATTTAGTTTGTCACAGGGGAACCAATTTACTTATGGAGTTTTATTGTTTCTCATTGGGATGTTTATTGTAAATTATGTAGGTGCCAATTAAATTTCTAATGATGTGCCCAGTTGAGGTGATCTCAAATTAATTAGTTAATTTTTTAACACTTAATCTAGGTACACTAACAACATTAAAATTGCATGAGAGATTAAAAAAAATAATGTCACACACAATACATTCTGCACCCCAGATATGAGTATGTTACCAAGGAATTTAGATGCCCCATCCTTCTGCTCCGGTAGTCCTGCGTCCTTCTACCTGGACCTCTGACTGTAGCTCACATTGCTAACTCCTACGACTGAACCCCATGGCTGGACTCCTGCTGGATCACGTACCCCATTCCCCTGTACTTGCATTGCTTTAGCAGTTACCTTTATAATTAAGCATGAATGTGAAGGTAATATCTACCTAACCCTCACCTGCCAAGTTCCAAGCCATTACAGGTCAGTTCCTTCCTCGCGCAAAGGCAAAGTTTTTTTCAGACTAAATGCAAATATTAATATTCCATTCCTTTTTAACTGTGCAACTGATTGCTGAGAGGTTAGGGTAGATAAAGCAGACTGGCTTATGCTGTCTAGAGTTTAGAAGGTTGAGAGTTGATCAGGGCCAATGCACGGATGATGTATCCCTTGCCAGAAATGTTTTGAACCAAGGGTCAAGCGGTCAAACTAAGGGATAGAACTGAGACGAGAAGAAATGTCTTCTCTGTGAGGATGATGAATCTATAGAATTTTCAACCCACATGCATTGTGGTGCCTCAGTCAGGGAATATTATTGAAAATGGAGGTAGGTTGTATGATTTCAGGATATCAATGTTTATTGGGATTAGTACAGGAAAATGACCCTGAAGTAAAGATTAGTTATGATTATTGAACAATGGAGCAGGTGAAAAGCTTTCTTCTATTTCTCTTTGTTATGTTCTTACGATCAAAAATGCGGTTAACCCATAACATTTTTAGTTGTTCAATAATTCAGTAGTAATGAGTTTACTTGGAATACTGGCCACTATTTTCTGACCATGCTCCTTTTAAACTAAGTTCCTTAACAAACCTGTCTTTTTTTTTGTGCAATTAACTTTACATAAATTTAAGAGTTTGTTTTCAGTCTGTGGAGCATTGATGGAACTGATGGAAATACATAAAATTATTCCCTCAGTGGAAATATCAAATAGTAGAGGGTATAGGGGAGAAGACAAACTTTAATAGGGATTTACAAGGCAAGATTATTTGGACACGGAATGGTATGTGCCTAGAACACAGTGCCAAGGAAAGTGATGTATGCATATACAATAACAACGTTTAAGAAGCATTTAGAATGACACAGGAACCCACAGGGAAGTGAGGCAGAAGTGCAATTTAAATAAATTTCATGATCAGCACAGGAATCATGGGTTGAAGGGCATTTTCCTGTGGAATATTGTACTGTTTCAGATTTTATATCACTAGCTTTAAAGTAAGATTTATTTTTTTATACCTCTTTTGATATTTTGCTTTGAAATTATTAATCAATTTAGTCTTTTTAACAAGACCTTATTGGGTGGGGGTTTTCTTTTGGTGATTTATATGTCTTTTATCAGTTACTTATAATTTTATTAGTAACCATGTTCAATGTGTTCTCTGATCTCTTATCCAATGTAATTGCCCAATCCATATGAAGATTGTAATCCTCCATGATTATTACATTACTTTTGTAGAGGCTCCTCATTTCTTGATTAGCATCCTGTATACCACTTCTGCTATTACTCTCGACCTTCTAAGTCAAGTTTTTGTAGAATTTTGATCAAGGTGATTTTTCATTTCTGTCCTTGTGTCATTCTTCATTATTAAATCTAATCTCTCCTCCTCCATGCTACCAACAGCATCACCACTCACATTTTGTCTGTTATTTGAAAATTCAAGTACCTGGGAACATTTAGTTCCTAATCTTGGAAACCATCCAACCATGCATCATAATGCCTATTAGGTCAGACCCATTAATCTTTATTTGTACCATTAATCTGTCAAACTTTTTCTACAAATGTTCCATGCAATTATATTAAGCACTTTTAATTTTAACATGTTATCATTTTGCTGTAATTTGTAGATGGGAGATGGTAAATTACTTTTCTCTTGTCTATCCAATTGTAACTGGAAAACTTGGAATACATCTTATCCCATTCTGAGGCAATTATCTTTGTATCTTGCAAGTATTGGCACATGTCCGTTAAAATTTTTAAAAACTGCAGGGTCTGCAAATCTAAAACAAAAATAAAAAATGCTGGAAATACTCAGCAGGTCTGTTCTCATCTGTGTAAAGACAAACAGAGCTAACGTTTCATGGTGAAGAACTCAAAAAGAGGCTCATTAAGATGGAGGAAGGATGTGGGGGGAGGGGGGGTGGTTGTCTCTGATAAGGTAAAACGGGCATGACCAGCAGAATAAGATGTAAGCAAGGTTTTGTTCAGAAATACAGCATGGAAAGAGGTCCTTAGGCTCATCGAGTCCACGCTGACCATCGATCACCCATTGACACTAGTTCTAGGTTATCGTACTTTATTCCCTACACACTCAGCCAATTATATATGGACCTGCATGTCTTTGGGATGTGGAAGGAAACTCATGCGGTCACAGGGAGAGCGTGCAAACTTTGCACTAAGGTCAGGATTGAACCTGGTCTCTGGCGCTGAGACAGCAGCTCAACTAGTTGTACCATTGTGCCGCCTATTTGGTTATCTGGCCAGTGAGTGAACTGGAGCAATTAAAGAGTGAGAAGATAGACCAAAAAAGCTAAAAGGGCACCAGAAAATCAGGCTTGACAAACAGTAGATCAGGTACAACCTAAATAACAGCAGTCATATTCTCTAATTATTAATTCAAAGTCCTGGAAAACAATCGAGATCTGTGTTCAGATCCCACTGTGACAACAGTAGACTTCAGTTAGAATTTAGTTAATAATATGGAATGAAAAATCAACAACTGATCTTGGTAATGATAATTGCCAAAACTGTTGAATTGGCGTAAAAATTAATCTAATTTACTGATACCCTTCAGCAATAGAATTTTTTTGTTTGTACCCAACCCAGTGGCAGAGATGCTAATGGAGAGCATTCTTAGGAATAGATTTACTTACATTTGGAAAGAATAAGCTAATTAGGGACAGTCAGCATGGTTTTGTCGGCAGGTTCTATTTTACGAACTCAATTGAGATTTTTAAGGACTTGACGAAGGTGATTGATGAAGTTAGGGCAGTGGATATTACCCACATGGATTTTAGGAAGGCATTTGATAAGTTCCTCATGGTACGTTGATCCAGAAGATTAAGATGCATGGTGACTGTTGTTTGGATTCGGAACTGGCTTACCCATGATCATATTGAATGGCGGTGCAGGCTCGAAGGGCCGAATGGCTTACTCCTGCACCTATTTTCTATGTTTCTAGAAGACAGAGGGTAGTGATGGAAGGATGTTATTCTGGCTGGAGGTCTGTGACCAGTGGTGTTTCACAGGTATCAGTGCTGAGACCTCTATTTTTAATGATATATATATATATATACCTTGGACATGTATATAAATGAGTTGGTTCATACGTTTGCAGATGACACTGATATTTATGGAGTTATGAACAGTGTGGAAGATTGCCAAAGTAAATAGTGGGATATTGATCAGCTACAGAAATAGATGGAGGAACGGCAGATGGAGTTTAATCTGAGCAAGCGTGAGGTGTTGCACGTAGGAAGATCAAATATAATTAAACACAATCACAATAAAACTTTATTAGCCATACGAGGAACTTCATTTGCCATACAGTCATATCATATCATATATCATATATATACAGCCGGAAACAGGCCTTTTCGGCCCACCAAGTCCGTACCGCCCAGCGATCCCCGTACATTAACACTATCCTACACCCACTAGGGACAATTTTTACATTTACCCAGCCAATTAACCTACATACCTGTACGTCTTTGGAGTGTGGGAGGAAACCGAAGATCTCGGAGAAAACCCACGCAGGTCACGGGGAGAACGTACAAACTCCTTACAGTGCAGCACCCATAGTCAGGATCGAACCTGAGTCTCCGGCGCTGCATTCGCTGTAAGGCAGCAACTCTACCGCTGCGCTACCGTGCCGCCTAACAATAGAATATTGCTCATAACAATAAAAAGCAACAGGACACACAAAATACATTTTAACATGAACATCCACCACAGTGACTCCTCCACATTCCTCACTGAAGATAGAAGGTGAAAAAAAAGTTCAATCTCTCCCTTCTTTGTCCTCCAGCAGTTGGGGGTTCTAACCTTCCATTGACGGGATGATCTTAATTCCGTAGCCGGCGGCGAGCCTTCCTCATTGGGGCGATCAAGCTCCTTCATTGGGGGGGATCTCAGCTCCCCCGCGCCGACGATCTACCCCGGGTCGGGACCAGTCGAACCTCGTGCAGCTTTTGGAGCTCCCAACCAGTCTCAACCCGAGACTGTGAGCTCCTGATGTTAAAGTCCGCAGGCTGCATTGGAGCGTCGATCCTAGGCAAGGGATCGCAGGCTCAGATGATAAGTCCCCGCGGGGACTCAAGGTCAGTCCCAGGCAAGACCTCCAGCTCCGTGATGTTAGGCCGCAGAGCGACCAGAGATACGATCCGGAAAACAATCGCATCTCCGGCAAAGTAAGAGATTGAAAAAAAGTTTCCCCCGACCCCCTCTCCCACCCCCCACATAAAACAAACCAGAGAACATTTACACAAACTTTTAAAACTTACCAAAAATAACAAAAAGAGTTTGAAAAGGACAGACAGACTGTAAGCAAGGCAGCCATCATGCGGCGCCCCCTGGTGGACAGAAAAGGGAAAGTGTACAGTGAATGGCAACCCCCCCCAACAGCATTGATGTACAGAGGTATCTTCCTTCTGGGAGAAGCTACAGGAGTTTGAAAGCTCAGATGTCCTGACAAAAACAACCTCATCCCCCTTTGCTACTGAGTCTTGACCAATCACGTCTTTCATATCACCTTCCTGGAGATACTGCCATGTACTCTTACTCTAAACTCTTCCTTATTTTGTTGTTCCATTATTGCACTTTGATATTCTTTTGCACTAATTAGTTTTGCACTACAGTCATACACTATTCTACTGCACTGCGTTTCTTTTATTTATGATTGTATGTAACATTATTGTGTGTATGTTGTTTACTCTGAGCTTCATGTGAACAAGGAATTGAATTGCACCTTAGTATATCTCACAATAAACAAATCTAATGTAATTAATATTATTTATTCTGTTTAATCTGAATAGAGATTAGCATAGGCCTTAACCTTAAAATTTGTTTGATTAGAACGCATTGTAATTTAAAGGAACTATATAAAAAGTCATCTCAATTTTTAGACTTTGTTCAGCAAAACCAGATCTACTTCATTCAAACATTGTACCATAAACCTACTTCTCACAAAAATCTTCAATCCTTTTAATAAACTCTCAGCTACAATACTTCAATGCACGCTACAGTACTCCCATAACCATTCGAATGCAATGAAGCTAAATATAACTTGAATTGTTTACAAATGCTTACTTAGTTTCTGACATTTTGGGACCCAACCTTAAAGTCTTGAAAAATCATCTTGCATTGATGTGTTCAAATTAACTGATTCTAGCACTAGTAATGTCATTTGACCTTGATCTACGTATTTTTTGTTTGCTTATTCATTTTTCAAGGACTGCTTTTATTAGCTATTGATAATTGTCATTGGCAAGATGTCAATGACCCACCCTCTTGAATTTCAGCAGTCATTCTGATATTGGTGTTCTCATAATGCTATTGCGGAAGAGGTTATAGGATGTAGTCTCAACAACAATTATGTAATTCAGGATTGCATTGACTTGAAGAGAAAACTTCAGGCAGTGGTGCTCGTGTGCATCTGCAGCTCCTATCTTTATAGTTGAGATCACAAGTTTGGAAGATGTCACATTAAGCCTAGGTAGACGAGTATTCTGTTAAAGATGCACGGTGCAGCCATGGTGTGATGGAGGAAGTAATTATTTAGAGTGGCGAATGGATGCAAACCAAATGGGATGCTTTGTTTAGCACAATGTGAGTTTCTTGAATGTTGTTTCACTCAGGAAAGAATCTCATTATGCTCTGAATTGTGCCTTTGGATGGTGGAAAGGTATTGTAAAGTCAGGATTGATTCACAGATAGCAAAGAGTAGGAATAAAAGACTATTTTTGAGTTGGAAGTCAGTGACAGGCTGGATGCTTCAGGGATCAGTGTCGGGGTCCCGACTATATCCATGATTTGGATGAGGGAATCGACTGTAATGTAACTAAGTTGGTACAAAGCTGGATGGTAATATGAACTGTGAGGTGGGTGCAGAAAGCAGATTTGAGATTATACTTGGGTGAGCCATGATTTTTCTGAACCTGGGTGAAAAGGGCCAATTGATCGATTGCTGTTCTTAATTCATATACATGCTTCAGGGGATGCAGAAAGATGGAATGAATGGATGAGGGAATATAATGTGAAATAGTGTGATGAGCTTCACTTTGTTGGAATAATCAGGAAGATAGATTTTTTATATAAATGTTTAAAAAATATATATAATTGGGTGGCAGGGGCTCTGGATATATTTTTGAAATAAGTTTATTTGCGATGGAGTTCTGGATCTCAGGCACGGCCGGAGCTGCCAGATCCATTCCCATAGCCGTCTTCCGCAGGCGATCAGCGGGTTGAATTTGCCCCCTACATCCGAGTCTCTGGAACTCCGGCCCGGTCGGAGCCAGCAGATCCGTTTCCACGTCCGAATTTGCTGGTTGATATCTCGGTTCCTCAGCTGCCTCGGCTGAAAAAGTTGAAAAAGTTTCCCCCAACACCCCTCCCACCACCATACATAAAACAAGCTAATGAACACAAAAAACATACATTTAACACAAACAAACAACAAAAGAAGCAAGGCGGCCGTTGCTAGCGCGACCCAGTGGTTTTCACATGACAGATGCTCCCCGACTTACGATGCTTCGACTTACAATATTTCGACTTTGCGATGGTGCAAACGGCAGCGACCCATAGCGATCTGCAGCTCGCTTCCAGCCACGTGATCAGGTCCATTAAGTGCATTTCGACTTAAGATATTTTCGGTTTCCGATGGGTTTCTCGGAACGTGACCCCATTGTAAGTTGAGGAGCACCTGTACTTGTAAATGATGGAAAGGGTTTGGAGGGTCAGGACATGAGTGACTCACTGTTAGAAACCAGCTTCTTATCTGCTCTTGTATTTATTGTATGGATGTGGCTAGTACTGTTAGTTCCTAATCAGAGGTGGCCTCCAGCCAGTTGATAGTGGGAAAATTGTCAATGATATTGTCATCAAATCTCAAGGATCAGTGGGAAGACTTTTTCTCATTGTAAATGGTCATTACTTAGAACTTTTATGGTGCTAGTGACACATATTACCTGCCAGCCCGTGTCTGAATGTTGTCTCCGTCATGCTGACCTACCTCTATCTCCTGGCCAGCACAAGTGAGATGCCAGAGAAACTTGTAGTGAAGAGGTAATGATTGCCTGTGCATCTCATCCAAAGTTACTGCGTTAATGAACAGCAACCTCCTGAATACTCAGCAAACCTCCAGACTGCAGAATTCTAAGTGTCAGGTGCAGGGATCAATAGTCAATAGTCGTCAATAGACCTCTGAATCTCGTTGTTCGAATGCATTGAGCACTCAGAAGCTATACTTGACTGTATATGAACAGCTATCTTTTAAAAGCACAAGAAACATGATCGAATTTGAGCTGGCAAGACTGAAAATGTACATTGCATGATGGATGACTTCATTTGATGCCATCTTATGCACCAAACATCTGACATTGCTTGAGATTTCACAAACTCTGATACTGACTATATTTTTGAGGTTGGAACATGAAAACCTTAATTTTTAATCACTATCCAATTTCCAGGCAATCTTGTTTATGTCAAGCATGATCAACTCCTATTGAAGAAATTTAGTTTTTTTTGTAGTATATGAAAACAATTTTACAGATTAAAGTGAATTCAATTGTACATTGCCTTGTAAACTCGCTAGTCATGAAACACAGCAGTTTAATGATTCTTATTTGCTTCATTTACTATGTTATCTTAATCTAGCTTTTTTTTTAACTGGAAGAATGTATATTGATGCTAATGAAATACACAAGTCCAGTTGAGAACAAATACCAGGACTATTGTTGCATGCTTTATTATGGTAGCAGACAATTAGATATTTTCAATGCAGCCAGCAGCAAGTCAATTTCCATGTGTTCAGAGTCAAATGTTAAAGCACTGAATTTACTTAATGATATTGGATACAATATCTGCAATTACACTGCTCTGCTAGACTGTGAACCTTGCTTAAATTATCTGTCATTCATGCTAAGAAATGTATTCTTGCATTCTGCATCAGATTAACAGGTTTCAGGATCTACTACAAAATTGATTTTAAAAGAAAGAAAGGGATGGGGAAGATGTTTGTGTGCAGGGAATGAAAGGAAGGTAGTTTATTTTGAGGTTTAAATATATGTAAGTAATTTTAGTAAATATTTTAGTTTTAATGGTTTCTAATGTTTTAAAAACTTGCTTGATTGTAGATGGCAAATGTTTCTGAATGTTAAAGACATTTAACATGTTCGAATGTTTATTTAAAATGTTAACATATTAGAAAGATGAACAAACTAAAACTGCTTTATTAGAGCAAGCTGTCAAAGCTTTCATTGGAATGTCAGGGACACGAGTTGTTCAGTTCGGTCAGTATTCAAGATTCCGTTGCCACTCAAGGCCAAGACACTTTAGGCTACCAAGATTGGCCTTCTGACCAGTTAAATCCTGTTGTGATGTGACAGCAGGCATATCATACAATGGGCCTGTGCCAGCAGGATCTGGCCTTGATAAGACAATAACGTTGTCTGTACATAATAAGTTAGATAGAGCTCTAGGGGCTAGTGGAATCAAGGGATATGGGGAGAAGGCAAGCACGGGTTATTGATTGGGGACGATCAGCCATGATCATAATGAATGGCAGTGCTGGCTCGAAGGGCTGGAATGGCCTCCTCCTGCACCTATTTTCTATGTTTCTAAGACAATAAAGTAGAGCTGAAATTCTAGACAATGCTGATGTAATATAACTTAAGGGAACTCAATCATTTCAGTATTTAAAAATTCAACTTCAAATTATTTTCACAACATTCTGGTTCATATAGTCTTTAATTTTTTTAATTAAATCAAATCTAGAACCATTATAGAAATTTGCAACGTTGTGCATGTTGGAACTAGTATTTTGAGAGTAAAAGGATAAATGAGATAAATATTCCAGCTACGCATCATTTACACAAGATCTTACTCCATTCTTTGCAGCTGTCTTGCTTCTCAGCCCAACTCAATGCAGCAGTCTTGGCATCCTGCCTGATGAGTCCCGTGCAGCTGCCACTGAGAATACAACTTGCTAGTCATACATTTGGGATTTCAAAAAAGTAATGTAGTTTGAGTGAAAACTTAACTTTGGGCTTTATTGTTGACGACAATGGAAAACATCAACAAATTAATTGTAAAAAACTGAAGAAAAATTATATGGAATTGGACAAATATCATTTCACCTTTACCACGCAGCATTGTAAGGTTGTGATGAAGGATTATTTTTTTTTACTGAGTTACAACCAAAGCAGTTTTTTTATGTATGTCCTGAAAAGTTCTCCAAAGGTATTGTAACTGCAACAATTATTTAAATCATGTTTTTAAATAAGGGTAATGTTCAGCACTCACAACACTTAGCTGGACTCCATATTTGCAAGAAATTATATAGTGAGGATATATCTGCTCAGGCCTGAGAGATTTATCTGCCTTCATATGACCCAGGACATCCAGCACTTCCTCAACCATAATATGGGGTATCCTCGCATCTTGATTAACTGTCTTAAGTTCCCTACCCTTCATGTTTTTCTCCATGGTAAAATCAGAGTAGAAATATTCATAAAGGACCTTGCCTATCTCCTGTGGCTCTACACATCTCTGACCACTCTGGTTTCTAAGGGGTGCTATTCTCTCTCTCATTACCGTCTTTCCCTTAATGTACATAAAATATCTTTGGTTTCTTAATTTTATCTGCCAGTCCTTTCTTCTGTCCCCTTTTTGCCCTCCTGATTTCCTACTTATGTATGATCCTCAGTCCCCTAAATTCCTGGAGTACACTGAATCCCAGCCGCCTATATCCAGCCCATGCCTCCTTTTTCCTGTCCAACGCCTCAAATTCTCTCGCCATTCATGATTCTTGCTCTTCACTCTAACAGGAACATGCATGCCTTAAACGCACCATTACTTTTTTTAAATCATCCCTCTTTCCAGATGTCCCTTTCTCTGCAAACATCCTATTTTGAGTCATCTCAAGACTAGAGGTTGTAAATATAAGGCAGTTACTAGTAATTGAAAGAAAACTGCTGGTTTGAATGTGAAATGTACTATTACATAGTGTTGTTGATGTAATTATAAAGAAATTTAACAGAAAGCAGACAAGTAAGTAGCAAAAAAATATAAGATGTTCTGAAAGGGTTGATAAAGTCACGTAGATAAGACTTGTCGTTCACTGTATGAACCAGTTGAGGTGACTGGAATCTATTCCAAGTTGCGATTTCTATGTGATTGTTATGATCTATACTATCTTATAACAATGACAATAACAATAACAATGACAGCCTGTTTGGTCTGCTGGGTTCATGCCAGCTTCCAGTATGCCAATCCCACCTGTCCCATTCTCTGACTTGTTTCCATATATGCTTACAACCCATTGTCTCTCGCACATGCTTATCAATAGATCGGGCAGCACAGTGGCACAGCTGGTAGAGCAGTGCCAGAGATCAGGGTTCAATCCTGTCTATATAGAGTTTGCATGTTCTTCCTGTAACCTCGTGTGGGTTTCCTCCAGATACTCTAGTTTCCTCCCACATCCCAAATATGCACAGATTTGTAGGTTAATTGGCCTTTGTAGATTGTCCTTGATGTATAGGGAGTGGTCGAGAAAGTGGGAGAATATAGAACTAGTGTGAACGGGTGATCAATGATTGGTGTGGACATGATCAGTCTGAAGAACGGTCTTGATTCGAAAAGTCACCCATTCCTTCTCTCCAGAGATGCTGCCTGTCCCGCTGAGTTACTCCAGCATTTTGTGTCTACCATTGGTGTGGACATGATGGGCCAAAGAGGCTGTTGTCATGCTGTATCTCTAAACTCCACTTTTGATTATTTTTGCTATTAGCCTATACTGACGGGTAATTTATAGTCACCAATTAACCAACCAGCATTTCCTTGGGAGGTGGGAGGTAATCGGAGGAAACCCGATAGAGAATATGTTAACTCTTCACAGACAGCACCTGGGTTCCTGAAGCTGACAACAGCACAAACTGCTGCACACTGCCACCCATACAGGTAATTGTCTAAGGTAGGTCAGGTGACCTCACAAGAAGAACAATTCTCCACAAAATTGAAAAGCAAATGAAAGTAGAAGACAAATAAGACTGCAAAGACTAACAAAATGCATTAGAAAACTTAAAGTCAAACATTAATGAGGGAAAGTCTACTTTTTGCTAATATTTTAGAAAATTGCCAGCTGTGCAGTCCCAGCAAATATTCTTTCCCCAGATGAATACTTTACACATTCACCCTCACAGATTATAAGTCATCTTAATAGTACAATCACCATATATATATTACTCTTATTGTTTTATGTGGATTTCCACAAATTATTTTATCATTTTCATGAAGGAGCAATTTTCATCTTATTAATCTTGTTTTTTACTTGATGAAGGTATTAGCAAATAATTTTTTAATCACCATATAACTCTTTTCAAGATTCGTGGCACTTTTTGAATTAGTATAAAAACTGGCAACAAGCTCATTAAAATCACAAAGTAACTCCCTATGCTATATCTAGGAATCCTATGCTGCAAGTAGTTAAATTGGAAAGCTTTGAACTGCAGCAGCTTTTCCAAAAATATTTCAACTTCTTGCTACTCCCCAGTTACCTATTATCACATCGGGATGCCTGACTTGCAGTTCATTTTATGGATGAGCTTTGGGGCCATATCGTTTTGGCTTACTACAGTGTAGAGTGGCAGTTTATATATAAAGCGATCTGATTTTATTAAGAGTTTAAACAGTAGATCCATTCTTCAGGTACGTAACATTTGGACATATTGACCTAAGCATTGATTAAATGTACCAGATCCTTCCTCTTTTCTGAATTTAAGCAATTAGATTAATTCCTTAAACCTGTTCCCATTGCTAGACTAGTAACTTGGCAATTTGTCTCATGCCTAACTATTACCTTATTGATAATAATTTACATTAATTATTTACAATTAACCTTCATAATTTACAATCCTGCATGTAGTTCTTTAATCGTTCTCAATTTTTAATAGTTTTCATTACAAAGTCTTTAATTTGCAGTAAGATGAATGTATAATTTACGAGGAATACATAAAGGAATAATAATGATGGTTAAGTAAATAAACATTAAAAACTGTTTTACTTGAAGTACTGAAGTTATTAATTAATTGATTTACATAATTGTCTATATGGACTTCAGCAAGGCCTTTGACAAGGTTTTGCATGGTAGGCTGCTCTGGTAGAGTAAATAACATGGGATCCAAAGAGAGCTAGCCGACTAGATAGAGAATTGGATTCAGGAAAGGATGCAGAATGTGATGGTGCACAGTCTTTTTTCCCCAGTATAGAGGTATCAAGAACTAGAGGGCATAGATTTAAGGTGAGCGGGGTAAAATAGTAGGAACCTGCAGGACAATTTTTTCCCACAGAGGATAGTAGGCATATGGAATGAGCTGCCAGAAGAACTAGTTGAGGCAGATATGAAGACAATTTTTAAAAGACAAATGCACAGATCTATGGAAAGGATAGTTTTAGAGGGATGTGGGCCAAACATGGAAAAGTGGGACTAGCTTAGACAGGGCTTCTTGATCTGCCTAGATAGGTTGGGCCAAAGGGCCTGTTTCCGTGCTGTCTGACTATGACATCATCATATAGCATGGAAGCAGGCCTTCAGCCCAACTTGCCCATGTCGACTAAGATACTCCATCAATGCCTTTCTAAAGTTGTTGTTGTACCTTCCTCGGCTACTTCCTCAGGCAGTTCGTTCCATATACCCACTGTATGAAGAAAATGCCCCTTAGTTTCGTATCAAATCTTTCCTCTCTCACCTTAAACCTATACCATCTTCATCTATGATCTGTAGTTTAACATCAGCAGATAATGAAAAATGTGAGGAACTGCAATATAAAATTCAAGCAAAACACAAAATGTTCTGGGTTGGGACTCTTCTTCATTCATAAAATTCAACTCATTACCGTTGTCAGGCAAAATATTAAACATCTTCAAAGTAACAAAAATTCATTTGATATATTACTACATATTAACACAATATAAATTTAAATCAATGAATACTAATCCCTAAGATACACCACTTTTCACAGGTTTGATAAACAACTGAGAAACAACTTTCTGTCTGAAGAAGGGTCTCGACCCGAAATGTCACCCTGTCTGTCCCTCTGAGCTACTCCAGCTTTTGTGTCTATCTTCAGTTTAAACCAGCATCTGCAGTTCCTTCTTACACATTTCTGTCATCACCTTTTGGTGAAAAATCATGATCTTACTGCATCCCACTCATCTAATTCTCTTTTTACTTGCCTTTGCTTAATCTTGGAGCTGCTGAAACACTGCTTACATGTATTTAAAGAAAAATAAATATATTTTCCTCTATGACCGTGATGGTATTTGAAAGATTAACTTGAACCACAAATTAGAGAACAGAAAGGAAAATATTATTGTTATAATGAGCTGATAAATTGATGCCCCTCTGCACTTTCGGATGAATGTTGGAAGATCCCATGGCACTACGGAAGAAAATCTAGTGTACTCGCGGTAAATGAGAGAACTTACATTATCCCCTGATTTTCGGTCTAATTTTCAGGTCTGGCATACTAATGAATGTTTTTCACAGAGAAACATCTTTCTGTGAAAGGTCATACTGATTTCTTGTACAAAGAACCCCATCTTTGCTTATTAAAGAACTGTGAACAAATTGTACAAATTGTATCTCTAAAGCATAATTTGAGCCTTTTTTGTGCTTGGCTAGCAGTCTGTATGCTTGACTGCATGCGTCATTTTATCCAAATAGTTCATCTGCAATCTATTGGAGTGAAAAGAGATGAGAATAAAAAGGACAGAAGCTTGTATATGGCCTTCAACTTTATTATAGATTCAATTTTTCTAAGTGTAGCTAATCACAAACAGCAATTTTTAATAGTCACGTCTAGCCATGCGTATATCTATGTTTTTTTCTTTTGTGATATGACAAAAATGTGTAATGAATTTATTATAAGAGGGCAGCATCTATAAGATCGAAATGAAAATGAGTGGATCTGACACATTTGTCTTTATGCAACATTTTCTTCATGTTTCCATTGAAATATTATTGATGAACCTAGGATAAATGTTGCTCTCTCAAACGGGGAACAAAAGACTAGGACCAGGACAGAAGACTGAAATTTAAAAAATGCATTGAACCCTCACTAAATTTTACACTAACAAACTTATGGTGGTTATATTCGAATTGTACCCTAAAATAGATTTTGAACATCATTAAACCATATGCATTTTACACTTACGTTTTTTGAAGAAGTAACCAAGAAGGTTAAGATTCTGGGGAATGTTGTACAGCAGAGGGATCTAGGAGGAATCAGAGGGATCGTAGTTCCCCTAAAGTGGTGTTGAAGCTAGATAGAGTAATGAAGAAGGCTTTTGGCATGCTTGCCTTCATTCCGGGAGTTGAATATAGCAGTTGGGACATAATGTTATAGCTGTACCAGACACACTTGCAGTATTGTGTTGGTTTTTTTCATCCTACTACAGGGAAGATGTCATTAGGTTGCAAAGCGTGCTGAGAACATTTATGAAAATGTGACCAGGACTCTGGGGCTTGCACTATAGGGAGATTAGGCAAGCTGAGACATTATTCCTTGCAGTTCAGGAAGCTGCAGGATAATGTTACAGAGGTGCATAAAATCATGAGAGGAACAGATAGGATGAATGGAAAGTCTTTTTCCCAGGGTGGGGTAATCAAGAACTAAAGGGTAGAGTTTTAAGATGAGAGGGAAAATATTTAATAGGAACCTGAGGTTCAAATTTTACACAGAGGGTGGTGCGTATATACAGAACAAGCTGCCAGAGGAAGTAGTTGAAGCAGGTACAATAATAACATTTAAAGACATTTGGACGGGCATATGGAAAGGAAAGGTTTAGAGAGATATGGGCCAGGTGCTGGCAGATAAGATTAACTTAGATGGAACAGATCGGTTAGTATGGACGAATTGGATCGAAGGGCTGTATAACTCCATGATTTTATAGCTGGAATTTTGTTTGCTGTTTGATTGTCATACATTTATAAAGATGTGATTGAACTGGAGAGGCTGCAAAGGAGACGGGTTATTTCAATTATGAGGATAGGCTGGGTTTGTTGTTCTTGAAGCAGAGTAAGCTGATGGAGGACCTGTGTGGGGTGAGGGAGGGAGGGTGGGAAGGAGAGAGAAAGAGAGAGAAAGACAACAAAATTATGAGAGGCATATATAGGATAGATGAAAAGGAACATTTCTTCATGGCAAAGGTGCCTAGAACCAGAGAATATATCTACACTGTTGGTATTAGATGTTGTTCATGTAATGGCAAACACCATTATGAATACAAAAAAATGTTATGCATCTAAATAATTTTCTGGGATTGCTACCTTGTGCCTGCCAGGTTTTAGTGGAATTTCACAAAATTGTAAAATAATTGCAGACAATAGGTTTGATAGTTGCATTCACTGAGTAGATATCTGCAAATCCTGTCACCTAGGTTCATCTATCTATCTATATCTATATCGATATAGATGTCTTTATCTTTCTGTCTGAAAGATCATCAGTCTGAAGAAGGGTCTCGACCCAAAACGTCACCCATTCCTTCTCTCCTGAGATGCTGCCTGACCTGCTGAGTTACTCCACAATTTTGTGAATAAATACCATTCAAATTGATCTTATATTTTTTAAGTTATTGACATTTTAAAGTTTAAAAATTAACTTTTCAACTTACCCTGGCCGTCTTCAGCGTTCAACGTCACAATGGGACCTGCCCGAGTGACGGTGACGGGAGTGGCAGCCAATGAGGGAGGGGGGCTGCTGAGTCGATGAGCTGCCACTAACTTTAATAAATGCGTTTCCCCCGCCGGGAAGACCGGCGCCTGTCCCGGCGTGCTCCTTGCCTGACCTTCCTCCCGGGGTGCAGTGTGGCGGCAGAAGGTCCAACAAGATGGCCTTCGTCGCCACCGAGCTGCAGGAGAGGCTTCGGGTGCACAGCTCGCTCTGGCTGCAGCGCTGGCTGCACGGGGCCGAGGTGAGTGGCTCCCTCTCCCCGTCCCTGTCCCCCCTCGCCCGCCCATGGCCCCGGGGGACACTCCTGCCCGGCAACGGGTCCACGGATCATCAGCTGGGGGGGGGCTTGCCGGGCCCGCAGGGTCGTCAGTTGGGGGAAGGTTGCGGGCCCGCAGGAGAGATTTGGACCCAATGGGTCCACGCCCATCTAGTATTAATTAATTTCCTTATATTTTCTGCCATAAACTGAAGTTAATAAGGGTAATAAGTAAGTCCTGGCAAAGGAAAATTATATTAAAGAAATATCTTAAGAATAGCTTATATCCAATCAACCATATATGGCCAGATTCCAGATTCGGTTCTCAATTTTCTCAAAATAATCAGCATGGTACGGCATCGGACTTCTGTGTCCTTTCTAAACTGAGCTGGTGATTCAATTTTTACTCAATTATATGTTTCATGAATATTAATAATTAATACTCTTGCTCTAGAAACTTAATGGGCCCATTTGTCAATGATCAATTAAAAAAATCTGTAAAAAAAATGTTAATAATACAGACCATTTACATTTTTACTAATGGAAGGAACACTGCTCTGTCGAATGTAATTGGCTTCTGTTAAGTCATGACCAATTTATGATTGATTGGCTTGTCTTGTCTTGCCAAGTCAATTTAATGATTTTTGGCAGAGCGGTAGAATTGAGAGGAAGAAAAATATCTCTTTGGGTATTCGAGATTTAACAAAATTGGAGTGAACACAATTCTTCCAGCACTGTTGTTCCTATAGAGAAGGGTTTTGGATCCATATTCATTTAATTTATATTAAATCCTCAGTTTACAAAACCAGAACTAGAATTGGTGCTCCAAGCATTGAAATTTGAATTTGTGATGGCATGAAAATTCTCTTTACTTCAATTCATTCTTACAGGATTAGGTTAGTTTAACTTCCAGGTGTTATAATTCCAGAAAAAAAGTATGACAGGAAAATTAAATTTAAAATATATTTGGTAAAGACAGTGAAGAAATAGAAGACGGATTAGTGGTATTATGGATATCACAATGAGGAAAAAAATAGACAAGCAACTACAACTCAAAAATATAATCCACGTGAATCAAGAAGATAAAAAGTATTAATCACACTGATAAGAACAGTCTACAGATTGAGGATGAAATACAGATTGATTAGTGGTGTAATTCAGAAGTGTGAAGTATTAATCATTTTAACTTTCCAGTATTAATTGGGTGAAAGAAGGTAGGTAGTGGGATAAGGGAATGAAGATCTAACCCCATCTGTACAGGATTCCTGTCTAACCCCACATATAAAAATTGCAACTATTGGATCTGGTAATGAGGAAAGAACCAGAACAGATGGAAGAAATAAAAGTCAGGGGAAATCTAGGGAATAATCACTAATATGCTTAAGAATTATAATATAGAAGTATGTCAAATACCTGATGTATATATTAGAGAAAATTTGATTTTGAGGCACTGAGAATAGAATTGAGAGAGGGAGGATGGGAAAAATTGGCAAATAACATAAAACAACAATGGGAAATATTTGAACAGTTTTTCACTCAGTGCAGAAGAAAGATAATATGCTTAAATGAAAGAAAACAGCAGAACACTCAAAAGACTTAATGGTTGAATAAAAACATAATGCATGCCTTTTTCTTTGAGAAAGCTGAGGAAAAAGGCATCACTAAATAGATGGATGGCAGTGGGATCAATGGAATTAAGTAAAAAACAAACAATTTTGATGGGAAAGACAAACTGAAAAATAAATAAAGCAAAATAACAATATGTTTTGTCGGCACCTCAATGTAAAAAGGTTAAAATGAGAATAGACGAGGTAATCAACATAAAATATCACAGATTAGAGCGGAAAGAGATGGCAGAAACATTCAATTCTTATCAACATAAAGTACTGTACAACATAGATACTTACAGCACAGAAACACGCCTTTACACCCACCATGTCTATGATAATGATCAAATTCTATCTATGTGTTGAAGCTGCAATTATCTAAGCAAATGGAGATTATTCTATCACTCTCCTGACTGAATCTTATAGATGTTTAAAGATTGAGGGTGGGGGGAGCATGTTATCAGGAAGAAAGGGAAGTAAATTACTTGCCACTCGTCTTTCCCCACTTCATAGTCAGTTCTTCATAGAAGATGTTTGTTTCCACTCTGGTTTTGTGGGTTCTGGAATAATCCACAAGATCAATGTGGAAACTGTAAACTCTTGCACATACATGACAGGATATATGCAATAGGATGTGTGGATGGATAGTTTGGGAGTTGGTATGCTTCTTCCATCATTTAGTAGTCAATGCAAGGATTCAGATTATTAATATAACCTCAAATGTTCTATACTTTGAACAGTAATGAGCTGGGGATTTCCTGGAGTTGATGGGAATGGTGTACTTTTTTAAGGAGTCTTTGAACACACCCTTGAATCTTTTCCTTGGATACTCATTCTCTAAATTGCTTTTGTAGCCACAATATTTATGTAGTTAGTTCAACTGAGTGTCTTGTGCATGGTGAGCAAACATTGTGATGCCATTTGCTGTCAAAATAAGATATTTCGAGTCTATGTGGTGAAGTCCAGAACAAGGGGTCACAGTTTAAGGATAAGGGGGAAGTCTTTTAGGACCGAGATGAGAACGGTTTTTTTCATACAGAGTGGTGAATCTGTGGAATTCTCTGCCACAGAAGGTAGTTGAGGCAGGTTCATTGGCTATATTTAAGAGGGAGTTAGATGTGGCCCTTGTGGCTAAAGGGATCAGGGGGTATGGAGAGAAGGCAGGTACAGGATAACGAGTTGGATGATCAGCCATGATCATATTGAATGGCGGTGCAGGCTTGAAGGGCCGAATGGCCTACTCCTGCACCTATTTTCTATGTTTCTATATGATCCATTGCCTGGACCTTTTGTGGCACAAATTATCAACCCATGTCTCAATGTTGTGTTGGGCTTACTGTATGCTGACATGGATTGTTTCATTTGTTGACTTGTGAAAGGAATTGAACATTGCTCAATCATCAGTGATTATCCCCGCTTCTGATCTTGTGATGGAAGAAGGGACACTGACGATGTAGCTGTAGATAGTTGGGTCTGAGAGCACCCGGAGGAATTCCTGCAGTGACCTCATGTGATTTCAAAGATTGACTCCAACAACCAGAACCATCTTTGTTCATCAGATTTATAACTTCAACCAGTGAAGTGTTTTCCCCATGATGGCCAATGTCTTCAGTTTTACAAAAGTTCTTTGACTTCACATTCTGCTTACATGTTAAGGACAATTACTCTCACATCATCTCTGAAATTCAGCTCTTTGTTCCATAATTGCACCAAAGCTGAGATTTGAAGCTGCTAGGGCAACCTTGAAAACACCAAAGTGGGCATCATTGAGCAAGTTATTGGTTAAATACCACTGGTTTAGTGTCAATGATACTTGTATTATTGGGCTGTTGATCAAGACTAGATTGAGTGGCTGGTGAGTGGCCGGATTGAATCAGTCTTGCTTTTTCTGCACAAGGACATATCTGGGCAATTTTCCCCATTGTCACAGATGTCCTAAGTGCTTTGGAACAGCTTGGCTGGAGGGGTCGCTACTTTTGGAACTCAGATCTTCAGTACAATGGCTAGGATGCTGTTTAGCCCCATAGCCTTTGCCATATCATGTTCTCAGCTGTTTTTTGATATGCTTCGGCTTTACATCTGCACTTCTTTGCCTCAACTTTTTAGGCAGCATTATTTTTTAAATATTACTTTGGAAAGCATATTTATTAGCAATGTTGCATCAACCAATCATGACAACACTAATCTCAACAGAGTTATATGTATAATTAATTTGTTTCTTTAGACTGATGACTACATGGGAATAAGTGGACAGATTTTGTTCACATGATTCATCATTATTCTCCACTCCCCTGCATTTGGATAAAGAAATTATCTTAGTTTTACTAAGATGAATCGTGATAATTTCTGTTCCCCCACCCCTCACTGTTTTGATAGTCTTCTTTCCCGAGTAAAGAGCTAGAAATACATACAATAGAGAGTGCTATATGGGAGATTATAACTGTTCTTGTGCAACAGCGTGTGCAGATTTAAAACCTGTGGTGCATTGATTTTCACATTGTGTTTTGAGGCTTAATTATTTATCAAACACTATATCCATGTAGAACTGATACTGCATTAACTGACAGCAATCAAAAGGGATCTACCCACTGAAGCTGAAAGCAATTACAAAGCTTTCTGAAAAATACAAAGTGTTGGAGGAACTTAACGAGTCAGGCATCATCTGTGGAGGCAATGAACCAACGACGTTTCGGGTCGAGACTTAAGAAGGGTCCCAACCTGAAACATCGCTATCCATTCCCTCCACAGATGTGCTTGACCTATTGAGTTCCTCCAGCACTTAGTGTTTTGCTCAAGATTCTAGCATCCTGAATTGTTCTACACCAGGGTGCCAGAACGCCACCATATACTGAAGTTGTCCCTGAGTTACATTTGGGTTCGGTTCACGAGAACTGTCTGAATCGAATTTTCCACAAATCAGAAACGAACAATTTCAGTGAGGGTCGATTAACATTTATTTATTGTCTTCCCTGCTGTATTTACAATGATATAGAATCGGAGTGGCCCATATCTGCTACTCCTATCTGTAACCCCTGAAAATGTTTCCATTTCTGTTACTAACTTTCCTATCATGAAGAATTCTTTAAAAATTGATGGAAGAAATTATGCAAGGACAGATTTCTGACAGTTAGGTCTTTTGTAATCTGGAGTACCCCTGTATCATGAAAGTAGAGATGGCCAAAAACATTGGTGTCAGGAGCCTGTCTGTGTACCTAGGATAAAACAGGAGCATAATTCTTCTCTTATGTGCTCAGGGTTACTGATGTAACACTTAAATGCTAATTGATAAATGCACAGACATCGGGACAAACATGCCACATAGAGCATAGTCTAGTTCAGAAGAAAATCAGTCTAAATATGGAGAAAGTCAGTTTCAGCATTTTATTTTTAAGCAATTGCATCACATTGTGAAGACTACTAAGCATTATTATGAATGTACACAATTCAAAACTCTGCAACATGATTCAACCTTGCCTGCAAGGTTATTTCTTGTACCCAAGGACTTATTTTATTCTTCAAGGCATAGTGCACATGATTGACAGTAGTTCAAAACAACAGCATGTTTTTTAAAAATGTTGGTTGACTTTCTTTGGTCAGATATATATTGATTAATTGCTATTGCAACTGACAGTTCTTCCTACAATTATTAAAGTAAGGCACAGTTGATTGGTTTGGAAAGGCTAGGATATACACAACGTTTTTAGGGAAACCAAGCTTGGTGAGGGGAATACGTTTTAATCCACTGACAATGCTGATTTATCTCAGAGTATGTCTAATAAGAACTTTTTACCCTATTTGCAATGGAGATGGAGTCCTTTCAGGTTTGGCATAGGTTCACTTGCACCTCTTCCAACCTCATCTGTTCAAGATGTGGACTCTTATACATCGACGAGACCAAACGCAGACTGGGCGATCATTTCGCGGAACACCTTCGCTCAGCTCGCCTGAACCAACCTGATCTCCTGGTTGCTGGACTCTTTAATTCTCCTTCCCATTCCTACACAGACCTTTCTGTCCTCGGTCTCCTCCATTGTCAGAGTGAGGCTAAATGCAAATTGGATGACCAGCATCTCATATTTCCCTTGGGCAGCTTGCAGACCAGTGGTATGAATATTGATTTCTCTCACTTCAGGTAGCCCCGGCATTCCCTCTCTATCCCCCCCCACCCAAGTCACACTAGCTTCTTAATTTTACCCTACAAACAAATTACATTGGCCTGTTTCCTTTATCATCATTACTTTTTTGCATCTCTTTCATTCATTGCTCTTTATCTCTCCACATCACCGTCTATATCTCTCGTTTCCCTTATCCCTAACCAGTCTGAAGGGTCTCGACCCAAAACATCACCCATTCCTTCTCTCCAGCCTGCCCTGCTGTTACTCCAGCTTTTTGTGTCTATCTTCAGTTTAAATCAGCATCTGCAGTTCCTCTTACACACTGGGTCCAGAGAACCTGGCTTTGGACCACAGCATAACCAGCTTAATCAAAACATATCTGGTCTACTTGGTTGATGGAGTGTCAAAGGAACACCACTCAAGCAAGAGTAATGAGAACACAAATCCATTAATTCCAAGAGAAGACTGCTTGTTTTCCATCCATCCCATAAATTAACCTAGCAGCTCTCCTGAAATATAGATTACTGGAATGCCAAATCATTCTCAAAGACCTTGGTAACAGTGGAAACAAGAGGCATGATGGCAGCATTCTAAGGTTGGATGTCATGCTAGAATTCGACTGAGGCACGCATACATTTGGTAGCCTCTGTCTTTGCAGCATATCTGCTGCAAAGACAGTCAGACACTGCATCCTGTTTGGTCTATGTATGGTAATATGGAACTGTCTATATTATTGATATTGGAATGAATGGACTCATGGCTCCATACATACTCACATGCAAGATTGGAATTAAACTCATCAAGTTCCTACCTCTAGATATCTTGCATAGGTTTTCAGGTAGACAAACAAATTCCCAAACATTTATATTTGGATGCTCATGAGCTTTCACCTTTAAATTGGCCCATCAAATCATCATTTACATTCATCTAATCAGATCTGATTTGTGAACTTGTTCCACAGGAGCTATTTTCCTTGTCTAGACTGGCGTAGTCTACTCATGAACCATGATTCACCAGTTACAGATTCCACTGCTGAACTGAATCCATCATGCACAAAGTGCAAGGACTTTCAGATGGATATTGTGTTGGATTTATTGACATGGTGTTATCTTCTTCCTCTTCCAAATGGAACAATGTTATTGTCAGACCTGGTATTTCTTCTGTATCTGAAATGAGAAAACAAAAGGTATGGTCATGATGAGGGCACATTTAAACAATCTGTCTCTGGCAAGACGATTGTGGCTTGTTATCAAATTGGAAGATTGAGTACGAGCATAACTTCATCCATAATGATTTTCTATCGATTCTTCACAGACCCTATGGCGGCTGAGTTTATGACTCCCACTAGCTAATGTCAGTGCAACTTAAACCTGTGGGAACAAAAGGAGAATCAACAGTCTACTGGTGCAAACTGTTATTGAGTGTCTGATACATTAGAGAAGGAAAATAATTGCTGTGTTGTAAAGTGTGGGTATGGGTAATGCGTGAGATTTGTCGGCAAGCACCTGAGAAAATTAAAATATGTGTAACAGTACAGTTGGTTGATGGGAAGTTAGTGGCAGTATTCACTAACCTTCACTAAACCTTTGAGGATGGGAATATTTTCAACACTGAGACTGGTACTGGTAAGAGCTTTCAAGTACTTATCTCTCAGCTAGTCTCCTTACATAGCTATTTGCTTTAAGCTTTTAAGAGCCTCCAGGGTCCACAGAAGTCTTGGTCCCTCATCTGAATTTCCACCTATTATATCATCATCTCAAGGACTACATCTGTGAAATAAGGTGCCCTCTCCCAGGTCTCTGCTTCCATTAGTTCGTATCAGGGCTTGCAAATTTCTCCTTGTAACCTTATGGGTTTCCTCCCTTATCCCAAAGATATGGGTTGGCAGAATAAATGGCCACTATAAATTGGCCCCAATATGTGCAAGAATCGGTGGGGTGGGGGATGGGGAGAAAGGATGGTGGTAGCTGATAGGAATGTGTGCAAAATAATAAGTAAAATTAACTTGGATTGGTGTAAAGTGATATTTTTTGGTCACTGAGCTTGCAGGGGGGGGACAGACCTTTTTTTCCTGCTGTATATCTTCAAGACTATGATTTCTGAAATTACTTGTATTTTGCCCATACAAATGGTAAAACCACTCACTTGGTGCTTCTAATTTATTGGGTAATGTACACATGTATTGTATTATACACATAAAATGCCATATGAATGGCACCTAATTTATCCCATGCAGTGCCACTTTTATGTATGTATTACACATAATTAAATTGATAGACCCTGAAACAAAATAGGGCATATAGTGAATCATGTGGAAGACTGCACCAGAATACTGGAAGATATGCACAGGCTCATCGAGTACTGAGAAATCGGTATGGAAAAGGAGAGGTGATTTATTTTTTTGTAGAATGAGGGAGGTGACTTACCTTCTATATAAATAAGGTAAGAAACCAAAATTGATAGAGAAACATCGGGGATCAGGGAATAGAGATGAAGCAACTGGGTGGTTCGGATTTGTTTTGAAACCAACCTAGCAGTTATTTAGATCTGTGTTATGTGTGACAAATAATATTTAATTGTTCAAGCATGATTCCTATTTTTTTTATTGCAGTGTAGCTTTTAGTAATAACCAGTCAGGCTATCATTATTTTTATTTTGCAACTTTGGAACTTGCTCGGCGCCAATACGTGGCGATACTTGTGTACTGCCCAGGTGAGGTTTGCTGTATGGTATGCAAAACAAAGCATTTCATTGTACATGTGACAATAAAGTATCATTGAATTTAATTATTGAATCAATATTATAAAATATTAATTTACAACAAAAATAAGTTGTTAAATTTTATTTTGTAACAACTTAATTTTTATTGTACTGCCATTTAATTTGGATAATGGATTCTTGGATTTTTACCCTTTTAATTTTAACACAGAACATGTTAAGCATGACTTTTTTAAGTAATTAAATTACACTCATTTCCTTGATCCTGTTATAGCCTATTGTATACTTTGAAGCACTATAATAACCATTCCTTTTTGCTGAATTAGCAAACCATCCAATTGGCCGATCTCATTTAGAAGATATCACAAATTAAGGTTTCATCGTGGGATTTGCCCATGAATTACGCTGCATTGGAACTCCGGTACTTTAACATTGATATGACATCAGAGTTTGCGGTTGGGCAGGAATTATGCCATCAAGTTATGCTGATTCAACATAAATACCGAATGTGTTTGTAACTGTATATTCATTAAACAAAAAAATGTTATTTCCTTGTTCATGCTGGAATATGGACTAAAATGTATTCTCATTGCATTGTTGCCTTTAGTGATAATTAGCCTTATCACTTAGTGATTATTAGCCTTAACAATTATTATTAATGAACTTTATTCTGATGTGCATAAATGTTTGTCTCACCTTATGACATTTGAAATTGGGTAGTAGTGATCAATTGATGTTACGATTGGGTTTGAAAAAATATAGAAGGAAAGCCTGAGGGAACTTTTGAGGTTTTGGTTTTGAGGTGCTAGGACACATCAATTAAAGCAATTATCTGTGCAGTGAGTTCTGAGAATTCAACAGGATTTCTGGGCACATTTTTGTAAGGGTCTAACAACCTCAGGAACATAAATAATCAATTTATTTAATTGTTTTAATATTTTCAAAGCAAAATCTAAAATTTAGTTAATTTCTTAACAGAGGAACTGCTCAACCCAATGAAATTATTCAATTGAACTTTGAAATGGAAAATTTTACCAGCCAGTCAGTGACGAGACGAATTATGTGGCATGTTGACTACCGTGGAAAAAATCCTCCTCCAGATTCTGACAAAGTGGTGACAGAATTGACCGTGATTCAAAAGGATATCCGGGCTATTGTACCACTCTCCATGGTGAGTGCATTTACCATCTTCCTTTTCTCTTTCCCTCCTCACTGTCCTGACTGTTATCACTCATGAAACACGTTTTTTGTTCCGTGATTATGTAATGGCATACATTTATTTCAATTGATTTATGCTTATAAGGTGACACAATAGACAATAGGTGCAGGAGCTAGCACCACCATTCAATGTGATCATGGTTGATCATTCTCAATCAGTACCCTGTTCCTGCCTTCTCCCCATACCCCCTGACTCCGCTATCCTTAAGAGCTCTATCTAGTTCTCTCTTGAATGCATTCAGAGACTTGGCCTCCACTGCCTTCTGAGGCAGTGAATTCCACAGATTTACAACTCTGACTGAAAAAGTTTTTCCTCATCTTCGTTCTAAATGGCATACCCCTTATTCTTAAACTGTGGCCCCTGCTTCTGGACTCCCCCAACATTGGGAACATGTTTCCTGCCTCTAACGTGTCCAACCCCTTAATAATCTTATATGTTTCGATAAGATCCCCTCTCATCCTTCTAAATTCCATTGTATACAAGCTTAGCCGCTCCAGTCTTTCAACATACGACAGTCCCGCCATTCTGGGAATTAACCTAGTAAACCTACGCTGCCCGCCCTCAATAGCAAGAATATCCTTCCTCAAATTTGGAGACCAAAACTGCATACAGTACTCCAGGTGCAGTCTCACTAGGGCCCTATATAACTGCAGAAGGACCTCTTTGCTCCTATACTCAACTCCTTTCGTTATGAAGGCCAACATTCCATTGGCTTTCTTCACTGCCTGCTGTACCTGCATGCTTCCTTTCAGTGACTGATGCACTAGGACACCAAGATCTCGTTGCATGTCCCCTTTTCCTAACTTGACACCATTCAGATAATCTGCCTTCTTATTGTTACCACCAAAGTGGATACCACATTATACTTCCAATGCTTTGAGGTTTGAAACTGTGAACTAAACTTCAAAACATGCATCAATTTAGGGGACATCTTATACATGAGACTGCACTCTTGTCCACTCACAACCTTAGGATCACACTTCCCTATTGAACATGCTAACTTCTCTTACTCTGTCGTATACACACCGATACAAGACAAAAGAACACAATGGCCATATGCCAGTCATTGTGCCATTATTATAAATTAAAACCCATCCATTAAAATTATGTGTATCCAGAAATTAAATGATCACCCCTGAAAAGCAGACAGTAACCCTGGACACATGCCATTTTTGTCCCAGTTGACTTACAAGATAATGGCAGATTTTTTTTTCAAACTGCATAGTGTCATGGTGCCATTAGTGAGACATTTCTGAGGCTTATATAAGGTACTGTTATTAAAGTGAAATGCCAGTCACAATTGTGCCTCTCTTAGCAACTGTTGCTTGTTTTCTTAACCTTTTTTAATTTGACTGTACGTCACAACTCAGAGACTCAAGGTTACCCTTTTTTTTCCCCCAGTGCTATAATTCTGATCATTCAAATGTAAATTAACAACCATTCACTGGTGATGATCAGAATATGTTATCAACAGATTTGATGAAAGTTGTGTTGTAGAAACCATGGAATTGCTACCTGGTGAATAAAAGTGCCCAGACCAAATACTGACCACTTTAAGGATTGATTGATGCAATTGTAGTATTGTTATATTAAGAATCAGGAAACATTTTCATATTGCTAGAAATTTTATCTGTGGCTCCATCTTGTCAAAGGAATTAAGTAGTTTAGAAAAATCTATGGCTGTACGTGTTCTGTGAAAGGTATGAGTTGAGAATTTCAAATGGATGAATAGAGGTACAGAGGGTGGCACAGTGGTGGTAGAGTTGCTGCCTTACAACACCAGAGACTCAGGTTCGATCCTGACTGGTCCTGCGGGTGCTAACTGGGAGTTTTTACATTCTCGATGTGACCGCGTGGGTTTTTAATCCAAGGTGCTCTGGTTTCTTCCCACATTACAAAGACGTGCGTTTGTAGGTTAATTGGCTTCTGTAAATTGTTCCTAGTGTGTAGGATAAACTAGTGGATGGGTGATCGTTGGTCGGTGCGGACTCGGTGGGTCGAAGGACCTGTTTCCGTGCTGTATCTAGTATCTAAACTAAACCAAACTAATAAATCCTGCATCTTCATAGTGAGCACCTGGGTGCAACTGATACTAAGCCTCACATCACATTGGCATCAAGGTGGTGAGCTGGGAGGAATTGAATTACGGTCATAGTGATTACTGGTTAAATGAAGGCAGGAAAGAGGGTGTGGTATATGTGGTGGGTAATGGGACTGGGAAATATCCTGGGAGATTCTTATTTTTATATATACATGTGTGTGTGTGTGTGTGTGTATATATATATATATATTATATATATAAAATTAATATAAAATATCCTGCGAAATGTATTACTTTGATCATTCATCATTTGCTTGAGTGCACAATGAAGAGCTCTAGGCTGTATACAGGGCAAGAGAACTCATCACTCAAGCCAGGCAGGCAAAACATGATAAGACACACAAAGCAGTTTAACATTCACGTAGCATAGCCCAGGTAAAGGCTGACAAGTTGGTTTTTATCATTTTTATTTTCATGCAAACAAGGAAAAAAGTGACATCAGGCTGTTTGATCTGAATCCACTTTAACAAATGATTTTTTTGGCGACTGGTTACTAAATGTAACATTTTTTATTGAAACTCAGAAAATAAATGGGATGGGTTGTGAAATTAAGATGTTTGTTGAAACTATGATTTTAAAAATAAGCTGCAGCTAGGTTATATGTAATAGTACCGTGCAGGTATAATACATCTCAAGGGAATAAGACGACCAAATCAAGTGGTTGATCAATGTCAGTAACCTGCATGAATAGCATTTCTCTAACATCATAAACTATAATGTATATGTGTTTTTGGATTGCAATTTAACACTAATTAATATTATTATTGGCACTTTGGTCCTGTGTGATCCACTGCACAAATTCATTTTACAAACATACGGGAAAAAAATGACTTTTATCCCATTGTTTTGAGTAATCTCACATAATTTTGTATTCTAGCTCGCTAAAGCATGTACTTCAGATGTTTCCACATCTGTTAAGGAAGTATTTGTAACAAAATCTAAATCTCACAGTAAATAGGATATGTAAAATGGGACCAGAGTTCTGTGCTTCTCATCTTCCTATTAACAATGTCATAAGCTTTTATAAGTGTGAGGTTATAGTTCAAAGTGATGAGTTTAAAAGTCAGGCAGGCTGACAAAGAATAAAAAACTTTTGAAAAACAACAATTTCAAATTGACTGGACTCCTGTAAAAATAATTATGGCCTTGGTATGATTTGACAATGTTTCTGAGGAATTAATTTCAGCTTTCTAAACCTCATGGCTATATAATCTCCTTGCTGTTAACAAATCCTGCCATCAAGTCAGAGGCGTACTAAGAAATAAATAAATAAAATTGATTCATACCATGGTAACTCAGGAGACTTGGTCCAATCAGTTCTCTGTGCCCTAAGGCTCACAAAACAGACCAAGGAAGTGTAGTTGGAATTATACAGCAAGGGAAATCAATATTACCATCCCTTACAACAATTTTATCCAACAACTTGGCGCACATGGTGGGGAAGCTATCACTCCCTTTTCATCCAGGGACCATAATTTAGTATCATTTGACCCTGAGACAATATCAGCCAGTCTATGCTTTACAAATGAATCCCAATTCTCCTCTGTAACCCAGATCATTTCTGCTGTAAATCACCCATGGCCTAATTTAAAATTATTCCTTATGGTGAATAGACGATTGGATGAGATCCTAAGAGAATAGTTCTAATCCTTCAGATTTCAAAGAAAAAATAAATCAGTGGCTGCTGTGCTATTCAGGCTGCCAATTTTAGGTCTTTGCTGCAAGGCAAGTTACCATCCCACAATCCCTCAGCAAATGTTTAACATAAAACCATGTGGGCAATAATACAAGTGATCTTTCTTATGTCATGTGTAAAAAACTAAATTGTGTAACAGCACTTGTTTACGTTTCTGTTGATTTCTTCATGAAATTATCAATCAAACCAAACCAAATGTATCATCGTCTGTAATACAGAAAACCCTTGTTTTAACGGACCCCTGTATAACGGATTTTGGTTATAGCGGACGGATCCCCGACTCGCATCTCCTTCCCAACTGCTTAGGGTGCAGGCTTCCAAGGGCTCCCACTGATGGTGAGAAGCTCATTGGTGCAGGCCAGTGACATCAGTGCCCAGTTTTAAGGTGAACCGACACAAAGTGCTGGAGTAAATCTGCAGACTGAATCAGTCTGAAGAAGGGTCCCGATGTCACCTATCCATGTCCTATCCATGTTGTGACCTGTCCATGTTCTCCTGTGATGCTCTAAGACCCGCTGTGGTTACTCCAGTACTTTGTGCCCTTTTGTGCATTAACCATCATCTGCAGTTCTTTGTTTCAACTGCATACAATGATAATACCTTACTCGGTTATAATGCACAATCGGCAATAACAGACATTATTCCCCCCACCACCCTCCATATGGTCTGTTATAACAAGAGTTTACTGTAATTGGATTGTAACGCTTGAGAAGCATGGGGCATTCAAGACAACTCTACAAGGTAGATGATATGTTTTTAGTTTACTTTGTCATGTTTTACACCAAAGCAAACAATGACATGAAGTTACCTGCACCCAAATTCCATCAATACTACGCAATATTAGAATGATAAATCAGAGATAAATTCTACAGATCTCCTAAACCATTTATAGCAGACAGGCACATGTGTCCCCATACAGCTAGATGATAATCCTGCTTAGGTGATATTTAGGAATTACGTGGGAATTCTTAAATATCACCTAAGCAGGATTATCATCTAGCCGTATTTTCTAATGGAGTTTTTCTTTGGATAAATTATACTTGCTATTCACATGTTCCATTCCTAAAGATTTATTATTGGAGAATTGCTTTTCTTCCAGTATCTGTTTAAGTTAAATAGATCAATATTGGTATTATGCTATTCTATTTAATCACATCTCCTAATTCTAACATTCCTTTCCTCTCTTATACTTCCATTAATTACTTTTACAACATCTTACCGGTGGATGTTTGTTTAAGATTTGGACATGTATCATACATGTAGAACTGTCTTTCGTGAAATAGGTAGCTACCTATAGCACCTGTAGTACTTCAACAACTAGTGAACCACCCCTGCAGTTTGGGTAATGGAAATTCACCCTTGTGCAATTCATAAATCACAACCAAAAAATCCAGGAAACAGAATAAAATTTACTCTTATATAATTTACTTGAAGAAATGTAAATAACGTATTCCTATTTTTTAGCTTGCATGTAATATGAACCATTTTCTAGGAATGCTTCCCCCCCCCCCCCCCCCCCCCCCCCCCACCACCATAGCCCATAACATGGGGATGCCTGTATTGGATCTATTATTGGATGGTGTGGTCAGGCAAATAATACGACACAAGCACACGGTGAGCTGTGCTCCCTCACACGTTATTCATGAGCAGTTCCTCCTATTTATCCACTTAACAATTAGAACATAGTTAAATGAGAAATGACTGGCTGCCTTTAAGGAAATTCATCTGGTGTCAAGATCATTTCAAAGCGGTGGAAGATTAGAGCCTACTATTGCAAGTTTGATTCTGAAAGATCTTCATTATGTTGCAGGTGATTGATGATTGACAAGGCAACTTGACTCGTCAAATTCCCTCTTAAATTAGAGGCATTAAATGGGTCCCTCTATTATCCACTTCCAGAAAATGTACGAGAAATTATATTGCACAGTTGTGTCCTATGTCTTTGAATATCCTAGAGTAAATACCAACAGTTCAATCTGTTTAAAAGTCCTTTTTCCAACAAGAACCATCTCCGCATTCATTTTGTGTAGGAAAGAACTGCAGATGCTGGTTTAAATCGAAGGTTGACACAAAATGCTGGAGTAACTCAGCGGGACAGGCAGGATCTCTGGAGAGAAGGAATGGGTGACATTTCCAGTTGAGACCCTTCTTCAGACTGAAGGGTTTGATCCTGTGCTATGTTGTGTGATAGGGGTCAACAAGAAATACTCTGCTTGGTAAAAGCAAACCTCAAAGGTTTGTGGACAATCTGGAAACTGGATCTTGAAAAGTGATCTTGTCATGTTTTGGGTGGTAGATGGTACATTCATGGTGCTAGATTGATAAGATTTGAGTTAGATCAGATAATGAGTTTGGTTCCTATTGTAAGAGAGTCAATGACATGGAGAGAAACTCACCAATGATGAAAAGAAAAAAACTATGGTGTTGTTGCCAGAGCCCTCATGTAAGTGGAGTCTGCTCAGAGGAAAAGAAAAGTTAGAAATATGACAATGCACCTTAATAGTAATAAATGCAAGGTAATGCATTTAGAAGCCAATAACAATAAAACCATGAAATTAAGTTCTAATTTAGTTGGGCTGTGCGTATTTTAAGATGATCTAAATGTAACTAATCAAGATTCATTGAATATTTCCATTTATAAAAAACAGAAACCGATGAGATTGGGTTTCAACTGACAGAACTGTGAATTTATAGTGTTAAAAACACCAAAAATAGCTGTTTTGCAAAACGTTAACTAAATAAGCTTTGGAAGCACTGAAGCGATTGACGAAAGAGTAAATTAATAGGATACTTTTCATTCCTTTTTTCAAATCCGTGAAACAATAACCATTGATTGTTCTAATTTCATATTAGAATTGCATGATAATTTTGTCAGACCTTTATTTTGCAAATCCGCTTTCTTGACAAGATCTATGTCAGAGTTTATCAGCATCTTAACCAGCACAGGGTTCAGTTTATGAAAAGCACTATTAATTTCAAAGGCAAAATATAACTGACTTCCACAACTATGTATAAAGTTGTTTTCATCCCATGCTGGATTAAACATTACCAATAATTCATCCTCAATCAATGGGATCGATGACACAACGATAAAATACCAAGTCCTCATAAGGTGTGATTTGATAAATAGCTTATTGATAATAGAAATAGAGAAGTACAGCACAGGAACAGGCCCTTTGGCACACAGTGTTTCTGAAAAACTTACCCTGCTCCTTTAAACTTAAACTTTGCAACACCTCACACTTGCTCAGATTAAACTCCATCTGCCATTTCTCTGCCCATTTCGATATCCAATTGTATACTTTCACAGCCTTCCTCATAGTCCACAACACCAGCAATCTTGGTGTCATCTGCAAATCTTATTAACCGACCTGTTTACATTTATGTCAAAGTCATTTACATATATCACAAAAAATACAGGTCCCAGCACAGATCACTGGGGAACTCCACTGGTCACGAATATCCAGCCTGAATAATGCCCTTCCACAACAAAAATACCTTCCTTACCACTGACATGATGCTCTCTACTCCTCTTCTTAAACAAAGGAACAACACTGGTTCTCTCCAGTCCTCCTTGCCTATTGTCTACAGAAGATGCAACGACCTCCTGCAATCTTCCTTCTTGCCCTTCTTAATAACCTGGGATAGATCCCATCAGTTGCTGAGGATTTATTCATTGTCATGCTCTTCAAGAACCCCAATACCAGCTGCTACTTGCTTTCAAACTGCCCTTGCACGTTAAGAGTTCTCCACACTGATCTCCGTGTCCTCCTCCTTGGTGAATACAAATGCACAGTTCTTGTTAGTACTTTGCCTACATTTCCTGACTTCAAGCATAAATTCCCTCCTTTATCATTGAATGATCATACCTTCTCCCACTTTTTAAAAAATGTTGATATAAAAAGCCTTGCGATTTTCTTTAATCTGACTTGCCAAAGCAATTTTTAGCCCCTTTTGGTCCTTCTGATCGCCTGGCCGCCCATTTCCTCAAACAGGGCCCTGTTTGATTTCATCTTCTTAAACCTTACCTACACTGCCCTTTTCTTTTTGACCTAATTTATAACTTGTTTGGTCATCCAAGGTTCTCCTCCTTGCTATTTTTACTATACTATTGTTGAGCCGGAATTTCTTAGAACAAAGTCCTAAGCCCACCCTTCTTCAGCTATTCCACCAATGATCTCTTCATCCTTTGTTGGAAATGGGGAGGACAACTGATTGCAAAAGTTCATACTGTAAGACCTGAATAAATTCAGACTTGTTACGATAAGTGACTAATTATCTTTGTGGCACACAAAAGCCAGATATTGATCATCTCCAACGAGAGAGAGTTCAGTACCTAATGTTACTGTGTTATTTTATGATATATGACTGATCATGGAATTATCATTGATTAATTCCCCAGCACCAGCTACCTGAGGAGATTCTTAAACAGGTCAACCACAAATATTGTAGTTTCAAGCACAAGTTTAGTGTACTGCAACAAATAACTCATCTCCAAGATTCCCCAAAACCTTCCACCACCTGAGCCACAGGAACGTTCGTATACTTTTCACTTGCTTGAATGAGTTCAATTCCTTAATACTAAAGAAGCACAAAATTAGCCTTCTTGATTGATAACTTCCACGACCTTAAACATCCGCTGACTCGAACAGTAGCTCAGTGCATATTAGTAACAAAATGCGATGCAGCAACTAGTCAACTCTACCTTTTTTAGAACAATGGAAACATTCCACCATTCCTTCATTGTGTTGAAATCCTAAACCAGAATGATCATTCAAATAGAAACCAACAGTTCAAAGAAAACTATTCATTATCATCATCATGAACTTCTGAAAAACCATTTAGGCATGGGCAATAAGTATTGGTTTTACCAGTGGAACAGCTAGGGCGGCACAGTGGCAAAGCTGCTGAATCACAGCACTAGAGACCCGGGTTTGATCCTGACCTCAAGTGTTGTCTGTAGGAAGTTTGCACGTTCCCCCTGTAACCACATGGTTTTTTCTCTGGATGCTCCAGTTTCCTCCCACATCTCAAAGCATGCAGGTTTTTAGGTTAATTGGCCTCTGCAAAAAATCGCCCCTAAAGTATAGGAAGTGGATGAGAAAGTGGCCAACCTAGAACTTGTGTGTGAAAGGTTGATCATTGGTTGGTGTGGACTCAGCGGGCTGACGGGCCTGTTTACATGCTGTATCACTAAAACCCATACCTTATGAATGGTATTTAAATTATCATGGTTCATACCCACCATTTATTTACTAAGTATGGAATGAATCACACAAGTAATCAAAACACTTAAACACTAAGTTTTTAGCAAAGTATTTCCAATGCACCACGACTACTTGCAGTTGAAAATTTATGTTGAGAATAACTCGGTTTTCAGATAGTTATAAGAATGAGGTTGTATCGACCTTTAATTTAGTATTCAACATCATTTGTTATTGAAAGGTTACCTTACTTTGGAAGTACATTTGCATATTTTAATAATTTGAAATGAAAAATATATTATATTACAGATGCAAAATGTACTTTATTCAAAGACATTTCCACATATTTCTCATGCTGCAGGAAGAGACAGTAGAATAGTGGGTTTACCAAGTTAGTAGGCTTCCAAGGTTGTTATCAGCTATCCCACTTGAAGCCGAGGCTTCTTAAATTCCTCTTTTTCACTCAGGATATTAGGGGTAAATGAGGGGGGGAAGATTTTTAGAGCAAGCCAGTTACCTGGCAGTAAGTGGAATACCCTGAAAATAGATTAACTATTTGCCAAAGGACTACAAAAACAATGAAATGTCCAAACGCTAACAATATGTATTTTTTCTTCTTTACCAGAATACTGAGATCATCAATACCGCAATACTTACAGGAAGGACTGTGGCTATTCCTCTAAAGGTCATTGCAGTGGAAATGAATGGAATCATCACAGATGTGTCATCCTTTGTTGAGTGCAGGTCCACTAATGAAGATATTATTAAGGTAACTTCACTCAAAATGGTGGAAAAACAATGAAGTTCGCATAAATTGTTCACAAATATTGACAGCTGAATTAATTTCTTCTGTCCACTCAATAGCAGATTGATTATAGTCAGGGAAATGGATGTAGTATTAGTATTTCCATTATACATTAAGCAGCTGTCATCTTAAACATGATGTCTAGTATGATCAAATGGAGCAATGTGACTGATGTGGTGTAAAGATATCTTGAACAGAACACACTGGATGTAATTTACATCAGTGAGGAACATCTCAAGGTTATAATTATGTTGCAGTTATAATGTAAATATTGCCTATTTTTCATATTGTGCATATGATTAAGGTATACTATCTCAGGCTTTATTATAAACAAAATGGTATTTGTGTAAACAGGTATACCCTTCTTACCAGCCAAATCCTAAAAAATATTCTGAGAAGCTGACAGGATATTTAGCTATCTTTCTTTTGTGAAAGCATTTAAATTATGTTGGAGGGAACTGTGTGATGACCTGGTAGCACACAAAGGCAATCTCATCGAGCAGTGGTGAGGTTCTCAATCAAGTTGGTTTATTCAAGGACATAACAATTTATACCGAGAAACATCCTGAGAGAACCCAAAATGTTGCAACGAGTTGATAAATCATGTTCACTAGAGTAGAGGCTATAATTTTGAAGGCATACACGGCATGATCATGAGAATCAATGACCCAGTACAGATTAGCAGCAGTTTTAAGTTTGCCTTTACCAAATGCACAGGTGTAATATGCTGCAATTAATGCAAGTTTAGATATGAGGTGTTGGCAGTTGGTGTTTGTGCTGAGCATTAAGAACAATTAAACAGGAGAAAATATTCTATGTCAGTGTGTTGTATTAAGAAGAGTGGAACATTTCATGGCATTGCATTTTCTAAATAATGGTTAATATCCAGATTCAAATCCAGTTCAGACTACAGCAAAAGTCAGGGTGAACAAAACTAAAGACAGTATGTGAAGTGCGGCCTCACAAATGTCTTGTACAGCTGTAACGTAACGTACCAACCTCTAAAGACACAAAAAACTGCAGATGCTGGAAACTTGAGTAAAACACAGTGCTGGAGGAACTCAATGGGTCTCAGTAACTGTGGAGGAAATGGGCAGATGACGTTTCAGGTCTGAAGGAGGGTCCCGATCCAAAATGTCATTTGTCCGTTTCCCTCAGTAGATGCTGCCTAACCCACTGAGTTCCTCCAGCATTTCGTATTTTGTCCCAACTTTTATATTCAATTTGGTCCATATCCCTCTAAACCTTTCCTATCCATGTACCTGTCTAAATTTATTTTAAATATTGCCGTTGTACCCGCCTCTGCAGTTACTCTGGCAGCTCATTCCATACACACAACACCCTCTAAATGAAGAAATTGACCCTGGTCTCTTTTAAATCTTTCCCTCTCTCCTAAAGCCTCTAGTTCAGGAGCAGCTTCGTCCCTACAACCATCAGGTTATTAAACACTACAACCCGCAGATAAGCTCTGAACTATGTAGACCTGGGAAAATTATTTTTGCATTATTATTGTCTATTTATTTGTCTGTGTTTTCATATATATTGAACTATTTTTTTCTTTATTATGGTTTTATTTGCTGCAAGTAAGAATTTCATTGTTCCGTTTCGGGACATAGGACAATAATATGCTCTTGACTATCTTGACTCTTGACTAGTTCTGAACTCCTCCGCCCTGGAAAAAGACTGTGACCATTAACCTTATCTGTGCCTCATGATTTATATACGTATAAAAAAGTAATTTCCCAACCTATCCAGTCTCAAGCCTCGAGTCTTAGTAACATCCTGGTGAATCTTATTTGCATCCTTTCCCAACTTAATGATATCTGTTTGATATTGAAAGTAATTTTCCAAATTCCAGATGCTATACATAAATTGGGTTCCATAATGACTGATTAAATTAAAATCACGCATGTTCACAGGCCATTGAGGTAATCCCTCAATTTAAGGATTATCTCTACAAGAGTCGACAGTAGTTATTTTGTGAATATGATCTCGGGCCCTCACATTAGTCCACAGAAATTACACATGTTTCTAGATGGGAGTGTTGGGTCGGTATTCTTTCTTTTCATTCTACACACACTTTTTTTCCAACTTTAAAGAGGCTCCCATTTCAGAGATTTTGGTATAATTCATATTGGTTGGTGTGTGCTGTTGCTGGCTCATGATGTGTATGGCAACTTATTTTCAGTCTTCCTTTTTACTGTTCCCTTCAATTGCTGTATAGTGCTTGAGTTACAAGCATACAACTTATATTTCAGAGCCAAGAGACACCAAGTGCAGAGTTGATGCTTGATTGCCTCAATATTTATATAAGTGGGCCAGTTGAGAACAATGGATTTCAGATTAAATGTAGAGGATTTTGTAGAGGAACAATCAATTCTATCTTTCCGTGCTCTTCAGTTCATTCACTAAGTTTTGCAGGGAGAATGATAATTGAGATGTACGTCAAATCTTAGTATTCTCCTGTCCATGTCCCCCCAAACATGTCCTATCCATGTGCCTGTCTAACGGTTTCTTAAATGTTGGGATAGTCCCAGCCTCAACTACCTCATCTGGCAGCTTGTTCCATACACCCATCAGCCTTCGTGTGAAAAAGTTACCCATCAGATTCCGATTAAATCTTTTCCCCTTCACCTTGAACCTATGTCCTCTGGTCCTCAATTCCCCTATGCTGGGCAAGAGACTCTGTGCATCTACGTGATATATTCCTCTCATGGTTTTGTACACCTCTGTAAGATCACCCCTCATCCTCCTGCGCTCCCAAGGAATCCTCCTGCGTTCCTACTCAATCTCTCCCTATAGCTCACACCCTCTAGTCCTGGTAACATCCTCGTAAATCTTCTCTGAACCCCTTCAAGCTTGACAATATTTTTCCTATAACATGGTGTCCAGAACTGAACTAAATGCAGTCTCACCAACGTCTTATACAACTGCAACATGACCTCCCAACTTCTATGCTCTCTACTCTGACTGATGAAGGCCAATGTGCTAAAAGCCTTTTCGACCACCTCATCTACCTGCGACTTGACCTTCAAGGAACCATGCACTACAAAGAACTAGATCCCTCTGCTCTACAACACTCCCCAGAGGCCCACCATTCACTGTGTATGTCCTGCCCTTGTTAGATGTACAAAAATGCAACACCTCACACTTCTCTCTATTAAATTCCATCAACCATTCCTCAGCCCACCTGGCCAATCGATCTAGATCCTGCTGCAATCTTTCACAACCATCTTCACAATCTGCAAAATCACCCACTTTTGTATCATCAGCAAACTTGCTATTCTTGCCCTGTATGTTCTCATCCAAATCATTGATATAGATGATAAACAGTAACGGGCGCAGCACTGAACCCTGAGGCACATCACTAGTCACAGGCCTCCAGTCCGAGAAACAACCGTTCACCATCACCCTCTGCTTCGTTCCATGGAGCCAATTTTCTATCCATTCAGCTATGTCTCTTTGGATCCCATGCGATCTAACCTTCCAGAGCAGCCTACCATGCGGAACCTTATCAAATGCCTTACTGAAATCCATGTATACATCTACAGCTCTGCCCTCATCGACCTTTTTGGTCACGTCTTCAAAAAGCAAATCAGATTTGTGAGACACGACCTCCTACGTACAAAACCATGCTGACTATCCCTAATCAGCCCTTGCCCGTCTAAATGCCTTTATAAAACATCCCACTTGGCCGATTTTCCTTTCCCCACAAATAATCTGCTCCAGTCAACTTGAGCGAGCCCTTCTCTCATACCCTCAATGTTGGTCTTACCCCAGTTGAGCATTTTAACACGTGGGCACTCTCTGACCCTATCCATAACTGTCGTAAACCTAATCGAACTGGTCATTAGTCCCAAAAGGCTCCTCCACAAACACTTCATTAACTTGCCCATCCCAATTTCCCAATACTAGATCCAGTGTTGCCCTCTCACGTGTGAGGGCCTCTACATACTGCTTGAGAAAACCCTCCTGAACACCTTTGAGGAATTGCACCCCATTTATACCCTTCACACTATGATTTTCCCAGTTAATATTGGGCAAGTTAAAATCCCCTACTACAACAACCTTATTTGACCTGCAGCTATCTGCAATCTCCTGGCATATTTGTGCTTCTAATTTTCGTTGACTATTCGGGTGTCTGTAGTACACCCCCAACAAGGTGATCATCCCTTTCTTGTTCCTCAGCTCGACCCATATAGCCTCACTAGACAAACCGTCCATAATGTCACCTCCGACCACTGCCGTGACATCTTCCTTAACCAACAATGCAACCCCTTTCCTCTTTTTCCCTCACCCCTGACACTCCTGAAGCTCCTGTACCCCGGAACATTGAGCTGCCAGTCCTGCCTCTCCCTTAGTCAGGTTTCAGTAATGGCTACAAAGTCCCGGTCGCTCGTACCTATCCATGCCCAAAGCTCATCTGCCTTACCCGTCAGGCCCCTTGCATTAACATACGTGCAGTTTAAATTAACCCTCCTTCCTCGCTCTCTGCCTTTCACCTACCTATTCTGTCACCTACTAACCTTTCCCTCATCATCCTCCATACCAACTTCTAACCTCTCACCTGCCTCTGTCCTTTATGAGATCCCACCCCCCTGCCAATCTACTTTAAACCCTCCCGTGTAGCATTAGCAAACCTGCCCACGAGGATGTTGGTACCCCTCCAGTTAAGGTGTAACCTGTCCCTTTTGTACAGGTCACCCTTGTTGTACTTCGTGGTCCGGTATCTGTTATACCTTTGTTATGACTCTGGAAGGACCACAAGTACACGTGTTTAAAAAGGTTTGAAAGCTGGAGCTTAAATCCAGGCTGTTTATTCCACGGCCACCTGGAACCAGAGTGACCACCAAATCATCTCATTATCTTATATACATGTTACTACGCGGGCAAACAAAAGTAGTCCTTATAATAAAACAAAGTAGTCCTTGCAATATCACAACATCCCACTTGTCTTACATAAAATAAAATATATTTAACAAACAAACTCTAAACACAAATGTTTTTTATAAACACCATACTTCTTCACTAGTAACGATTATTAACGGTAACATGCAGGTTTCTTACTAACACGTCCTGAACGTGTCACATAATCTCCATCAGCATTATGTGCCGGTCGTTCCTCATCTTCATATTTGGTCTCATTCCTGTTGCTGTCTGGAGTGACGCAGTGGGGACCAAAGCCTGGTTTCTCCAGTGGAGGAATATCTCAACTGTACTCGATTCCGCCTTAATCTATTTCCATTTGGCGTTTCAATGATGTAAGATCTTGATTGGGGTTCATCACAGATCGTTCTAACTTCTGCTGGTATCCAGACATGAGTCACTTGATCCAGAACCCGGACCTTCTGTCCAACGTGTAACGATTTCAAGTCTTGTCTCTTGATCGAATTGTCAAAATGCGCCTTCATACTCTGCTTGCACTCTTCAAGTCGCTCAAAGTTCCTCTGCCCTTCGTATGCCTTGTTCGTGTCACGGTTAGTGGGTAGAGGTGTCCGAATCTGTCTTCCAAACATCATCTCTGCTGGTGACGGTAACTTGGAATCAATCGGCGTAGTACGCAAGTTGAGTAAAGCTGCTGCTACACTCTGTTCCGTTGTCAAGGACTTCTTGATGACGGATTTCACCGTTCGTACCATTCTCTTAACCAGTCCATTCGACTGAGGGTACCTAGGTGAGGACGTCGTATGGGTGATTCCCCATTGCCTGCACATGGACTTGAAAGGTTCTCCAACAAATTGTGGGCCATTGTCGGAGATGATTTCCATCGGTGCTCCCAGGAGGCCAAATGTTGCAGTCACCATATTAGCAACCATGGCACTCGTGGTGCTTGTCAGCTTATGCACCACCGGAAACTTGGAATGGTAATCTACCATGACAAGATATTGTATATTGTCAAGTTCAAAAATATCCATTGCTATTTTGGTCCAAGGTGTGACTGGTATCTCATGTGGTATGAGTGTTTCCCTCGTCTGCTCTCTCTGAGCGTCTGATGGGTGCTCTTCTGTTCCCATGGCATTTATCGTGACGACCTGAAGTTGCTTAACACCTGGGAGGCCTATGACAGCGGGTCCTGCCACGTCTACCACGAAGAATTCTTGAGGACACCACATTGATCCCTGGTATCGGCATGAAATGGATATAGTTCCAAAACAAAGGATTTCTGTCCCGTTATATGCGAGACCTGGGCTCTAAATTTGCAATGCACTGTCTGCCTGCCGCAATGGCCTCATACTGCCTGCCTAATGTAAGCGCCTCTGAAATGGTGTGTCCCGCAGGCCTCTGTAGAAGCTCTCGCTGTAGACCTTCATAGGGCGTTGACGCAATTATCAACTCAATGACTCTTTCATTGAGCTCTGGATCAGTGAAGTTACACTGGAGACTCTTTTCTCGACACCGAGTCACAAATTGATCGAGCAATTCTTCCGGCTTCTGGCGATACCGCATCAACTCCAACCTGTGGACTCTGAAATTTACCTTCGTCCTCAGCTGGCCCTCAAAGAATGTCCATATGTCCTCTGGCTTGTTCTGATCCTCTTCACTCAGACCTGACGTATTCAAACGACAAAGTCCTTCTACTCCTAAGGCAAGTTTTATCTTTGTTGCCTGCTTAGACTCCGATGCGATTTCTAAGTCTTGCAGGCACAATTTCATCCTCTGCTTGAACAAGGAGAACTCATTGGCAATGTCCAGCACTTGCCAGTTCATTTCAGGTAACCAAGTCATGTTACTTGCCATATACGGCGTAAACACGGTAACTTGAAATATTAAATATGGAATCAAAACAAATGTATCACAGGATTACACACCTCTTGCTATCGGTATCACTGTATACAATTACATGCAATCCACATATCTATACATATATATATTGGAGCTTCAAATTCAAAACATTAAGTTTTTAGTCTTACACATAGATTATTACACAGATTACTAATTTTTAGTCCATATCTTCTCTTCGAGAAGCAGTCTTGCTGTGTAGATCAGCGTAGTGTAGACTTTGATGCGTGTAGACTCTAGATGAGTGAAGGCTGATGCTCCACCGCGACGATTTGGCCTCGCACTGCTGGGCTCGCACTATGCAGCTCCAAGCTGCTGAAACCACGGTGCAATCGGGTTTCGGCTGCGGTGCGCACTGGCCACGCCCACTGGTGCTCTCGGCCACTACCACTTATTGCCGGTACGCGCTGCCTCGGGCCCAGGGCCGTCCCGACTCTCCGGTCGCCAAGCCTGGGTGAGTGTTCAGTCACTCGGCTTTACCGGTCGTTACGCCTCCTTGGGTGTCGGTCTCTCCAGTCGCCGCGCCTCCGTGGGTGTCGGTCTCACCGGTCGCCGCGCCTCCGTGGGTGTCGGTCTCACCGGTCGCCGCGCCTCCGTGGGTGTCGGTCTCTATGCCTCCATGGGTGTCGGTCACTCCGGTCGCCGCGCCTCCATGGGTGTCGGTCTCACCGGTCGCCGCGCCTCCGTGGGTGTCGGTCTCACCGGTCACTACGCCTCCTTGGGTGTCGGTCTCACCGGTCGCTATGCCTCTGTGGGTGTCGGTCTCACCGGTCGCTGCGCCTCCATGGGTGGCCGGTCTCTCCGAAAAGCAGTTTCCGAACTCGGGCCTGCACAGGGCTGGGGCGCGATGTGGGCCTTCACACACCGCCCTCAACAGCTTGCAGCGTCCCGTCGGTGGCTCGGCGTTGACTTCTTATCAGGTATTTATACATACATATAGTCGCCCTGTCGAGATGCATTCCTAGCATCCCATACGGAGCTGGAAAGCATTCATCTTTTTTTTTCTTTAGGGCTGTATTTTGTTGGGTTTTTTGCTAACCTTTTTGCTTGGTTTTTTTTCTTTACCTTTCTATGGCTAATCACCAAACCACTGCCACAATGTCGTGCTTCGTGGTCCGGTATATGTTATACCTTTGTTATGACTCTGGAAGGACCACAAGTACACGTGTTTAAAAAGGTTTGAAAGCTGGAGCTTAAATCCAGGCTGTTTATTCCACGACCACCTGGAACCAGAGTGACCACCAAATCACCTCATTCTCTTATATACATGTTACTACGCGGGCAAACAAAGTAGTCCTTGTAATACAACAAAGTAGTCCTTGCAGCAGCAATCAGAAGTAGTAGCAGCAGCAGCAGCAATCAGCAGTAGCAGCAAGCAGCAAGCAGCAGTAGCAGCAGTAGCAAGCAGCAGCAAGCAGCAGCAGTAGCAGTAGCAGAAGCAGTAGCAGAAGCAGCAGCAAGCAGCAGCAAGCAGCAGCAAGCTGCAGCAAGCTGTGTTGCTTGGGAAGTAGTGTGTGGGGATTGTGTGGGGATAGTAAGGAGTAAGACCTGTGTGATCTCCCGGACTAGTTTTGATCGCCTAGCTTGGGGTCGGAGAGGAATTTCCCGGATTTTTTCCCAAATTGGCCTGGGTTTTTTATCCGGTTTTTCGCCTCTCCCAGGAGATCACTCAGTTCTTTTGGGTGGGCGGTTGGAGCGGTTGGAGTAGCGGCCGGGCGGTAGGTTTAGTAAATGAGCGCGGGGCTTTGTTTGGAGAGTATGACTGCCAGGGCAGTTTTTTGTTCTGGGTGTCAGATGTGGGGAATCTGGGAGTCTGATAGTCTTCCAGACATCCACATCTGCGCCAGGTGTGACGAGATGGGGCTCCTAAGGGACCGTATTAGGAACCTGGAGCGGCAGATTGATGACCTCCGTCTGATCAGGGAGAGTGAGGAGGTTATAGATAGGAGTTACAGGGAGGTGGTCACTCCTAGACCACGGGAGGTAGACAAGTGGGTCACTGTTAGGGGGGGCAAGGAACAGAGGCAGGGACTAGGGAGTACCCCGGTGGCTGTACCCCTTGGAAATAAGTACTCCTGTTTAAGTACTGTTGGGGGGGACAGCCTACCTGGGGGCATCGACGGTGCCCGGGCCTCTGGCAAGGAGTCCGGCCCTGTTGCTCAGAAGGGTAGGGAAAGGAAGAGGAGAGCAGTAGTAATAGGGGACTCTATAGTGAGGGGGTCAGATAGGCGTTTCTGTGGACGCAGTCGGGAGACCCGGATGGTGGTTTGCCTCCCTGGTGCCGGTGTCCGGGATGTGTCTGAGCGTGTCCAGGATATCCTGAAAGGGGAGGGAGAGGAGCCAGAGGTCGTGGTACATATAGGTACCAACAATATAGGTAGGATAAGGGAAGAGGTCCTGAAAAGAGAATTCAGGGGGCTAGGAAGAGAGTTTAAAAAAAAGGACTTCCAAAGTAATAATCTCAGGCTTACTGCCTGTGCCACGCGATAGTGAGAATAGGAATGGAGTGAGGTGGAGGATAAATACGTGGCTGAGGAACTGGTGCAGGGAGCAGGGTTTCAAGTTTCTGGATCATTGGGACCTCTTCTGGGGGAAGTATGACCTGTACAAAAAGGACGGGTTGCATCTGAACCCGAGGGGAACCAATATCCTGGCGGGGAGATTTGCTAAAATAACTGCGGAGACTTTAAACTAGTACGGTTGGGGGGAGGGACTCAAACACAGATAGCTAATAGGCAGTGTGTGAGGCAGGAGGCAGAAAAGGGAAACACTCAGACCCAATATGTAGGAGAGAAAGAAGGGAAAAGAAATAAACTGAGAATAAGAAATGATGGGTCCCTTAAATGTGTATATTTTAATGCTAGGAGCATTGTAAGAAAGGTGGATGAGCTTAGAGCCTGGATTGACATCTGGAAGTATGATGTTGTGGCGATCAGTGAAACATGGTTGCAGGAGGGTTGCGATTGGCAATAAAATATTCCAGGATTTCATTGTTTCAGATGTGATAGAATCGGAGGGGCAAGAGGTGGGGGTGTTGCATTGCTTGTCAGGGAGGATATCACAGCAGTGCTTTGGCAGGACAGACTAGAAGGCTCGATTAAGGAGGCTGTTTGGGTGGAACTCAGAAATGAGAAAGGTTTAGCAACACTTATAGGGGTGTATTATAGACCGCCAAATAGGGAACGAGAATTGGAAGAGCAAATATGTAAGGAGATAGCAGATATTAGTAGTAAGCACAGAGTGGTGATTGTGGGTGATTTCAATTTTCCGTATATAGACTGGGAATCACATTCTGTTAAAGGGCTGGATGGTTTGGAGTTTGTAAAATGTGTGCAGGATAGTTTTTTGCAGCAATACGTAGAGGTGCCTACCAGAGAAGGGGCAGTGTTGGACCTCCTGTTAGGAAATGAGATGGGTCAGGTGACGGAGGTATGTGTTGAGGAGCACTTTGGGTCTAGTGATCATAATGCCATTAGTTTCAATATCATTATGGAGAAGGTCAAATCTGGACCAAGGGTTGAGATTTTGGATTGGAGAAAGGCTAATTTTGAGGAGATGAGAAAGGATTTAAAAGGAGTGAAATGGAAATTGTTGTTTTATGAAAAGGATATAATAGAGAAATGGAGGATATTTAAAGGTGAAATTTTGAGAGTACAGAGTCTTTATGTCCCTGTTCGGTGGAAAGGAAAGAATAATAATTTGAAAGAGCCGTGGTTTTCCAGGGAAATTGGACACTTGGTTCGGAAAAAGAGGGAGATATACAATAAATATAAGCGGCAGGGAGTAAATGAGGTTCTTGAGGAATATAAAGAATGTAAAAGGAATCTTAAAAAGGAAATTAGAAAAGCGAAAAAAAGATATGAGGCTGCTTTGGCAAGTAATGTAAAAGTAAACCCCAAGGGGTTCTACAGATATGTCAATAGCAAAAGGATAGTGAGGGATAAAATTGGTCCATTAGAGAGTCAGAGTGGACAGCTATGTGCTGAGCCGGAAGAAATGGGGGAGATATTAAACAATTTCTTTTCTTCGGTATTTACCGAGGAGAAGGATATTGAATTATGTGAGGTAAGCGAAACAAGTAGAGTCGTGATGGAAATTAGGATGATTAAAGAAGAGGAGGTACGGACACTTTTGAAGAATATAAAAGTGGATAAGTCTCCAGGTCCTGATAGGATATTCCCTAGGACATTGAGGGAAGTTAGTGCAGAAATAGCAGGGGCTATGACGGAAATATTTCAAACGTCATTAGAAACAGGGATGGTGCCGGAAGATTGGCGCATTGCGCATGTTGTGCCTTTGTTTAAAAAAGGTTCTAAAAGTAAACCTAGCAATTATAGACCTATTAGTTTGACGTCTGTGGTGGGAAAATTAATGGAAAAGATACTTAGGGACAATATATATAATTATTTGGATAATCAAGGCCTGATTAGAAACATTCAACATGGATTTGTGCCTGGAAGGTCATGTTTGACTAATCTTCTTGAATTTTTTGAAGAGGTTACCAGGGAAATTGATAAGGGCAAGGCTGTGGATGTTGTCTATATGGACTTCAGTAAGGCATTTGACAAGGTTCCACATGGAAGGTTGATTAAGAAGGTTAAATCGTTGGGTATTAATAGTGAGGTTGCAAGATGGATTCAACAATGGCTGAATGGGAGATACCAGAGGGTAACGGTTGACAATTGTATGTCAGGTTGGAGGCCAGTGTCTAGTGGAGTGCCCCAAGGATCTGTGTTGGGTCCACTGTTGTTTGTCATTTACATTAATGATCTGGATGATGGTGTGGCAAATTGGATTAGTAAATATGCAGATGATACTAAGATAGGTGGAGTAGTTGATAGTGAGGTAGATTTTCAAAGTCTACAGAGAGACTTGGGCCTTTTGGAAGGGTGGGCTGAAAGATGGCAGATGGAGTTTAATGCTGATAAGTGTGAGGTGCTGCATTTTGGTAGGACAAATCAAAATAGGACGTACAGGGTAAATGGTAGGGAATTGAGGAATGCAGTGGAACAGAGGGATCTGGGAATAACTGTGCATTGTTCCCTGAAGGTGGAATCTCATGTGGATAGGGTGGTGAAGAAGGCGTTTGGTATGCTTGCCTTTATAAATCAGAGCATCGAGTATAGAAGTTGGGATGTAATGTTGAAATTGTACAGGGCATTGGTGAGGCCGAATCTGGAGTATGGTGTGCAATTCTGGTCGCCAAATTATAGGAAGGATGTCGACAAAATGGAGAGGGTACAGAGGAGATTTACTAGAATGTTGCCTGGGTTTCAGCACTTAGGCTACAGAGAGAGGTTGAACAGGTTGGGTCTTTATTCTTTGGAGCGTAGAAGGTTGAGGGGGGACTTGATAGAGGTTTTTAAAATTATGAGAGGGACGGACAGAGTTGACGTGGGTAGGCTTTTCCCTTTGAGAGTGGGGAAGATTCCAACAAGGGGACATAGCTTCAGAATTGAGGGACAAAGGTTTAGGGGTAACATGAGGGGGAACTTCTTTACTCAGAGGGTTGTGGCTGTATGGAATGGGCTTCCGGTGGAAGTGGTGGAGGCTGGCTCGATTTTATTATTTAAGAGTAAATTGGATAGGTATATGGATAGGAGGGGATTGGAGGGTTATGGTCTGAGTGCAGGTAGATGAGACTAGGTCAGGGAGAATGGTCGGCGTGGACTGGTAGGGCCGGACAGGCCTGTTTCCATGCTGTAGTTGTTATATGTAATATATGTTATATGTAATAGCACATGCATCCCAATATCACAACAACCCTGACCCAGAAGAGTTCCCAGTGATCCAGAAATCGAAATCCCTGCTCCCTGCACCAACTCCTCAGCCACACATTCATTTCCCCTATCGTCCTGTTCTTACCTTCACTAGCACGAGGTACTGGAAGCAATCCTGAGATCACTACCCTGGAGGTCCTGCTTTTTGTTTGTGTCAGAATGCACAACAACCTCCAGCAGCTCCCCCTCCCTCTTGAGGATGTTGTGCAGCCGCACCGAGACGCCTGGACCCTGGCACCAGGGAGGCAGCACACTATCCTGTCTCGCCTGTTTCAGCAGAATCTCCTGTGACGATCCGCTTGACGATCGAGTCGCCCACTGCCATGGCTCTGTCTAATGTCACTCTTTCCTGTTGAGCCTCAACACAAGGGTTGGAGAAACAGCCCTGGCTGCCACTCAAACAACTTGTCGTCCGCCCTGACAGCTCCCAAGAGGGTGTACCTGTTTTCAATAGGTACAGCCACCTGCATTCGATTATCTGAAAGGTGCCAGGTTAAGGCTATGCCTTTTAAATATGTGCTCTGGGATGCTCCTGGTCTGATCCAACACCCCCCTTTGTTCCACTAACGGTATAGGACATTTCTCTTGTCCATTATCCCTACCAATTCCAGTCTATTATTTGTTGCACCTTCCTTCAGAATTTTCTAAATCGGTTTCAATTGCAGAATTCCTTGAACCACCTGCTCTCAGCACATTAAATATCCTCCCCTTTAATAGGTGTAGGCTTGCTTAAACAATGTAAGTTAATTTTAAATGGCGCTCCTGATATTGGCTTCCTGCTGAAACATTCAGGCAATGGCTGAATGCCACAGTCATTATGATTAGTTGGCTTCCCTAAGCTTCTGTGTTCTTTTTGAGGACTGCCAAATTTAGCATGTTGAACTGTAGTTTTCATTTCACTCCCAATGACAAATCAAGGCTAATAACAGTGCTACACAAGGTAAATGAATAGATCTGTGTCCTAGAGGCTTCCTTTATAGTTTTGGGTGGGAAACTGCCTCAGTGAAATACTGAATAATGAATTGTATATAGTTTCTTTCACTATTAGATTATGTAAATTATTCTGTATTACCTGTATGATATGCAAGAATAATCATATTACAGAATTTCAGCTATGTTTTGTAAATTATTTGCACTAACTTCATTGAACAAGGTGATTAATAACTAGATATAAAGGAAATTGCGTAGCACATTGGATAGAATTAATATGAATAAATCTTTCCATAGAACAGCTTCCTTTAACAAACCACGCTGAATGTTATTTTCCATATTTTAGAGCATTTGTAGAATCTAGCCAATTGGGAGGATGTATATAACTTTGCTCTGTAATTTTAACCCTCTTAAGGATACAATTTATTCCACATCCTTCATATAGGCTTGTAGACTAAAACTCATAACTAATGATTAAAAGATCCACTTCATAGCGTCACCCATCTATTTTTTGATGAAACATAGCATCCCCCCTCCTCCAAAGGTGGTGTAAAATTGATTGATTTTGTATTCCTTCTCAAGATGTAAATGGTTCCGTCACACTAATTGAAGAATAAGTTCTGCCCATACTTCTGAGTAATAAATGTCTCTTAATCATTTTTGTTTGTAAACTAGTTATCTCATGACTAGTCGTACAGGTATGTAGGTTAATTGGCTGGGTAAATGTAAAAATTGTCCCTAGTGTGTGTAGGATAGTGTTAATGTGCGGGGATCACTGGGCGGCGCGGACTTGGAGGGCCGAAAAGGCCTGTTTCCGGCTGTATATATATGATATGATATGATATGATGATTATTATATCAGTTATTTTTGGACGTCAATAAATGTGCCTATTTCTGATCTTATGATGGAAAAAAGGTTATTAAGAAAACAGATGAACGATTGGATCTGAGACACTGTGCTGAGGAACTGAAAATCCTGAGCTGGAAAATGAATGATCTACCACAACCACAACTATCTTCTTTTGTGTGAGGTCTGACTGACCAACTGTTGAGATGGGATGTTTTGCCCATTGCCCTCACTTTCACCAAGAATGCTTGAAGCCACACTCAGTCAGATGTTGCCTTTTTACCTCACCTGTAGAATTTAGCTCTTCAGTCCATGTATTCCACCAGGTGGCGCCACCAGCACTGGCTGCCTCGCCAACAGTCTGTCAATAGTCAATCAATAGTCAATAGTCGTTTATTTGTCACATACACATAAATGTGTAGTGAAATGAAACATTACCCACAGTTCAACAATAAGACCAATAAGAATAATCAATAAAAATGCAATAACACATACAATCACAACTAACACCAAACAAAAGAAACATCCATCACAGTGAGTCTCCTCCAGTCACCTCCTCACTGTGATGGAAGGCCAGAATGTCTTTTCTCTTCCCCTGCCGTCTTCTCCCGCGGTCAGGCTGTTGGAGTTGCCACGTCGGGGCGGTCGGGGCTCCCGACATTGAAGCCCCCACCGGGCGGAGAAAATCCCGTGGCCTATTCCAGGCCGCACCGGACGGTGAAAGGTTCATGGCGGGCCGACCCAAGCCCCGCGATTTGGGGCGGGCGAAGACGCTGTCGCTGCCGCTGCTCCCGATGTCGGCCCCCATCCAGGGGCCTGCGGGCTTCCGACGTCCAGGCGGCCCGCGCCGGAGCCTCCGGTGACGAGTCGCAGCCGCTCCCGCAGCATCCGAAGGCGGCCAGTGCCCCAGGTGGTGAGTCTGGGCCGCGGGCTCTGAGAACCAGAGCCCCAGGTGGTCCCAGGTGCATGGCCGGTGGTAGGCCGCAGCAGGAACGGAGACACGACACAGAAACAAAGGTCGCGTCTCCGTTCGGGAGAGACAATGTTACAGTTCCCGTTCCCTCCCACCCCCCTCCCCCACATAACATACAAACACTACATCATATTAAAACTACAATTCATACAAAAACAACAAAAAACACAAAAGACAGACGGACTGCAGGCAAGCCGCAGCTGCAAGGGCAGCGCTGGCTCCTCCTGTCTGTCCTTTATTGAACTTTATTACTTTCCATCACAGTGAGGAATGTGGAGTCCGCTGTGGTGGATGTTTATGTTAAATTTTATTTTATGTGGCTGTGTGTCTTGTTGATTTTTACTTAGTATGGCTGTATGGTAACTCAAATTTCACTGTACCTTAATTGGTACATGTGACAATTAAATGTAATCTTGAATGTATGAACCAAGATATGGAGATAAGTTATTCTGATGAAACCCATACTGTACATTGGTAAACACAAAACAAATTGCTGTAGGAAATTAGCAGGTCTAGCAGCATCTGGGGAAGGAAAGGGAATTTTCCACAGTTCCTTTCACCCCACAATGTTGCTCGACCCATTAGTTCTAATGTTTCCATTCTTGTGTTTCTTATATTTACCGGTTAATAGTATGTGCCAATTAATATAATCGTCGGTGACTGTTAATAATTGTGGCTAGACTGATTGGATAGTAATTAGCTAGATTGGATTTGTCGTGCTTTCTGTGTACACGGAATATCTGGGGAATTTTAATTTTTTTGTGGTAGAAGTCCATGTTGTGATTGTATTTAGTTAACTGCACAAATTAGCTGTTATTTCCTATATCACCTTTAGCACTTAAGTCACTAAAGGTGATGTAGGAAACGACAGACATTTTGTGTAAAGTTCAAAAGTGCATAATTAGCTGCAAAGTACTATGAGATATTGAACAATAAAAGAAGATAGAATATAAATGTTTTTGTAGATGGTATAAGCAGTCACCAGGAGGGAGTAAATTTCAACATGGAGGTTTCAACTGCCTGGATCATATCAGCTTCTTGAGTGGTATTGGAGTTCAACTCATTTGCAGCAAATGGAAAATATTCCATCCTGACTTCTGCCCTGTAGATGGTGTAAAGGAATCAGGATGTGAGCATTGCCTAGGTGTTGACTACAATTTTGGCTTCGGTATATTTGTAACTGGTCTGATTGTTTCCTCTCTGTCAACAGTGAAGTTACCAATCTTGAGTACAGAGCTCGGTACTAGTCACGACACTGAAAGTCGAGAGGAGGTCATGGATATTTTCATGTAGGAGATGTTCATTGTCTTGCACTTATGCATAGTGAATATTCATGTATCAGTCCATGCTGGCATGTTGTTCAGATCGCACTGCAAACAGGCATAGCCGTCTTCATTATCTGAGCAGAAGCAAATGGAACAGGAAATTTCACAATCATCAGAAAGTATCCATTCCATCAATCTACAAGGAAGGGAAAATCATTAATGAAACAACTGAAAAGATGATGGGCTTATACATTTTCCAGTGTAATTTTTGCAGTAATCTGCTGGGGCTGATTACAATTGATATATAATAAATATAACCATTTTTCTTTTTGGTACATATGAGTCCAATCAATTTCCCGTGAAGATCCACTGAATTTAATTTTATTCAGACTCTTTGATGCCAAATAGGTCAACGTTGTCTAGATGCCAATAGTTCCTTTCGACAAATCTCTGGAATTTAGTTCTTTCACCTGGATTGGGATATATTGAGATCTAAAACTGAGCGATCCTAGCTAAACCAAAACCATGCATCCATACCACTATTGATGATATACTCCATCCCTTTCCTGCTACAAGAGAATACACTTGAAATTCTTCAGCTTTTTTGAACAGAGCATATCCTGACAATTTTCCATACTGTAGATGTTGGACAGGCATCCGTTGATAAACTTTGCTAGTGGCTTGTCTTCAGTACTATAACCAGGGCATTATTGCATTTCATAATCTATACCAAATCTTGTGCTCAAATATGTTTTTTGATATTATATGGATTAATTGGAATTGATTTATATTGATATTTGTGATAGTGGAGACCTCAGGAGATGCTCAAGATGATAACATTTGAGCTTTTGTTTTTTGGCACTTGAGCTGAGCTCTGCTATCATTCTGGATAGAGATTCTTCTTATCTCCTCCAGTCAGTTGTCTAATTGTCCACCACTGTTCATGATCAGATACGCTGAACGAAAGAGCTCTGACTTGATCCACTGGTAGTAAGATTTGCTTATCTCTTGGTATTCTGTATACACACACATTCTAATCAGTATTCCATTTATTGATTAGAATGTATGTGTATGTAGTCCTGCACAGATTCACTGGGTTGGCATCCTACGTTGCAGGTCTTTTGCATACCTCATTGAACCAGGTTTGCTCTCCTATTTTAGTGGTGATGGGAGAGAAAGCTATGAAAACTATGGTGTTGCATATTGTGGTGGTATATAATTCCAGTGCTGAAGATGGACTACAATGCCATATGTTTTAGATGTGTAGGAAGGAACTGCTGATGCTGGTTTACATCGAAGATAGACACAAAATGCTGGAATAACTCTGTCGGTCAGGCAGCATCTCTGGAGATAAGGAATAGGTGACGTTTCGGGTCGAGACCCATCTTCAGACTGAGAGTCAGGGGAGAGGGAAACTAGAGGTATGAAAAGGTTCAGAACAAATCAGTGTCGGCACCGTTGGCCAAGGAGTGGAGCCTACAATGGTCCATTATTGACTGTGGAAGAGGTGATTTGTTGACTATGTTATATGCTCATGATGCTGCCGTGAGCAAGTTTTTTTTACTGTATCTGTGGCTCATGCATATGACAATAAACAGGATTTGACTTGACTTCCTTGGCTGCATCTATAAGGGAGTAACCAAAACCAGCATCAAAGATAGACACAAAATGCTGGAGTAACTCAGCGGGACAGGCAGCATCTCTGGAGAGAAGGAAGGAGAGAACACCAGCATCAATGTGCATTAGAGAAGATAACAATCTCAGAAACATGCAGCAACTTAGGAGAGAGGGAGATTTGTATTATCTGTACTTCCACTATTGCTACCCTACTGTTGTCATAAAGAATCGTCTGTTTATAGAACTACTGATTTGTTCAGGCTTCAAAGAGAGGGTAATGGTGAAAAATGTTAGACGTTATAGGATGGCTTGCAGACATACTGAATTATTATAGCTTCTGTCCCGCTGGTAACTGAAGTCATTATTCCTTTGAATCTCTGCTTGACAAGATCTTGCATATTTTGTATCCATCTGAGAATATAGTTTCCCAGAGACAATTTTTATTGCCCACACCATCAGTGGGCCCCTAGCATTATGTATCAAGGGCCTCTCAGAACACTGATCAGATGAATTAGATGCAATGAGGAGCAACATAGCTCCTCCTGGCACAGCACTATTTCTGAAGACAATCTCATGCCCTGCAACTCCACCTCTGCTGTTAGACTCCCTCCCCATCCCTGAATATGCCTGAGGCCTCTGATAGTGTTGTGTCCAGCTAAAAATAACTATTGATGCGTAATCAACATAAGCAGATGAAGACTGTTCAATTCTAATTGTTATTTTATTCTCATTGCTTGTTAAAAATTCAACTAAAGAATTTTGAAATTAGCCAGAGTGTATATCTAATTTTGAGTGTATATCTAATCATTAAGTTCTAAAGCATTCATTTTTATGAATTCGTAACAATCTTAAATGAACTAGATTTCACTGTCAGTGGTGATTAAACAACTGTCACTGACAACATCAAAGGGTCTAGCAAGCTTTGTGGCATGGATTTCTTCAACAATCCCAATGAATATTAGGTATAATTTCCCAGGGATCTCTCATAGCCAGTCACAGTAATGTTATAAAGCTGAAGGGTTCACATAAACAACAAACTGAAAAATAAAAGTATATTTATCTGTTAATATTAAAAATATTTAACCGAGATTGGTTCATACACAAATTAATGCTGAAGTGAACATTTTTCTATTAATATCTATTATTTTCAAGTATACGAAGAAATTACAATCCACATGCACACACTTTTAAAGGCATATATGGTTGCTAAGTTACAATGATGGCTATGGTGCCCTTGCACGGTAGGTCATATGGTCAAAGGGCGTGACGCAGGGAGTCGCTCAAGCGTTCTGGAGGACAAGCAAGCCTCCAGCATACACTCGTCACACACGCAACATGTACATCCCGCTGAGTTACTCCAGCATTTTGTCTACCTTCGATTTAAACCACCATCTGCAATTCTTTCCTACACATTTCCTACACATTTTCCGACGAGAGAGGAGGAGAATGCACCGAGTTAGCAACAGGCTGTGCCCGGGAATTGATGCAGAGAAGGATGAATGAGATGCCTGCGTGATACAAGCCTGCTTTGTATCAGTCCAGCAGTGCCACACTGACAACGCTGAACACTTGTGTAGGGAGGACCTGCAGACGGCTGGCCTCAACCGAAGATGAGACACAAAAAACTGAAGTAACTCAGCGGGTCAGGCATCTGAAATGCTGAACACTTACAGCGAGCCTTCAGAGTTCATTACAGCTCCTCCTCGCTTACATTCCCCCCCACCCCCCGAACCCCAGCCCTATAGTGTGCCGTGGGTCACCAGGTGTCAGGTTTACACTGCGTTTCTCATCATGATGATTTATCTAGTACCAAATCAGCACCGCGGTCGTCACATTGGAAACAGTGCTGGCAGCCATAGTAAGTGCTTGCCTCCAGTACATCGCTTGTCCTCCAGAAGGCGTTGCGTGGCAACATTATGGGTCAGGGGTCATGACCTCGCCTGCCCTGCAAGAGCCCTATAGACACAAAAAGTTGGAGTAACTCAGCGGGACAGGCAGCATCTCTGGAGAGAAGGAATGGGTGACATTTCGGGTCTCATCCGAAATGTCACTCATTCCTTCTCTCCAGAGATGCTGCCTGTCCCACTGAGTTATTCCAGATTTTTGTGTCTTATCTTTGGTTTAAACCAGCATCTGCAGTTCCTTCTTACACATAATAATGGCTATAATTGGGGTAAAATTCACACATTAGTAACAGAAAGGAACATTTTCCGCAAATTTTACAATGTTGGCTATAAATGTGTGAAATTTGTTTGATAAAGGCTGAGAAGACAATATAGCAGCAAACCCTGTCAGAAAATGCTGCGTCATTGACAGGAACCTGGGGATTTCCACATTAATCTATGCATCTGCGTAAATCCCAAAGTCATTGTCATTTTCTTTCTATAATGAAGCCAAATCCTGATTAGTTCCCTTTCATTTACGGTGGCAGAATCTGGGCCATTAGAATTGATCACATTTAAGCAATTAGAATAGACAGTTAAATTCCCTTTAATTGAATGTTTTAATCCATTTTCTGTTGTGATCAAGCCAATAATTAACAATAGGATTTATAGATTAAAGAAAACTTTCAAAATGCATAATGTAAGCACTTTAGATCTCATTCAGACTGATTTGAAGAATAATTTGAAAATATGCCAAGAAATGATGATTAATCATAAAAATATCAGTACCTCATCAAATTCTCACTCTTTTAATGCACGGAAAATTAACCATTTCTAAGGGGAAAAAATGACATGATATCTGATTTGAGCAAAATCCCCTCCCAATATACCTGAAATGCTTTCAGAATTAGAAGAGATGTATTCCACAATTTTTCAATATTTTTGGTCACTCGCGTGACTAAGAATGGCCCTTTGTTGTATTTACTAGCAACAGAATTTGGCCCATCACATTCATTTTTATATCAGTTTAATATGTGAGAATCGGGGGCTAACAATTTGAAAATATAAAGCCATTACCCGTCATCATTATATACAGCCACCCATGCTTTGGTTTTATAATTGTACAGTTCATATCTTCCCACTATTGTAAGTGATAATCTGGGAAATTTTTATTTTTATATTAGGGCTTAGAAAATTTGAATGTAATCCTGGATCTAAACTGTTAAAAGTTTCAAGTGCTCATTATTCCTGCACGTGGAAGGTAAAAAAAAAGATGATGTGATTATTATTTATTCATTTTAGAAACATAGAAAATAGGTGCAAATGATGCCATTTTGGCCTTTTGAGCCAACACCGCCATTCATTGTGATCATGGCTGATCATCCACAATCAGTAACCTGTGCCTGCCTTCTCACCATATCCCTTGATTCCACTACCCTTAGAGCTCTATCTAAATCTATTTTAAATTCATCCAGTGAATTGGGCCTCCACTGCCTTCTGTGGCAGAGAATTCCAAAAATTCCCAATTCTCTGGGTGAAAAGGTTTCTTCTCACTTCAGTTTTAAATGTCCTCCCCTATATTCTTAGACTGTGGCCCCTGATTCTGGACTCCCCCAACATTGGGAACATTTTTCCTGCATTTAGCTTGTCCAGCCTTTTATAATTGTATATGCCTTTATAAGATCCCCTCTCATCCTTCCAAACTCCAGTGAATACAAGCCCAGTCTTTCCAATCTTTCCTCATATGACAGTCCCGCCATCCTGGGGATTAACCTCGTGAACCTACGCTGCACTGCCTCAATAGGGATGTCCTTCCTCAAATTAGAAGACTAAAACTGCACACAATACTCCAGATGTGGTCTCACCAGGGCCCATACAATTGCAGAAGGACCTCTTTACTCCTATACTCATCCTCTCGTTATGAGGGCCAACATGCCATTAGCTTTCTTCACTGCCTGCTGTACCTGCACGCTTACTTTCAGTGACTGGTGTACAAGGACACCCAGGTCTCGTTGCACTTCCCCTTTACATAATCTGACACCATTGAGATAATCTGCCTCCTTGTTTTCGCCACCAATGTGGATAACCTCACATTAATCTACATTATACTTCATCTGCCATGCATCTGCCCACTCACTCAACCTGTCCAAGTCACCCTGCAACCTCCTAACATCCTCTTTGCAGTTCACACTGCCACCCAGCTTTGTGTCATCTGCAAACTTGCTAGTGTTACTTCTAATTCTATCATCCAAATCATTAATATATATTGTAAATAGTTGCGGCCCCAGCACCGAGCCTTGCGGCACTCCACTCGCCACTGCCTACTATTCTGAAAAGGACCCATTTATTCCTACTCTTTGCTTCCTGTCTGCCAACCAATTCTCTATCCATGTCAATACCCTACCCCCAATACCATGTGCTCTAATTTTGCCCACCAATTTCCTGTGTGAGATTGCCCACCAATATTGCCCACCAATCTCCTGTGTAATTTTGCCCACCAATCTCCATGTGCTCTAATTTTGCCCACCAATCAAAGGCTTTCTGAAAGTCCAGATGCACTACATCCACTGGCTCTCCCTCATCCATTTTACTTGTTACATCCTCAAAAAATTCCAGAAGATTAGTCAGGCAGGATTTCCCCTTCATAAATCCATGCTGACTTGCACTAATCATTTTATTGCTATCCAAATGTGCCATTATTACCTCTTTAATAATTGACTCCAGTATCTTCCCTACCACTGATGTCAGGCAAACTGGTCTATAATTCTCCATTTTCTCTTTCGTTCCTTTCTTGAAAAGTGAGATAACATTAGCCCTACCCTCCAATCCACAGTAACTGGTCCTGAATCTAAAAAACATTGGAAAATGATCACCAATGCGTGCGTCCATGATTTCTTGAGGCACTTTCTTGAGTACCCTGAGATGCAGACCATCAGGCCCTGGGGATTTATCAGCTTTCAGTCCCATCAGTCTACCCAATACTGTTTCTCGCCAAATGTAAATTTCTTTCAGTTCCTAGATCCTTTCCCTAGATTCTCCATCCTCTAGTACATCTGGGAGATTATTTGTGTCTTCCTTAGTGAAGACAGAACTGAAGTACCTGTTCAACTCTTCTGCCATTTCCTTATTCCCCATAATAATTTCACCGGTTTCTGCCTTCAAGGGACCCACATTTGTCTTTACTAATCTTTTTCTCTTAACATACCTAAAGAAGATTTTACTGTCCTTCTTTATATTCTTGGCCAGCTTCCCCTCGTACTTCATCTTTTCACCCCGTATTGCCCTTTTTGTTACCTTCTGTTGTCCTTTGAAAGTTGACCAATCCTCTGGCTTCCTGCTACTCTTTGCATCCCTAACTTCCCTTGCCAGCCACGGTTGCCTCTTGCTCCCCTTTGAATCTTTCTTCCTCTTCGGCATGAAATGATCCTGCATTTTATGGATTATGCCCAGAAATTCCTGCCATTGCTGTTCCACCGTCATTCCTGCTAGGATCCTTTTCCAGTTGACCTTGGCCAGCTCCTCTCTCATGCCTTCATAGTCCCCTTTGTTCAACTGCAACATTGACACTTCTGATTTAACCTTCTTCCTCTCAAATTGCAGATTAAAACTAATCATATTATGGTCACTACTTCCTAGCGGTTCCTTTACCTTGAGTTCCCTTATTAAATCTGGTTCATTGGACAACACTAAATCTGGAATTGCCTTCTTTCTGGTAGGCTCCAGTAGCAGCTGCTCTAAGAATCCATCTCGGAGATACTCTACAAACTCCCTTTCTTGGGGTCCAGAACCAACCTGACTTTCCCAGTCTACCTGCATATTGAAATCTCCCATAACCACAGCAGCATTACCTTTGTTACATGCCAATTTTAACTCCTGCTGCAACTTACACCCTATATCTAGGCTACTGTTTGGGGGATTTTTGGAGAATCTGAATGTTGTTAGCAAGACTGCCATTTATTACACATCCCCAATTACCCTTGAGAAGGCAGTGATTAGCTATCTTATTGAACCACTGAAGTCTTCCTTGCAAAGGTACTCCCACAATAACGTTGGGTGGGAAGTTCCAGGATTTTGATCCAGCAGCGATATCGAAAGGCAATATGTTTCTAATTCCAACAGAGTTGCTTCAGTGGGAGCCTGCAGTGGTGGTGTTCCCATGTGCTTGTTATCCCATGTGCATGTACCTGTGTGGTCTGAAGAAGGGTCTTGACCCAAAACATCACCTATTCCTTTTCTCCAGAGATGCTGCCTGACCCGCTGAGTTACTCCAGCATTTTGTGTCGATCTTGTTTGTTATCCTTGTCTGTCTTGGTGATAGATTATGGGTTTGAAAGTGGCTGTTGAGTAGCCTGTGTGAGTAACTACGTGCATTTTGTAGAAGGCACACTTTATGTCAGTTGTGGAGGGTATGAATATTTAGGATACTGGATATGTTCCCAGTCAAGGGGCTGCTTTGTCCCGAATGGTGGTTGTTGATTCAGATGGCAAAGTGACACAGCAACTGTGCTGTTTCCAGACAGCTCCAGTGACCTAAATTGAATCCTGACATCGTGCAGTCTGTGTAGTGTTAACATGTTCTCTTTTGGGTTTCCTCTCGCATCCCAACTGGTTAATTATCCACTGTAAATTACTCATAAGTGTATTTTTTATGGCAAAAGAATCAATGAAAATTGAAGGGCATGTCTGAGGAGAATATGATGCAGGGATTCAGGGAAATAAAGAATTGTTCTAATGGAATTGCTCCCTTGGAAGGCATCATGGAATCAAAGAGCTGAATGCCTTCTCCCTTGTCATTACAAACCTAAATAAAATGCGCTTGATTCATTGAGTGTTGGTGGATCTGCATCCATCCAGGAAAATTGAAAATTTCCTGTCACACATTTGATTTGCAATGAATGTCAGGAGATGAGTAAACTCTGACCCACTCTAACTTCAGTGTTGATATGGCAGGTCCAATTGAGTTTCTGGACAATGATGAGCTCGAGGATGTCAACAATGGGGTACTAAATGATGACTGTGGTTGGAGATTGTCATTGCTTGGTACATTTGTGCTGTGATGTTACTTATCACTTGTCAGCCCATGCCTGAATTTTAACCAGGTCCTTAGTGTGAGGTCTACCTCCAATCATTTGACTGTTTTCACCTTGATGCCCAATGATCTTGGTTTTACAAAGACTACTGAAGCCATATTTGGTCAATTTCTGCCTTGATATCAAGGGCATTCACTCCAACCTGACGTCTGCCATTCAGCAATTTCATACAAGTCTAATGAGATCTGCAGCCTAGTGGGTCTGACATCACCTATAGCAGGCATTGGTGAGCAGATTATAGGAGATTAAGCACGATTGAGCACTGTCGACAACAGCTTTCATCATTTCACTGATGGAAAGTGTACACCTAAGAGAAAATCAGAGGCAGCACCCAGTTTCATGGAGCCTTTTCACCGCTTACAGGAGGTGTAATTTACAATACTCAATAAATCTGTCAACCAGAGGATCTGTGGATTTGGAAGGAAACCAGAGCAACCAGGAAAAACCCATGAGGTCACAAAGAGATGTGCATACTTGACAAGGAGAGCAGCAGAAATCAGAATCAAACAGGTCACTGAATCTAGTATAAGAAAATAACTGCAGATGCTGGTACAAATCGATTTATTCACAAAATGCTGGAGTAACTCAGCAGGTCAGGCAGCATCTCGGGAGAGAAGGAATGGGTGACGTTTCGGGTCGAGACCCTTCTTCAGACACTGAATCTGTTGGGCCCCAGTTGTGATCTCTGTGGCACCCCAATGGTTACTAATTACCTCAATGACCTGTCCAGAACAAAATGGCACACCTGACTGGCACACCTTTTAATACCTTGCGCATTTCCTCCTTCCACTACTGACGGTTACAATATGTACCCTCTACATAATGTGATGCTGCAGCTCAACATGGCTTTATCAACAAGCATTCTAAACCTATAACCTCAATTGCATTGAAGGAGCTTCAAAGGCTCCTTGAGAACTCCCTTATTTGCAAAGTTACATCCGGGTCATACATCCTTTCTGTTTCCAGTTTAACTTCAGACATTTCCACCAACATAATAGACTTCCTGAACTTAAGGCCAATGAGAACAATTCTGCTGCCTAATGTATAATTATTTAGTTTTTTTAAAAATTTGTTGCGAAAATAAGGATGGAAATTTTGAGGTTGTGTGTATTGATTAATTGTCACGATGACTATTTATTATCAACATAATCACCAAATAAATCATTGAAAACCAAATCCTGCAATTGAATTGCCTCCCATGAGCATTACAAACATTGCACTTCCAATGTGGAACATAAATCTCCATTTAGAACATGAAACTTTGATAGTCCTTTGCCACTAGTCAGTAGTACCCTGAAAAGATGCTATTAATTTCTGCCAATGTGCTTTCCTTTGAGTATGTTCTCAACATTGAGATTGACTAGTAGTAAACATTGCACCTTAACAATAATTCTCTCTTTCACCAGTTCTGACAAAAGCTCCTCAATTTGAAATATTAATTCAATTTCCACCAATGCTGCTTGACCCGCTGAGTGATTCCAACATTATCTGTATTTCAGAATTCCATCACCTGGATTTCTTGTGATTTTCTACCTCTTTGTTATATGATTTGTTTACCAATACACGTACAGTTTGCCAGTTATGAACATGTTACTCTCAAAACACTTTGGATTGAAATGTATTGCCATAGTCAATGCCTAAAAGCTGCCATAATTTTAGCTAAGTTTACATTTTAATTTCTATTCTGCTCAATACTGAATAGATTCATTAAGGCTCACTCAGTTTTAGTGATCTCATAAACTTAGATACCCACTTACATAACTAGCTTAAAATATTTTTATGTGATTTTTGCTGTTTTCACTTATTTTTACCATTCATTCTGGTGGTAAGAAAGGAGTGAACATTGTAATGGAGAAAATTTAGCTCAATTTCTTACAGCTGATCACAAAATATATTGTTGGTCTATTAAGCATAGTCATGTTTGCTGTGTGTTCATGCCATCATCTGAGCAATGGATCTCTCAAAGGCCGATGATAAGATATACTTGAATTTACAAGATTTTATGGAGTAAACATACCAAGATACAAAAGATTAATTTTAAACATACCAATAATAAATTTACCAAATAAAATATGTTAACGAAGATTAACTGATTTTTAGGAATAGTTTTAATTCTGTATGGTATCTGGCAGATCTGTTCTGAATATGCCTCATTTAGCATGGTGGTTATTTTGTAGGGCAACACAATAATGTGAAATAGGATACATTCAGAACAGATCTGGTAGTGTAGAACTAGGCATTCCTGAATTACTATTGGTTATCAGCGGCAACAAAAGTACATTCCAACACAATCTGTGACCTCATAGCTTGGCATATTTGTCAATCTATCATTATATTCAAGCCAGAGGATCAACTCCAATTCAAGGAAGGATCTGCCAGGAGGAATGTCTGGCAAATTAAAAATTAGACATAGAGAGACTGCAACACAGGACTGCATTTGTGCTAAATAGTAAGAAACAGCGTGCAATAAACAACCAATGAATCAGTTAAGATTCTGCTAATTTGCCACATTTCATTGTGAATGGTAGAAGAGAATTAAATAGCTAACGGGATGAGGACATGCCAAGAACATACCCTTCCGCCATTGATAGTGGAGCTTAACGTGAGAGTGTCAAAGGCAAGTTGAAATATCAGTAATCATCTCCTGAACACAAAGACAGGGCAACTCCTGACTAATTATTGCCGAATCAATCCACTTTCACTTAATCACCAACAATCTGCTTGAAAATGTTCAAGTTGGTTTTGGTCATTGATTGAATTAAGGAATCCTGGTAATCAAGGAGAAAACATTTAAATGACTGGAATTTTTGTATAAAGGATTTTTGTTTGGGTTGTTGGAGATCAATTATTTCACCTTCAGGAGCTCCTCAATACTCTGACCCATTCCAACCATCTTTAGATGCTATGATAATGATCTTCTTTCCTTGATCATGACGTTGGCTGACCATGGCGCAAGGCACAAATTCTCTCTCAAGTCTTCAGCGAATGAAGATCTTGTCTGTGTGCAGCATTCACCAACAAATGACAAATGTGATTTGCACCACACAAGTGTCTGGCAATGATAATCTTCAATGAGAGAATATCTAAACACTTATTCGTGAATTCAGTGACTTTACCAATACTGAGTTTCCCACCATAAACAGAATGTCATCTTGATTAGCCGTCCAAATGCTGCAGCGTCAGCAGCAGATTACGGGCTAGATATTCTGGGACGTGACACTTCTGAAACAAGTTGAACATTCCTTAGCCTCCACAAATCTAATAAATCCACTGAGTTATTCCAGTAGTTTCTTTTTCGCTCCAGATTTCAACATCTTCAATCCCTACTGTTTCAAAGTAACTAATTTCCAGACCCTCAGCTAAAAGGTACGTCAAGAGCATGAACGAATACTTTCCTCCTACCTTGCCACAGGCCAGGACAAAACTTAAATGACACTCAATTATGAACTAAATATTTATTTGCTCCACCATCAGTCCTCTGTGACCACTGTGCGTATCATCTACTAATTGTACTCAGATACTCGCCAAGGTTACACTGACAACTATTACCAAGTGGCAACTATTAAAGCCGGCAAGTGCTGAGAATCAGCACCACGTGCAGCTTTCCCCTCCATGTTATGCTTGGAACTTGGAATAATAGTGCTTGGAATAGATATTTACTTCTGTTTTGCTAAAGTCCCCCCTGCTTCATTGTACTTATCATATTTCTCGTTCTTTCAAATGCCTTTCTTCCACTTTTCTTTCAAGTTTCAGCTGAATCAGACTCAGACGAGTCTTCTGTGCATCAGCATTTCTATAGTAGTGTATCTTGTCATGGACAGCAGAATCAATTTGTATTTCAGAGGGCAATCTGTTTGTCAGCGTTTCATCATAAAGTGCGATCTGCCACACAAGGCTTGTTTCTTCATGTCCTGACATCTGAGTTTATCTGCTTGAGGTTACGGTATGTGATCCATGATGATGTGATCCACTTTGTTTCATAAACCTATGTCCCTTAAGGAAGACCATGATTCATGAAAATGGACCTTGCTTCTATTGTGTGTTCAGCGGTAGTGAATAATCCCACACGTTTAATCTGTTCTGAATGTCGATCCACCAGCATCCCTGAAAGAGACTCACACTTTTTGCAGCAGTTCATGTGCACGGAATGGAATGACCTTGTGGCACATTTCCACGTTTACAACAGTGCTTTCAGTGTCTGTGATCTGAGTCTTCACAGGCTGTATAATTCTTGACAAATTCTTCCAGGTCCTCGTCTATGCCATGCCATTGGTCAGAGAGAGTTGGATTTAGCTCAGAGCTGGGGATCAAGGAATATGCGGAAAAAGCCAGAACGGGGTACTGATTTTGGATGATAAGCCATGATCATATTGAATGGCAGTGCTGGCTCGAAGGGCCGAATTGCCTACGCCAACACCTATTTTCTATGAGGCCACTGGTTATTGATTTTATGTTAACAATTTCTAAGGACCCCGAATGAAGTTCCTCCATTATTCTTTTTTGCAATTCTTTGGATGTAATTACCACAAATGCAGCCTCTCGTTTGTGAACAGGTTGTCACATCTATGATGGAAAGGATTTACATTCTCAGTTTAGCACTGGGGGAATTAATCCAGTCCCTTGAAGAATATTCATTTACTTTCTTCCAGAACTAGAAGCATCAAATATGTGTGGAAGCATTCAAGTGGTATTGTACTGCATCAGGAAGGACTCACTACTCTGCTACAGAATTGATATGCCTTCTGTTGCTTCTTTAACCACTATTATAGTTCATCCACCTCAGCAGTTGATATGATGTTGGCAGTATTATTGTAAGGTCAACCAAAACTTGGCATATTATTGGACAATAAGTAGGAAAGAGAGTTTTAATGAAATTTATGGGTTTTCCAGCTTTGACAATGCTCCTGATCTTTTCCTCGATCGATTGGAAACTCTTTCTTCTAGACTAAGGCCCAAATAAACCATATATATCTGTACAATGTTGCATTTACTTACCTGGGGTTTAATCTTAAAATTTTGTGGGTTCTTGAATACTTTCTCAAGGAGTCATAGATTTTTCCCTTGTAATAGTTTCAAGCAGAACATCATCTTGGTTGCATTGCAATTGTTGGGGCCCCTTTAGTAAAATAGTTTGGCCTTGACATTCAGGGACATGAAGACCACATGCGTAATATGCATATGGTCTTCATGTTTCCAAATGCTGTTTGAACATTTCTGCATATAGCTTAAAACGCTTAACTAGATGAGGATGCCATTAAATTAAATATATTTTTCCCATACACATCCATTTTGTTGTTAATGGTGTTTGATGAACCTCTTGATATTATTATCTCTGTTGTAATGAAGCAGAAAGTAGCTGTACCAGTATTTATATCGATATATTGACCTATAACTTCCATTTTAATTTTAAAATCACTGCATTTTCCATTATTACTCACATGTCACATACTTGATCTCAGAATGTACTGTGTTACAGTGTTTGCCTATGTAAGTATTTACACAGATAATGTGCCTGCAGAAATTCCACAGAAGCCATCTCCATCCCTGTGATGCTTTTATACCTCAATTAGGATTTTCAACATTCAATCATTTAGATTATTTCTATTTGTAACTTTCTATCATTTCCAAAAGAGGCAGATTAAAGTGCTTCTGCAACCCTCTTATTTATTGCAATGAAAATGTTTTTGTCTTGCATGACACTAATGTCTGTGCAGATACCAATTCATTTTGAGCAGGCACACTTTTGCTTTCACTATCAATTTAAATAATAGTTTACCTCCTGCACAATGGCACTTTATGTAATGGAAATTGGCCCTTATAGAAATCACAACCAAAAAAACAGGATACACAATACAAATTTACTTTTCGGGAATTTGTATTAATAAATAACAAAATAAACACAAAATGCAAAAGATACTACAAAAGTTTATTATTTTTTTGTTCAAAGGTTCATGTTTCAGACAGTCAGAATCTTTTTTCCAGGGTAAAAATGTCAAAGACCAGAGGGCATAGGTTTACAGTAAGAGGAGCAAAGTTTAAAGGAGATGCGTGGACAGGTTTTTTATGCAGAGGGTGGTGGATGCCTGGAACACGTTGGTGGAGGAGTTTTATCATATCATATCATATATCTACAGCCGGAAACAGGCCTATTCGGCCCACCAAGTCCGTGCCGCCCAGCGATCCCCGTACATTAACACTATCCTACACCCACTAGGGACAATTTTTACATTTACCCAGCCAATTAACCTACATACCTGTACGTCTTTGGAGTGTGGGAGGAAACCGAAGATCTCGGAGAAAACCCACGCAGGTCACGGGGAGAACGTACAAACTCCTTACAGTGCAGCACCCGTAGTCAGGATCGAACCTGAGTCTCCGGCGCTGCATTCGCTGTAAAGCAGCAACTCTACCGCTGCTTACATAACCATGGATGTATCAGTGGTTATGTAAGAAAAAACAATTAGCACATCTTAATATATCAAAATATTCTAATTGCACCTTTCAAATATATTTTTTAAACTTGCACTTCTACTGGCAAGCATTTGTTCTTTGTGTAATTGTTATTGATTTTGTTGAACAAACCAAAGTTTTTAACACAGTTCCCTGAAAACAGTTACTAATTTAAAATTAAACAATAATGCTTCAGAAAGATTTATGTCAATAATAAGTATACCCTGTATCAGAATTTGGAATGAATTGGGGGGCAAATTAATCCAATTGTTGTGTCTAGCAAACAATACAGCGAGAATGGTCATCAGGTTTGAATGGTTAATGTTTCAATTGAATTCTGTATTTTTATGGACTTAATTTTGACTTTTTGTGTAAAATTTCTCTTTGTGCAGATTCCATTTGATTCAACTCTTCTGTTTTCACACAGGTGTCCAAAGGTTGTGATTATGTGTTTGTGAGTGGTAAGGAGTCTCGAGGCTCAATGAACGCCCGGATTATTTTTGACTATGAATATTTAAGTGCCGCACTGGAGTTGACAGTTTGGGTACCAAAACTTCCCCTGCAGATTGAATTATCAGATAGCAAACTAAGTCAAGTGAAAGGCTGGAGAGTTCCTATCCTCCCTGATAGAAGGTGAGTGGCCTGAATTTGACTGTGTTGTACTGTCAATCACTAAAATTAATATTGTTCATTTATTTAGTGGAGATAAAGGGAAAATATGCTGATTGCAAAACCTGCAACAAAAATCCTGTGACAGAAGCATGTTCAAAGGATTTATTACACATCATTTGAGATTTAAAATCTAAAGCTTTGAAATTTTAGTGCATTAAGATTAGTGGAGTTCCATTTCCATAGACCCACTAGTTAAGATTTTCAGAGCTGAACGATGTTTCATTGCTGCATCACTTTACGATCCCACATCAGATTGCTGTTACTTTAATGATGCATCAAGCAGTTTAAAAGGAGCAAGTTAATCCATCTTTTTTTTAAAACGAGTGCACATGGATGTTTTAGATGTTTGTATTCTAATTACAAAACTTAATTTAAAATGCAAAACTATTCAAATTGTTTCACAATTGACTTGCCAGCTCTTATAAAATTGCACTGTTATTGCTCATTAAAAACATGAATCAGTTACAAATAATTCGTTTAAATTTGAGTTGAAAATATTGGTCTACCGACTATAGACCAATATTTGAATGGACCACTGTATTATCTTAGCATCACTATACTCAAATATTAAGTGAAATAAATGCTCACAACACAGTAATTTAGATCATTTGTGAGTCAGCCTAAGAAGCCTTTACTTTATTTTTGTTACTTGTCCACGCAACTTGCTGATAACAAAAAGATCACAACACAATGTTTCTCCATTCTTCAAGTGTCTTTGTAACAGCATTATCATAATACCTCCTCCTTAACTTGGATAAAAATATACATAATCCCCAAAATCCAATGTTAAGCTGTAAAACAAACATGTTCCTTTTTTACAGTAATCTACCCAATGATTTTCTCACTCATTCCAAATGATGCAGCTCAGTTTAAACGTCACCAGTCAGTAGTAGGCTAGATGTAGTCTTCTACAGTTCTTCGGTTTTGTTGGAAGGTAAGAAAACTTTGGGTTATGAAAAATAATCATTTACTTAAGGTTATTATTAGGCTAAGATCAGCCTTTGATTTTCCTTCACTTATATGAGACAGAGTATTAGCTACTATGTACTGCTTGGAAGACAAGACTAACCTTTGTCTGCATGAAAATTCTGCCAGATGTGCCAGATTAATTTAACAGGTATCTATGTTGCAGTTTTATGTAGTGCATCTAATAATAAAATAAGAAACATGCGACATTTTGTCATGTTAATCTCTCATTTCAATTTAATCTCTCATCACCTTCATTAGTCTAGCCTCCATAGTCTGAACTACCTTTTCTGCCAAACTGTTTGAGGCTGGGTGATGCAGTTGTATGTAATCTAGCGGATTCAGCACGTTTTAAGAGGTTTCATTGTACGGAAAGATCATCCTCAAATTTGGAAATCATAACTTGAGATATGGAGGTGTCCACACAAATTCCTCTATCCATCTTATACATTCATTATGACTCAGCATTCACTTTCTGCTTGTACTGTTTACTCAGAGTAGTTATGTGTATACAATTAGTGTCTATCACTGCACTCTACTTGAGACCAGTTGAATCTCCTTGGATTCAGCAAAAGTATCATGTAGCAGATGTGGTTTGTGAAAGTTATAAATTTCTATATATTTTCATTCCCTGTTGATTATAGCTAACCTTGTTTTTTGGTGAGTAATGTTGCTGAGATTTGAAAAGATATCTTAACACAAAATCATCTCAATTTTCCATTCGTTGTAACAAAATTACACCAATGCCATAAGACAGCCTGAACAATTTGTTGATGATTATGACCAAAACGGTTAATTTACCAACAATTGCTTCAACTCTTGTAACTTTTTCTTTCATGGTCTGATTCCACATTCTTATGATTCAGTAACTCGTGTAGAGTTCCTAATGCTGTTCAAAGATGGGTAGAATGACAGTTGAGAAGTCCAAAACAGATTGATTTGATGCATTCAATGCTGTTTAACATTGTCCTCAACTAGATAAACGCCTTTAGCATCCATCATATTACCAAGTTACACTATTTCTGAGACATTGATAGATGTGCCATCTTTGGTGGGAGGTTAATCTCAGGATCCATATACACACAGATTCCTCTGCGGTGCAGTGATCTACTTGCCTCTCCTTGATAGACACAAAAGGCTGGAGTAACTTTGCAGGTCAGAATAAGAAGAAAAGGAATAGGTGACATTTTAGGTTGAGACCCTTCCTCAGACTCACTGTACCTGAGAGTACACTTTTTATGTTCTCTGTCTTTCGAGACACCAAACTTTCCATTGTTCTTCAGGTGAAACCTATTATCCTTATCTTGAATATTTTAGTTCATCACAAACACCGTGAGTTACTTATCAATTACAGCTGTTACAATTTATTTATGTTCTTAAACTCTCCATGATTGCCAGCTGATCAAATTTGATTTTCACCATGCTACACAGAAAAGTGTGCATTGCTTCATTTTCACTCATTCTCACAATTTTTATCACCATGCTCTTCTCAGTGTAGTTATAAATGTCTGTGAATAGCTCCCTGAGATTACAGTGCCCTCCATAATGTTTGGGACAAAGACCCATCATTTATTTATTTACCTCTAGACTCCACAATGTGAGATTTGTAATAGAAAAAATCACATGTGGTTAAAGCGCACATTGTCAGATTTAAATAAAAGCAATTTTTATACATTTTGGTTTCACCATGTAGAAATTACAGCAGTGTTTATACATAGTCCCCCCATTTCAGGGCACCATAACGTTTGGGACACAACAATATCATGTAAATGAAAGTAGTCATGTTTAGTATTTTGTTGCATATGCTTTGCATGCAATGACTTGGGCATGTATGGCTGCTGAAGGTACTGGCTCACTTCATTGATGATACAACTGCTGATGGTAGTAGCATAATGAATTCTGAAGTGTATAGACACATCCTATCTGCTCTAGTTCAAACAAATGCCTTAAAACTCATTGGCCGGCGGTTCATTCTACAGCAAGACAATGATCCCAAATATACTGCTAAAGCAACAAAGGAGTTTTTCAAAGCTAAAAAATGGTCAATTCTTGAGTGGCTAAGTCAATCACCTGATCTGAACCCAATTGAGCATGCCTTTTATATACTGAAGAGAAAACTGAAGGGGACTAGCTAGCCCCCAAAAAAAGCATAAGCTAAAGATGGCTGCAATACAGGCCTTGCAGAGCATCACAGAGAAGACACCCAGCAACTGGTGATGTCCATGAATCGCAAACTTCAAGCAGTCATTGCATGCAAAGGATATGCAACAAAATACGAAATATGACTGCTTTCATTTACATGACATTGCTGTGTCCCAAACATTATGGTGCCCTGCAATGGGGGGGACTGTATAAACACTGCTGGTGTTTATACACATGGTGAATCCAAAATGTATCAAAATACCCTTTACTAAAATCTGACAATGTGCACTTTAACCACATGTGATTTTTTTTCTATTACAAATTTCAAATTGTGGAGTACAGAGCAAATAAATAAATTATGGGTCTTCCTCCCAACCATCATGGAGGGCACTGTATATAAAATGCCTTAATAAAGTAGCCACAAACTCTTGTTCCTATTTATCAGGTACTTATGTGCCAAAGGTATGACCAATGCAACCATGCACCTGCTCCCTTAACCTAAAAGAAAAAGTATAATACATTGCCTTGTTCTGCCATTTCCACTGAGACATTCTCAATGGAAACCGTGCAACTTTACGACTAGAGAGACAAATCTCATCTGAAGTGTTTGCTATAATAGGATTCCTAAAGTGTATTGTCATGAAGCTCTGTTGGGAAAATTCTAACTTGATAGTATGCAACTTAGCTTCTTGAGGACAGCGAACTTGACAGAGCTTTGTCCCTTCAAGCCATAGTGCTACCTGAACACCAACTAGTCTCCATTATTAAAATGGGCTGACCATATAAAATATCGAAGAAAGACACAAAATGATAGAGTAACTCTTGGTCAGGCAGCATCTCTAGAGAACACGGATAGAATGTTGGGATATCTTCTACGTATATTATCTTCATGTTGTGCCTGTCCCTCTAAATAGGTATATGACCAGCAATGACTTTTGATAAATTTGTAAGATATAACTGCTGTCAGTTTCAGAGACTATTAATGTTTACCTCATTCAGTGACACAAATTTTACAAACAAAATATTTTTGGTCCAATTTTTTCCAACTGTTTGTTTAATTAAGGAGCGGGCGTGAGTGTTTTAAGTCTTTTTGCAGGCGGATGTATGATGAAAACAATAATTTGTTTACACTTGCTGTAGCAGTCCAGGCCACACCAGAAATTAAAAAACAGAAAAAATATTCTTCTGCCATGTAAGACTTTGATAACACTTAAGATAGAACAGCTGAAGTGCCAAACAGCTGCAAAGATGATTGAGTTAAATCTTCGTGGGAGATTCAGGGTGTATTTTGCATGCATGCACCAGCGATATGCAAATAACGTCATCTCCATGATGCAGCAAAAGCTTTCTTCATTTTATGTTGATGCTGTTAATAATTACCTCGTGGTAATTCATAGAATGGTATTGAATTAATTCTGTCATAATCACAAAAAAAGTAGTATTCCAACATTCGCAAGGATAAAGGCAGTCGCTCAGAATTCTAAATTCCACCTCTGTGAATCCAGACAAATTTATCTAATATTAAGGGAAGCTCCCAACAGGTCAGCAAAAATGTAAGATGGACTTCTTCAAGCAGGCTGAACATTTTAAAGGTCATTGAAGCAATGAATCCTCGATTAATTCACAGATATGAATTCTGTATTATAAATTGCTAAAGGTTAATGAGTGAAGAGTGTACCTTGGAATGAAAAATCTTTTATTAAGTAGCATGAATCAGTTTTCACTCACATCCGACCGATAACTGGTGCTTTTAGTCGAGAAAATAGGCTTACATTTGGCGTAGAAATCAAATTCAATCAGGGCTTTGCTATTTCACAATTGTAACCATTATTGCTGATGACAAGAAAATTGTATGAACTTGATTCCAGCAATTCCAAATGTATTCAGTAATTAGAGTCAGAATTAACTTTCAAGGTTGATGCTCTACAGGATGCAGCAGTATTTTGAATGCTGCCATTGAGTCCATTATCTCATGCCAGTAACATAAACAGCGGATATTGGGAGGTGATACTGATTGGTGCAATACAAGGTTGTAACATAATTGTATTTTCTTTTCTGAATTATATGATTAGATTGCACGGTTCTTATAGGTTTTTATTTTTATCCAAGGATATTGTTAATACTTAATTAAGGCTTAAAACACCACCAATTTTCAAGTCATAAACCATTACTTTATTGCTATTGGGGCTAAATACTGGAATTTCCTACCAAACAGCACTATGAAACATCATCTATCCATATTCTCCAAAGATGCTGCCTGAACTGTTGAATTACTCTGGCACTTTCTGTCCGAAATGAGTATGTAGATATATTATAAAATGGAGAACTAACTAGGTATTGTAGGACTTGACTGTATTCCATTCCTATTGTCTCTGAGAACTGACTAGCTAACCCTCCCTTATCAGCACTGAGGCAGCTTGAGCTGAATATACAAAGTCATAGAATATATGATCATTGTTCTTGATCAGGGGTAAGTATCAAAGATGGAACCAAGACCAGTCCATCCGCTGTGCATGAGATGGTAGAAACACTTCCTTTGATTTGTGAAACAGCTGATTAGGTATATGAATAATGGTTATAATCAATTGTTAATATTCTAAACTGTAATAAACTGGGAAGAATTGGAAAAAGTATAATAATACATGTTTCTCTTTGTTCTGTGGAGCTGGTTACCTGGGATTTTCAGTGATTCTCATCCCACTGTTGAGAAATATGATGTCTGAGAGGGACCTGGGTCCCATGCGATTCTTCAATTGCTCATTTCTGCTAATACAACATTGTTCATGTTGTGACATTGCCTTTGAAGAGATGCTTCAAATTGAAAGTCAAATGTTTGGATCAACTGTAAATTTCTATTGGAAAACATTTCAGAAATATTTTTACCCAGCTCCCAACAATCTGCCTAGATTGCTACAAAAGTATTCCATCTATTAAATCTTCACTAAATGTTTCATTGTCATCGAGTGGATGGCAGATGGTGACATCTTTTATACAATAATGGAGAGGATTTAAAAAAAAATTAGATTTCAAAGACCTTGTGCGTGTGCTCTATTTCTCAGGTCCACCCGTGACAGTGAAGATGAAGATGAAGATGAAGAAGAACGAAGCAAAACACGAGGCTGTACTCTGCAATATCAGCATGCATTAATACGAGTATTTACACAATTCCATACAACTTCGTCAGAGGGTACAGATCAGGTGATCACCATGCTGGGCTCGGAATGGTCAGTGGATGTCACTGATCTAGTCAGTGACTTCATGAGAGTGGCAGACACAAGAATTGCACAGATTATGGAAGGCAATATACTTGCTGGACGTGAGCCTGGAGCAACAATGTTCAAGGTTAGCTGTCGGCCATTAATTTAATTGGTTTGCTTTTTTCGATTGTTTAGAGGTGGTGGCTAGAGATGGAGAATCAGGCATGTGAATTTTCCAAGTTTCTGCGGATTTCTGCGTTTTTTTAATCCATTTTCAGCGCTTTTTGCATGATTTCCTCGTTTTTCATTTTGCCAAAATCGCGTTTACCAACGGAGAAATCGGATTGAAAAAAAGAAAGAAGAAAAACGATGTATAGCAGCGTTTCTCAACCGGGGTTCCCCGGAACACTTGGATTCCACTAGAGATCGCGAGGGGCTCCGCGAGAAATAGCCGCTAATCATTGAAATCCAGACAAAATTACGAGAGCCCACTTGAAATCCCCCCACCCTGGAAGTCGCCCCGAAAATGTGGCACCTAGGCTGGGCAAAGCAGCCAATCTCCACCTTATCGGGACTTCCACGGCCGATCGGTGGGTTGAATTTGCAACCTGCGGCCGGGGCTCTGGAGCTCCAGCCCAGCTCGAGCCAGCACATCTATCCCCACAGCCGACTTCCTTGGCCGGCTGGATAAACCAGCAAAGCTCTTGAACCAAGAATGCTAGAAAATCAGTGGTGGTACTGCAATGACTAAATATTAAATTTAAGTGCAAGATTATATAACTAAATTTATTAAAATATTTAAAATGTTATTAGTATACAGTGACATATTCACATTATTTTGTAATGTCCATTTTTATTTTGAAATGCACAAAAAGAGGCTTGAAACTGGTAATTTTGTGTGTAAATTTTCCAAAAAAATCCAATTCTGTGACCCCCGCTGTACGCCTCGTGCAAGCGCTCGGCTCTATTCCTCTTTTTTTTATCTCACTCACATGCCTGGAGAATGCAGTAGGTTGAATCTTACTGTATAATATATAGAATAATATACGGAATGTATTACATAAGTAAAAATCTAATTGATATGATTTTCCAAGACATGCACACATTTTCACTTGGTAATCTTAACCAATACTATGAAATAACGTAAAACGTGTTTATTTTCCGTTGCTGAATATAACACATTTGTCATTGTTGTGTAAAGTGCTATAACACAGGCAACCCTTGCGTTGATAACCACTCTGGTAATGGAAATTCTCCTTTACGGAATTCACAAACCACTATCCAAAAATTGAAAATACAGACTAAAGTTCACAGAATTAATATAAATAAAAAGTAAATAAATAAATGCAAAATATGTTTGTTTTTTTGCAACTCGCATTTCTTGATGCATGCTCAGATGATTTGTGTTGTGGTAAAACACAATCCAGACTGTTTTTTTGGAACGTAACTCCTCATACTTCGTGGATTGCCTGTAATGCTTTTGAAGGTAAAATTAAGCAGACAGACGTACAAGTTTACAAATAGATTTCACAAAGGTACTGGAGTATTTTTTGAAATCTGCTACATTTAAGTCAAATATCTCTGGATGATCTTTGTATTTTCTCCAGCCATAGGCAAGGTCCCGGAGGACTCGAGAGTAGCCTGAATGTTCCTTTGTTTAAGAAGGAAAGTGGAGAGTATCCACTTACATATAGGTCTGTGAACCTCATGAGAGGATTATTGGGGATAAGATTTACTCCATTTGGAAGAGAGTGAATTCATTAATAACTGGAAGCATGGCTTTGTACGTGGCAGATTATTTCTTACTACCTTGATGGAGTTTTTTGAGGAGGTGACAATGGTAAACGACGAGGTTATGGCAGTGAATGTTGTACATGGAATTTTTAAAGACATTTAATAAAGTCTCACAGGGTAGGCTGATCCAGAAGATTAGGATGCATGGAATTTACAATGACTTGTCGAGTGGAAGTTGGGCCGCTGGAAAATGATGCAGGAGAAGTGATAAAGGGGAATAAAGAAATGGCAGAGGAGTTGAATACATTTTTTGCATCAGTCTTCACAGAGGAAGACACCAGCAAAGTGCCTGGAATTTAAGAGAGTCAAGGTGGAAATTAGTGGAGTGACTATGAACAGGGAGAAGGTGCTTGGGAAGCTGAAAGGGCTGAAGGTGGATGAGTCACCTGGACCAAATGTAGTGCACCCTAGGGTTCTGAAAGAGGTGGCTTTAGAGATTGTGGAGGTATTGACAGTGATATTTCAAGAATCACTAGAGATGGGAGAGGTCCCAGATGATTGGAAAATTGCCAATATTACACAAGAAGGGAGCAAAGAAGAATAGTGGGAACTATAGACCGGTTATTTTGACTTCGGTGGTTGGTAAGATTTTAGAGTCCATTATAAAGGATGAGGTTACGGAGTACTTAGTTCATGATAAAATAGGCCAAAGTTAGCATGGCTTTGTGAAGCGGAGGTCTTGCTTGACAAATTTGCTGCAATTCTTTGAAATAAATAGCAGGACAGACAAAGGAGAGTCAGCAGATGTTTACTTAGATTTTCAGGAAGTCTTTGATAAGGTGCCACATGTGGGGCTGCTGAGGAAGATGAGAGCCCATAGCATCAAAGGGCAGATTCTAGCATGGATAGCAGGATGGCTGGATGGCAGAAGACAAAGAGTGGCAATAAAGGGGGCTTTTTCTGGATGGCTGCCAGTGACTAGCGGAGTTCCGCAGAGCCGCTACTCTTCACTTTGTATATTAATGATTTGGACGAGAGGATTGAAGGCTTTGTGGCCAAGTTTGGAAGATGATACGAAAATAGGTGGAAGGGCAGGTAGTGTTGAGAAAGTAGGGACTCTGCAGAAGAACTTGGACAGGTTGGGAGAGTGGGCAGAGAAGTGGCAGATGGAATACAGTATAGCAATATGTGAAGTCATGCATTTTGGTAGTTGGAATAAAGGCATAGACTATTTTCTAAATGGGGAGAGAATCCAGAAATCAGAGGTGCCAAGGGACTTGGGAGTGCTGGTGCAGGATTCCCAAAAAGTTAATCTGCAAGTCGAATCGGTAGTAAAGAAAGCAAACTCAATGCGAGCATTTATTTCAAGAGGACTTGTATACAAAAACAGGGATGTAATGCTGAGGCTCTACAGGGCGCATGTAAGGCCGCATTTGGAATATTGTGAGCAATTTTGGGAACCATATCCGAGGAAGGATGTGTTGGCTCTGGAGAGGGTCCAGAGGAGGTTTACAAGATTGGTCCCAGAAATGAGTAGGTTAACCTAAGATGAGCGTTTGTCAGTACAGGGCCTGTACTCGCTGGAGTTTAGAAGAATGAGGGGGGACCTTATTGAAGTATACAGAATAGTGAGTGGATGTGGAGAGGATGTTTTCACTAATGGGAGAGTCTAGAACTCGAGGTCATAGCCTCAGAATTAAAGGACGTTCTTTTAGGAAGAAGATGAGGAGAAATTTCTTTAGTCAGATGGTGGTGAATCTGGAATTCTTTAGCACAGAAGGCTGTGGAGGTCAAGTCAGTGTATATTTTTAAGGCAGAGATAGATAGATTTTTGATTAGTACAGGTGTCAGAGGTTATTGGGAGAAGGCAGGAGAATGGGGTTAGGAGAGAGAGATAGATCAGCTATGATTGAATGGCGGAGTAGATAGAAAGGCCTAATTCCACTCGTTACACATGATCTTATGACTTGGTCATTTGGATTCAGAACTGACCTACTAATAGAAGACATATGTGCAAGGCCGTTATTCAAGTTGGATATCTGTGACCAATGGAGTTCCAGAGGATCTGTGCTGAATCCTCTGTTGCTTATGATATATATATAAAGACGTGTACATAAATTTAAATTGATTGGTTAATAGGTTTGAGGATGTTACCAAGATAGCTGGAGTTTCAGACAGTGAGGAAGGCTGTCAAAGTACACAGCAGAATATAGACCGGCTGCAGAAATCCAAACAATCCGTGTGGGTGTTGCGCTTTGGGAGGTCTAATGTAAGGGGAAAGTATACAGTTAATGCCATGACCATTAATGTAGGGAGGGATTTTGGGAGCCAAACCCATTGCTTTTATGAAAGTGGCAATAAAAGTAGATAGAATGGTAAAGTCATATGGTATGTTTGCCGTCATTGATCAGGACATTGATTATTAGAGTCAGGAAAGCATGAAGCTTTATTGGAATTTGATTAGGCCGCATTTGGAGAATCGTGTACAGTTTTGGTCGCCCCATTGCAGGAAGGACATGGAGGCTTTGGAGAAGGTGCAGAGGAAGTTTTACCAGAATGCTGTCTGGATTGACAATTGTAAATTGTCCCTAGTATGTAGGATAGAACTAGTGTACTGGTGATTGCTGGTTGGTTTGAACTCGGTGGGCTGAAGGGTCTATTTCCAACCTGTACCTCTGAACTAAACTAAACTAATATCTAGTGTTTCTCTGAAAAAATATAGTCTCCACTTGGTAATTCCCCAGAGGCATTTGGCTAAAACAGAGGTTGTCGTCTCATGTCATCCAGAAATTTCTCAAAAATTAATTGCAATTTTATTGTACTTCATCCTTTTAGAGGTTTCACAGAGGACATTCGCTTCTAAGATTTAAGGAAAAGTAGTGTATTGTGTCGGGATGCTTCTTCAGAGTGATAATTGGAAAGAGCTGGAAGAGAGGAGGGACAGGAGAAAGCCTGGCAGATAATAGATTAATACAAGTGGGGGGTGGTTGGGGGCAGCGAGGGAGTTAATTGGCAGATGGTTGGACAAAGACTAGAGATGAAAAGACAGAAGGTGTGAGACAAAAAGATTGGAGTTGCAAATTATGAAGCTAGAGGAAGGAATATAGGGGGAGCGGGAGAGGAAAAGGTGTGAGTCCTGATGGGGCACAGGGAAGAGAGGGAGGGTGGAGAAAGGGGGAAGAAGGAGAGAGGGTGCTTTGAAGTCACCTAAAATTGAAGAATTCAATGTTCATACCATTGGGGTGTAAGGTACCTGAGCGGAATACGAGGTGCTGGTTCTCCAGTCTGCATGTGCCTCACTCTGGCAATGGAGAGGACCCAGGACAGAAAGGTCAGTATGGGAATGGAAAAGGAGTTAAAATTGTTAAAATCCAGTAGGCCTTGGTGGACAGAGCGCAAGTGTTCACCGAAATGGTCGCCAACTCTATGCTCGATCATGCCGATATACAGGATGCTACATCGGGAATACCGGATGCAGTAGATAAGGTTGGAGGAGGTGCATGTGAAGCTCTCTCACCTGGAAGGACTGCTAGGGTCCCTAAATGGAGTGAGAGAGGAGGTATAGGGACATGTGTTGCATCTCCTGTGGATGCATGGGAAAGTGTCTGGTGAGATGGTGATTTGGGTGGGAAGGGATGAGTGAGCCAAGAAGTTGTGGAGGGAGCGGTCTCATTCAGAAGGTGGAAACGGGTGGGGATGAGATTTGAGAGCTGGTGGGAATATGTTGGAGGTGACTGAAATGCCAAAGAATGAAACTCTATATCTCTAGATATCTCTAGACTCCCTCTACCCTGGCTCTCATTCTGAAGAAAGGTCTCGACCCGAGACGTCACCTATTCCTTTTCACTAGAGATACTGTCTGATCCACTGAGTTACTCCAGCTTTTTGAGTATCCAGAGAATGATACATTGGATGTGGAGGCTGGTGGGGTGGATGCAGGCCTACTAGCTTAGATGGGGCTCTTGGTCAGCATGGACAAGTTGTGCCAAAGGTGCTGTTTCAGTGCTATGAGCTTATCAAAAATGTCCATTGTTTATAAAGATAACGGCAGTTTTGCAGTTTTTGCTAAAGATGTACCTTATAGCATGTTATACTTAAATGATGATAGTTTGAATATATATGCAGCACATCATGTTCTTTTCATTTCTTGTAGGTTGTTTCTCCATTGATGGAGGTGGTATTAGGGGAAGTGCCATTGACTGTTGCTGATGATAAAGTCACCATTACTGACCTGCAAACAGAACTTATCTCTGGTCTGTCGTTGAGTCTGGAATCTAATCCTGGGACTAGCCACACCTTTATTGCCAAGACAACAGCTCGTCAGCGCCTTCAAACACTCAAACAGGTACCAGTGACTTGTTTGCTCCAAAGGAATAGCCACTTGTCAATTTAACCATTAGAAAACTATTATTCGGCTCGGAGGGTCCCAGATGCATTACAAAGCCCAGTGCCTGATTGAGTTTGACTGAGATTTTTGGTGGATCCGCATGGGTTGTTCCTAGGTCTGACAATACATTGCATTTCCACTGTCAGACTTATTTCCTTTGGCTGCTTATATAGCATTCCCATTACAAAGATTCTAATTTGTGCATGATTTGGTAACCTACTGCAAATTCCAATAAACTCAGGTAAAATTATTTGTTAGCTTTGCCTTGCATCTCCTAATCCTATCTCAAGGAGCTTCTGAACCACTCATTAATCTCTCACTGGAAGGCCCTGATCTTAGAAGCCCACTGGAAAAATCTGCAGGCATGCTTAAAGATGTATTTTATTTTCAGGTGACCAGTAAGTTGTCATACAATGTATGGTCTTGCGACTGGAATTTCCCATTTTCTTGCAAATGGATAGAGAAGGGTAAATACATGCACTTTCTTACTCATAACATTTACGCAAATAATACAAAAAGGAAATCTTCTAAATACAGTTTCCATTGTGAAGTTAAATATCAATGCTAATTTTGATGTTGCATAAGATTCTCTTGTTATTCTCTTCTCTGATCATAACAAAGACTAGTGCTCAGATTTCATTACACCTAAAATAATAAATATTAAGAATATATGGCAGCGTAATGTAACTACAAAGGAAAATTGGGTTAACATGTCAAATAACATTCTTCATTGGTGTGAAATGAATAACTCTAGGAAGACAGTTTCTGATCACTGTACAGTACACGCTTTTTTAACAATTCGCACCACCTTGCTCATGATCGCCGGCTGCCTGCGCCACCCTCGGCTCACGCCACCTCCCCTGTCGCTTAGAGAGCCGGCTGCCCGCACCACCCCCGTTTCATGCCACCTCGCCCGCCGCTTAGAGCGCAAGCTGCCCACATTACATCTGACTCGCGCTGCCTCTCCTGACACATATCGTGGAGCAGCCAGCGCTGCAAGCAGTTGGGGAGGCTGTGCGAACCGGTGGTGGCAGGCTGGCTGCCTGTGCTCGAAGTTACAAGATGATTGCGTGAGCTAGTGGTGGCGCAGGTAGCTGGCGCTCTAAGTGGTGGGGTGGTTGTATGAGATGGGGGTGATGCAGGCAGCCGGCACTCTTAATGTGGTTGCATGAGCCAGTGCTGGCGCTCTCAATGCGAGTGGTTGCACGGGCAGTCTGCGCTGTTAGCGGCGGGGGACGTAGACATGTAAAGCATAAAGGAACATATCCATAACCCCAACCAGACAGTGCAGAAAAAATGGTTTAAAGATTTCTTCAAGCAAAGAAAACTGGAAATGTGCGATCTCCTGCAATGCTAACTTAAAGCTTGTGCTGCTATTGCACTTTCATGGTTACAAGGTATTTCAAGTGCTTTGCAGCCAATCAAATATCATCATATCATATCATATATATACAGCCGGAAACAGGCCTTTTCGGCCCTCCAAGTCCGCGCCGCCCAGCGATCCCCGTACATTAACACTATCCTACACCCACTAGGGACAATTTTTTATTTTTTTTACATTTACCCAGCCAATTAACCTACATACTCATGAATGTGGCCACAGTTGGATTCATGGCAGCCTGTTTCTACATGCTGAGGTTTCCAAGGAACCCTGAGAATAACACCTATGCACCCAGAACCTTTGGAGACCTCATGGTGCAACCAAATCTTCGTAATGTGGAGAATTTATTGTCCATAAGCAGAGAACATCGAAACATTACATATGCAGCAATGTGCTGCAACCTACAAAATGTGGTATATCCTTGGGCAAATTAAGTGAATCATGGACTGATTTTGCATTTTCAGTCTGAAGAAGGGTCTCGACCCGAAATGTCACCCATTCCTTCTCTCCTGAGATGCTGTCTGACCTGCTGAGTTACTCCAGCATTTTGTCAAATAAATACCTTTGATTTGTACCAGCATCTGCAGTTATTTTCTTACACTTGCATTTTCATATAATGAGCTTCAATATCCACCGTTTATTCTTATATTTTTCTGAAACCCTGTAAATCTCTCCAAAAAACTTCTGATCATTTTACGAGTGTTCATTTCCAGTGATTTCTGTGAAATGTGCCTTCAGTTGTATGGCTATAACGATGCATCCCAGTGTAGCATAGAAAATAATAATGTGTTGTACAGCAACAAATCAGGGTACAGGGAATGGCCAAATCCAACTGAAATAGAAAAATAGAAATAGACAATGTTGATAGGGGTGAGTCAAGCATCTGTATCCAGAATTGTTGGCAAATTAATTTCCTTCCTGTGATAAATAAAGTTCTATCGTATCGTATTGTCAAGCAACAGTCTAAACCAGTTAACTATCGCCCAAAAGAATGGATAGGTGCAGCCACAAAAGGAAAATTACTCCTAGATATGAGGTCTTGCTTATGCAGGAGAGTAAGAAGGATGCGAGAAAGACAAGTGATGCGCTGAAGAAAGATTTGGAGGTAGCAGGAGGTTCAATAAGCTGAAGTATTGTGTGCTAATGCCTCATTGAAGTCGGTCGTATAGCCAGAAGACCTGTGAAAAACCAACTTCTAACTGCTGCAATGGAGAAGAAACAATAACAGTGGGCCTTAAAATGCAAAGTTTGGACTGGAGAAAGATGCTATTGCGAGACAAAAGCCATTTCTTATTTCAGGACTATAGTAGCCAACATGATTAAAGATCAGTTGGAGAGCCGGTGAGAAAATGCCAAGTTTGTCATACATCCTGAAACAAAGATGTTGGTCCGCTGCACCCAGTTGACTGAGTGGTGAGATTGCCACAATATATCGATCTATTGCACAGTAGTGCTGGAGATGATAAAGTCATTTTCAATTGGATCAAAGATATTCCAGCAAGATCTTGTACCATGCCACACATCAAAGACTGACCCAATTTTTGCAGCAGAAAAGATACCTGTCTTGGTCTGGCCTATTAACCCGCCTGACCTGAATCTGATTGAGAATTTGTGATTAATTACCAAGGAGAGACTGAAAAGAAAGCACTACCATAATTCAACTGTTATCGATTCCATGCCAAATCGTGCCAAAGACTTAATAAGAGCCATGGTGGATATAAAATATACCAAAAACATAATGGTGCGATGATTATAGCTAAAAGGTAGCCCTGAAACACGTATATTGACTTATACCTGAGTGTATGCTTGATTCAATTAATTTGCACAAGGATGTATCAGCCATTCCTTGAAATAATTCTGTGGCTGAGAAGATCAGGGCCACGATGACCTGCACCTCTATTGACAGTGATTCAAGAATAGATGTTTGTTGATGCTGCCATATCTCTGTTACCACGATCCTTACAACTTTTAAACATATTACAATCCTTCTCAGACATATGGAAGACTCTTAGGTTCCTGATAAGCATTCTCAGCCAATGCCCTTTACGCTTCAGTCTTGGTGTAGTCAGGCTCTCTCATTCTGTTCTTGATTGTGCTGGAAGCTCAACATCATTGCTCATGAAGGATTTTACAGCCCCTGCAAGGTTTTTTTCCTAATTGTAATCCCAGCAAACGAGCTAGATTTATGATTGTTTTAGATAGGGCTTGATTGTCTGCCACTTAGCAGTAAGCTATGAGCACTGCTTGGTGTTTTTCAACAAACCTGTCAACTCCTGACTTCAGGCCAACCTGATAAAGTAAAGGAGAACCAAACGAGATTCGACATTAATAGAAAAGAATAACTAAGGGGAGAATAAGGCCCCTAAAAATCAACAAAGTTGTCTATGTGTAAAAACACAGAAGGTGGTCAAGGTCTGAAATGAATAATTCTCATGTGTATTGACTGGAGAAAGACATGAATGCCAGGGAAGTCAAGGAAGTTTCTAACGATGGTTTGAAGAGAGTTCATATTGTAGAAGAGGTGATGTTGGAGGTCATAAAGATAAACACATTTCCATGCTCTGATCAAGTATCATTGAGGGGACAAATTGCAGGTCCCCGGCAGAGATCATCTTTAGCCATGGGTGTTGTGTCAGATTGCTGGAAGGGGGCTAATGTTGTGCCTTTATTAATTCTCCCACTTCAGCAAGTATTTTTATGCACAAAAAACAAATGATAGCCTGTGCATTATAAACAAGTTGGCATATAAATGTTCTAACATATGCTATTATGTAATTTATGTAATCCATTTATTTGTCAGGGAGTGAAATGCAATGATGATCATTTATGCGTTATAACAAATTTGACCAGGAATATTGTAAGTTATGTCCAATGTATAAAAAGTAGGTCAAATGCAATTTAGCTAATTACTGTCCCTTCATTCCACTCTCGGTAATCAGGAAAGTGATGCAAGGTGTTGATGAATGCTACGAAGTGGCACTTTATCCCCAAAGCTGCTCACTGATGCTTAGTTTGGGTTTTTCTAGGTTCCAGATCTCATTGTAGCTTTGGTCCAACACGATAAAAAAGCTGATCTCTAAAAATGACAGGCCTTGACATCAAGGCAAGATTTGATCAAATGTAGCATCGAGGAAACTTGAAGTCAGTGAGAACCAAAGGGAAAAGTTGTATGCAATTATACCTCTCGCATAGGAAGTTGGATGGTTGTTGGCAGTCAGCCCCAGGATATTGCTACAGACACCCCTCAGGGTAGTAGTCTGAAAACAAAAATCCTCATCTCCCTCATCAAAGACCCATCACAAGGACAGGCATGGTGATATTCTTTGATGATTGCATGCTGTTCAATTCCATCAGGAGATTCTGAGAATGAGACAGCCAGGCCTAGATAACTCTGACAGCACCTCCTGGCTCCACAACCTCCACCACTAAGAACAAAGGAACAGCACCAGCTGCAGGATTCCCTCCAAGTCACACAGCACCTTGAAGGAAATGTATAGCTATTCCTTCATCCTTGCTGTAAGTAAGTCTTGGAACTCCCCACCTAATGCAGAGATGGCTTATGACTTCTTCTCAAGGGCAGTCAGGGATTGGCAAATGCTAGCCAAAATGTTAGAAAAATGCTATTAAAGGCTCGTTTATCTCAATACTATTTTGTCATTCCATTAGTTCACTATATAATGCGTAAATGCCAGATGGCATTGATATCAGCTTAGGACTAGCACCTGCTGACTTTACTCCCCAATCATGATAAGCCCCCTTATGGCAGGCACTTTCCACCCAGAGACCCTGTACATTTTCCTCACCTGGTATATTGAAAAAGGCTGGTACTCATCTGATGCAATGAATCTTGCCAATTTCATAAGTGACAGCCAATACAAAATGATCTATTTGTAATCTCCCAGTTGATTAACTGCCATGCTAAAGCATAATGGGTATATGTTGTTCCTTTCATTTTACAACACCTGTCCTCTATTACTGCATGGCGTAATCTAAATTTGGAAGTATGTTCCAAAAGCATTGAAATACTTGCCATTGTTTTCAGAATTGACAATTACATATTTGTACCCAAGAGTCACTCATAGAACTAATGAATTCTAAGGCAGAGAAGGGAAATGAAAGATAAACCCCACGGTGTGAAATCCAAAGGTTTAACCCCTCTAAGCAAATTGCTCCAACTGTGAGGAGTTTTACATATGAGAGAGGTGCCACTCCATGGATCCACACTGTGATTAAAATGCAAGATAATGTTCTCGGTAACTCTCCTTTCTGCAACAATGATGCTTCAATATTCATACATTGTGCAGGACACCCCTCCAACCTAAGTTCTATCCTTGTTGTGCCAGTATCTGAAAAATGCACAATGAGGAAATATGCAATAATGCAATGTATCCCTAACTGGCTACTTTAGCCAGAAACTCCTCAAATCATACTTGTGTCTCTCATTCTGCTCCCCTCTGGGAGCTGGACCTCCGTGGGTGGAAGTGGGAGTCCTGGTGAGTCTACATTGAAAAGGGAAAAAAAATATTTGTCAATATTGTGTTCATGTTCCTCTTGTGCATAGCATCATTTCAATAAGGAGGCAATCATGTAATATGCATAAAATACTTGAATATTATGTAAATTGCAGACCATATCTATTTGACTCTGGGCATCTTTGAGTTAAAGTGATCACATTCTCTTGCCAGCAGGGATTGACAGAATTCCCTGTGACATTTCATTGTTACACAAAAAGAAGTATTAGTAAGATAGGCCGAGCACATGTTTCCCACACTTGATGAATATGGGCATCACTGTCTTGCTTGCATCGAGTGTGAGTGAAGGAGAAAGGGAGGAAGGATATGTTACCGTTTGGTTGTCATTGAATGTGTGGAATCGAAAGTATCTCCTTGTGGTGCAGGAACTAAACTCAGTATGAGTCTATTGATGTAGCGTTTTCAGCTTCACAGAGCTAATAAAGTCACAATTCTACTTTCCATGCAGTTCTTTTACATGGGGTGTCACTTCTGCCAGGCATGCCCTGGACAGCTTCCTGCTTCAACTGTGCGTGGAACCTCTATGCTCCTACTGACTTCCCTCCCTAGTACATCTTGGTCTGTCTCAAAAGACTTGGAACCTCTCTCAATCTCCTCTGCTTCCTCAATGTGTGCAAACATGGGATTGTGTTAACGTGAGGTCACAACTTTGCAAAATCGATTTGGATTTATTTCTCAATATGGCATCTTGTGTCATAAGATGGCATTTGTATCACAAATGTGCCTGCACTGTTGCATACTACTTTGGCAAATTTTAAAATTGGCACCAGTATTGTACGTGTGCTATACAAGTAAAATGTTATTTTTTAATGCTCAAGAAGATCCCCTCTCATCCTTCTAAATTCCAGTGAATATAAGCCCAGTCGATCTGTTCTTTCATCATATGTCAGTCCCACCATCCCAGGAATTAACCTGGTGAACCTATGCTGCACTCCCTCAATGACAAGAATGTCCTTCCTCAAAGTAGGGGACTAAAACTGCATACAATATTCCAGGTGTGGTCTCACCAGGCCCCTGTACCTCCTTGCTCCTCTACTCAAATCCTCTCGCTATGAAGTCCAACACTGCCACCCAGCTATGTGTCAAACTTCAGGATTCAGGATATCTTTATTTGTCATCCAAAAAACAAGTTTTTTGGACAAAATTTAGTCACCCACAGTCCAACAATAAAAGCAATAAAATAAGCAAATTACACAACCCCAACCAACACAAAAAAAAAAGAAACATCCATCACAGTGAGTCTCTTCCAGTCCCCTCCTCACTGTGATGGAAGGCCAGAATGTCATTTCTCTTCCCCTGCCGTCTTCTCCCGCGGTCAGGCTGGTGTCGTTGCCACGTTCCATGCCGCGCCGGACGGTGAAAGGTCCGTAACGGGCCGACCCAAGCCCCGCAATCCGGGGCGGGCGAACACGCTGCCGCTGCCGGAGCTCCCGATGTCGGCATCCACGCGGCCCGAGCCTAAGGCGAGTTGCAGCCGCTCCCGCAGCCTCCGAGGACTGCCGGCTCCGGTGGTGGTGAGTCCGGTCCGCGGGCTCTGCGAACCAGAGCCCGGGAGGCCGCTAGCTTCAGGAGTTGGACCGATGGTAGGCCGCAGCAGGAACGGAGACCTGACCCAGAAAACAAAGGTCGGGTCTCCGTTCGGAAGGGACAAATTTACAATTTTACAGTTCCCCCCTCCCCCCCACACACACACATAGTACACAACCACAAAAACACGACATCACATCTACAATTAAGACCAAAAAAACAACAAAAACACAAAGACAAACGGACTGCAGGTAAGCCGCAGCTGCTAGGGCAGCGCCACCATTTTGGATCAGAGACAACAAGATATAAAGGGAAGTTTGTGGAAGAGAGTTGAGATGGAGAGGAAGGGTAAATGAATTTCTAAGTCATTATTTTGTTGTTTTCCTGAATTAATGCAGTATTTGAAATCCAGTTGTGTAGCGAATGCTTATTTTGTAATTGCAGTTTTAAGCATGCAGGTCGTGTAATGGCAATTTGACTCCTCGGTTTCTGGGTGAATGATATAATTGAACATAGAGGTTGTAGGGCACACAGCAGGGACATCAATCAGAAAGTAACGCATGACACACATCTGCCTTAACAATGAAGTATGCAAATATGATGAAAAAACAATACCAAATGCATTGAACTGGAAGAAGATACCAACCTATGAAGCTGGTTTTAACAGTAGGAAGGGGGCTTCCATTGGTTAGTCAATTTCTGACTTATTGGGAAATCTGCTGTGGAAGACAACTATGGATTATTTTCTGATGCAACAGCGGACTATATGCATCCACATTTTGCAAGTAAAACTTCTTATTTTCTTTGACAGGGAGTGGAGACGTGGCCCAAACTCCTGCATATCTCTAACCTATGTTTAATTGCAATAAAGGCCTTGAAATCATGCTGTTTATGCTCCCAGCTCCTCGAACATCATGCCCATCATCCCCACTCCCCGTTGCCCTGATAATAACAGTGCTAGACACCATTTGTGTATATTTCTTTAGCAAAATGATTTTTATCCTGCAGTGTATCTGGTTAATGCATCTCCTGCAATTCAGGATATGTATCAATGCCTTTCTGTTGAGTGCTTCATTGCCAGAAGTAGAATTACACACATCTGGCAAATTTATTCACTGCTTTTTTTTATCACCATTGTAGTATGTGTAGTGCACTGGCATTATTTCCCTTAAGCATGTACCTTGTCCTGTGACGCCAAAGTGTAAGAAAAAAGGAAATAGCGCAGAGTCAGTGATTTCAAGAAAAGGCACCAGGGGCAGGAGGCAGGAATGAGACAGAGTTTTGGGGAGAGTAAGGGGGATTTTACAAAGTACAATGGAGAGTGTGGAGGAAAGAAACTGGACAGAAACAAGGCAAATTCAAGGTGGGAGAGACATGGAATAGAGAGAGAGAGTGAGAACCGAGAGAAAGGCAAGAATTAGAATGTAAGGTAGACAGAAACAGATGGGTAGAAGAGGCAGGGAGAGAAAGGTAGAGAGAAAAGGGATGGGAGAGACATTGCAAAGATAGAGAGAGAAGGAGAGAGGCATCAGAGACAACAAGATATTAAAGGGAAGTTTGTGGAAGAGGGTTGAGATGGAGAGGAAGAGAGCAAAGGGGGAATAGCAAGAACTGGGACAGAATGATGGGTGGGAAGGGGGAAAGAGACAGATGGAGTGAATGAGAAAAAAGAGGAACATAAATCAATGGAGTCACAGGAAGGTGGGGAGAGAAAGAGATAGTCAGCCAATTCCCTCCCTGTTTTCATCTATCCTACCCTCCAAGCCCTCACTTGTTGCACTCTCCTCTTCCTTCCTTATCTATTGTTATAAAACTTAAAACATAGAACAGTACAGCGCAGGAACAGGCCGTTTGGCCCATGATGTCTTCGTTGGCCTATCCAAATGACTCTAAATGTCATTATCAAATCTGCTTCCATCACTTCCACCAGCAGTACTTTTCAGGCACTTAACATCTATGTCTTTAAAAAAAAAGTTTGCCCCACACATCTCCCATTAACCTTGACCCTTTCATCTTAAGCTATGCCCTCTAGTATTGATATTTCCATCCTGAGAAAAAAGTTCTAACTGTCTACTCTATGTCTCCCATAATTTTACATACTTCTTTCAAGTCTCCCCTCAGCTTCTGGTGTTCCAAAGAAAACAATTGAAGTCTGTCCAACCACTTCCTATATCCAATCATCCCCTAATCCAGGTATCTTTCTGATAAGCCTTCTCTGCTCTTTTTCCAAAGCCTCTACATCTGGCCTGTAATGGGACGACCAGAACTGCATGCAATTTTCCAAATACAGCCTAACCAAAGTACTGTAAAGCTGCATTATGACTCAGTTTTGTTTATTATTGTCACGAGCACCAAGGTACAGTGAAAAGCTTTTTTGTTGCACATTATCCAATCTGTGAAAAGACTATAAATGATTACAGTCAAGCAGTTCACTGTGTACATATACAGGATAAAGAGAATGACGTATAGTGCAAGATAAAGTGTAGTAAGGTCCTATTAAAGATAGTCCAAGGGTTTCCAATAAGGTAAATAGCAGGTCTGGGCCGCTCTCTAGTTGATGGTTTATTGGATCAGTTGCCTGATAATAGCTGGGAAGAAACTGTCCCTGAATCTGGAGGTATATGTTTTCATACTTCTGCACCTCTTGCCTGATGGGAGAGGGGAGAAGAGGGAGTGAGACTCGTCCTTGATTATGCTGGTGGCTTTGCTGAGGCAGCATCAAGTGTAGATGGAATCAATGGAAGGAAGGTTTCTTCCTGATTAAAGATATGTATCTTACTTTTATCCTAAGGTTTAGTTTTATTGTTATATTTCAATATTTTATTTTTGAGTCATTAAAATTCTTAAGAGTGATAAAGAAGCCTTTAGGATTTAAGAACTCTTGCATGCAACTTTAATTCAAGATTAACAATACTGATATTAGTAGATGGCCACTCACAACTGAACCAGTATGATTACTCGCCTTGAGTTATGCCAATGTAGCACAACAGGGAATGAAAATCACAAGCTTCAGACCATAAGGGAACTAATTACAGAAATTATTATCTGATTGTTTACATGATAGATGAAGTTGAAGCAAGCACAAGCAGTATTATTTTAATTTCAAATACCTTTCCTTGCAGGGGAGGGGAGCTGTTGTTGTCCATTTATGACCACACAGGTTTCCCCTAAATTATTCCATTTCCTCCCACATCCCAAAGACATGTTAATGGGTTGATTGTCTGCTTTTTTGACCCTAATGCATGGGCTAGGCAGCAGAATTGGAGTCATCAGAGAATTGGGACATGGGTCCCAATCCATGCCCTAGTGGATGTGAGGAAGACTTTGCAAGGTCATCTTGGTTTTGAGCTGCTGCATTGTATCCAAATTCAATGTTGAATTTGATTCCAGGTAGTTCCTGCATTCTTTTTCTCTTCTGTTTAAACACAGCAGTAACAAGGCTTGGTAAACAGTCAATATCAATGGCCTTTGTAGGAAGGAACTGCAGATGCTGGTTTAAACCGAAGATAGACACAAAAAGCTGAAGTAACTCAGCGGGACAGGCAGCATCTCTGGAGAGAAGGAATAGGTAACGTTTTGGGTCAAGACCCTTCTTCAGAATATCAAAGGCCTGGTTTTGTCAACAATATTGCACTTGTACTTGCCACTGATCCCCGGACAAAGCGTGACTTTGTGTTACTCACATCCCATTGAAAGAACTCACCAGAGATAACTGGCCAGATTTTCCATAGCAAGGTCATGTACAGCAACAGAGCCCTTTTGCACATCAATCCTACCGCCCTAGCTTCACATTTAACATCAGAGTGCAGTAGTCAAGACACCGGCTACCACCTGTCAGTAAATTTAGAATGTATGCAGAAATCCCAAACTTTCTGGCAAAACCTTGACAAACAAATGTATATTTGAAGGAGCAAAAATGCCACTATGTATTTGAATCCTGACATAACAGATGCAATGACTTTGTCTAATATCTGCCAGGGGAATGTCAGGCCATAGAATTATTAGTAGGCACCTCTAAAATCAGGCTATTATTTTTGAGAGATGAATTGGCACAAAAACAAAGAAATGCAAATAAACTAATTTTCCTGTTGACAGATATTAGACTAAGTCATTGCATCTGTAATCTCAGGATTTAAATTGAAGGATCTTGATTAAAATATTACAGTTAGGTTATTGACAAAGTGGTTACACCACATACAATATAACATCTACCAACCATTCAGAGAAAAGGCTGCATAATTAAATTTCATACTAACTACTTCATGTCTCAGTCAAAAATTTTGCTACTTCAAATATACATTTGTCAGATTTTTTTAAGCAAAAAGATCATGTCCCTGCATTTCTTGCAAAAACGGTTTGACCTTATTTTGCGATCAAGGAAAGATATTCATGTCACTGAGCTTCATTAAAATGATATATGTGAATTGTAAAAATAATTGTGGTTGTTCTATGTCTGCTTGTTAGTTCCTGATTAAAAATAATGTTTCGGTTTAGTGACGCATAAAATGAGAATAGATTTCTCTCCTGGTTTACTCTGTAAAATCTTAACTTCTAACCTTTGACAAGTGTAACTGAACTATAAAAGCGAGTTTTAAAATTTGATATGAAACCTATCTTCATTGAGTTATAGCAATCAAATGCATGATCTATATATACAACCTGCACAGTACTACAGTAGAGACAGCATCAACCATCATAGTTCACATGATCTGGTTCACATGAACCTATGGGTTGAGTCTCCAGCCTGCGTGTCCATGCTCTATTCAAACCTAGCTTATAGCAATCATTTTTGTGCTTCCAATTTCATGCCTGACCTGGACCCAGTTATCCTCCATTCCATTCCAAACCTTGAATTATCAAAACCTAACAAGAAATCCTATTATTATTTCCCAGCATCAAACTTGAATATTACTGCACTTTTTGAATCGTACTCTTCCCAAATTTCCTAGGTCTCCACTTCATTTAAAATTCAATTGTTTACTTCCAGATATCCCTCTGAATCGAAATCTACAATATATCGCTGATAAATATATTGTAATTGACCCCATTATATTGATGTGGGCTATCGACTCCTTGTCATCACAATAATTTGTGTTGGCCTTGATTTCAGTTGACTCCATCATAAGACCTCATTTTTGCTCCTGTCAAACAAGGCTATATCCCAATTCCTTTACAGGTATGCCTGCCCCAAGAATTATAGATTGACTGAGAGGATGGAAAAATAGCAACTTGAATTGGACAGGACAGGTTAAAGAACGAGAGAGATAGACAAAATTTCATCTTGAACTGAGAAAGTTGAAGTAGTAATCAGTATTTCTGAAAGAGCAAAATCATGGGTTAAAGTGTTGTTCATGAGAAAGGGTTGAGTGAATTCCAGCAGAATGGTGCTAGTGGTGGTGATGGTGAAATGGAGCTTAAGGATCTGAGGAGGATGAATGGTGCTAGTGGTGGTGATGGTGAAATGGAGCTTAAGGATCTGAGGAGGATGAATGGTGGGCACTGATCTAAGCCTGACCTTAATTGTGCAATGAAGGTAGGAAGATTCTTGACCCCCTTGGTTCACATTTCACTGCCCTCTTATTGGCCATCAAAACACTCGTATGTCCCAAAATTATAGCAGTAGTGTTCTGCCAGGACTTTCCACAAATGGGAAGATCCAAAATTGAGGAACTCGAGAAGAGACTGAAGATAGCAATTGTTTTTGCTGTTCTTAGAAACATAGAAAATAGGTGCAGGAGTAGGCCATTCGGCCCTTCGAGCCTGCACCGCCATTCAATATGATCATGGCTGATCATCCAGCTCAGTAACCTGTACCTGCCTTCTCTCCATACCCCCTGATCCCTTTAGCCACAAGGGCCACATCTAACTCCCTCTTAAATATAGCCAATGAACTGGCCTCAACTACCTTCTGTGGCAGAGAATTCCACAGACTCATCACTCTCTGTGTGAAGAAATGTTTTCTCATCTCGGTCCTAAAAGACTTCCCCCTTATCCTTAAGCTGTGACCCCTGGTTCTGGACTTCCCCAACATCGGGAACAATCTTCCCGCATCTAGCCTCTCCAACCCCTTAAGAATTTTATATGTTTCAATAAGATCCCCCCTCAGTCTTCTAAATTCCAGCGAGTATAAGCCTAGTCTATCCAGTCTTTCTTCATATGAAAGTCCTGCCATTCCAGGGATCAATCTGGTGAACCTTATCTGTACTCCCTCTAAGGCTAGAATGTCTTTCCTCAGATTAGGAGACCAAAACTGTACACAATACTCCAGGTGCGGTCTCACCAAGGCCCTGTACAACTGCAGCAGAACCTCCCTGCTCCTATACTCAAATCCTCTTGCTATGAATGCCAACATACCATTCGCTTTCTTCACTGCCTGCTGCACCTGCACGCTTGCTTTCAATGACTGGCGCACCATGACACCCAGGTCACGTTGCATCTCCCCTTTTCCTAATTGGCCACCATTCAGGTAATACTCTTCTTTCCTGTTCTTGCCGCCAAAGTGGATAACCTCACATTTATCCACATTATATTGCATCTGCCATGCATTTGCCCACTCTCCTAATCTATCCAAGTCACTCTGCAGCCTCTTAGCATCCTCCTCGCAGCTAACACTGCCTCCCAGCTTTGTGTCATCCGCAAACTTAGAGATATTGCATTCAATTCCCTCGTCCAAATCATTAATATATATTGTAAATAACTGGGGTCCCAGCACTGAGCCTTGTGGTACCCCACTAGTCACTTCTTCTCCTGTACAGATGCCTAGCCTCAGAGCCCATAGCTCTGCTCCAGTTTCTTCTCATAGTTTTTTTGGTAGTGCTCTGCAGGGAGTGAATCTACATCAGGAATATGGCTGGCCTTTTGCATCAGCTTCTCTGTACAGACCTGCAAGGTTACTTCTGGAGGGCCCAAAGGATCATTCCAATTTCTCACTTAAATGTGTCCTGCCTACCATAGTCAATTAACTCTTAATCTCCAATTTACTGTTTTTTTAAATTTCCTAATTATAAATTTCTGCATATCTCATCACCATATTTCTGTTGCAACTGTCTTTACTTGTGCATCCCAAAATATGATCTCTGCTATCATGAACTTTTCTACTCTCTTGTCTACATCAAGAGAGAGCTGGATAGAGCTCTTAAGGATAGCGGAGTGAGGGGGTATGGGGAGAAGGCAGGAACGGGGTACTGATTGATAGTGATCAGCCATGATCGCATTGAATGGTGGTGCTGGCTCGAAGGGCTGAATGGCCTACTCCTGCACCTATTGTCTATTGTCTATTGTCTATAACACAAGTTTTCTTGTCTATTGGCCATCAGATCCTGCTTAATGGATTTGTTGACAAAATCTCTGTACCACATTGGTAAACTTTGTTCCAATCCCAAAAGTCTCGTCAAAATATTATATCAAAGATGGATTTGGATAGCAGTAACAGGATCGGTCCAAGTCAGCATGGATTTATGAAGAGGAAATCATGCTTGACAAATCTTCTGGAATTTTTTGAGGATGTGACAAGTAAAATGGACAAGGGAGAGCCAGTGGATGTAGTGTACCTGGACTTTCAGAAAGCTGATAAGGTCCCACACAGGCAATTAGTGAGTAAAATGAGAGCACATGGTATTGGGGGTGGGGTATTGACATGGATAGAAAATTGGTTGGCAGACAGGAAACAAGGAGTAGGGATTAATGGGTCCGTTTCAGAATGGCAGGCAGTGACTAGTGGGGTGCCGCAAGGCTCAGTGCTGGGACCTCAGCTATTTACAATATACATTAATGATTTAGATGAAGGAATTTAAAAGTAACAATAGCAAATTTACAGATGACACAAAGCTGGTTGGCAATGTGAACTGTGAAGAGGATGCTATGAGGATACAGAGTGACTTGGACAGGTTGGGTTAGTGGGCAGATGCAATATAATGTGGATAAATGTGAGGTTATCCACTTTAGAAGCAAGAAGGGAAGGCAGATTATTATCTGAATGGTGTCGGGTTAGGAAAAGGGGAAGTACAACAAGACCTGGGTGTCCTAGTGCATCAGTCACTGAAAGTAAGCAACAGGCAGTGAAGAAAGCTAATGGCATGTTGGCCTTCATAAAGAGAGGAATTAAGTATAGGAGCAAAGTGGTCCTTCTGCAGTATAAAATGCCCTGGTGAGACCACACCTGGAGTATTGTGTGCAGATTTGGTCTCCTAATTTCAGGAAGGACATTCTTGCTATTGAGGGAGTGCAGCGTAGGTTCACGAGGTTAATTCCCAGGATGGCCGGACTGTCATATGATGAAAGAATGGAGTGACTGGGATTGTATTCACTGGAATTTAGAAGGATGAGAAGGGATCTTATAGAAACATAAAATTATTAAGGGATTGGACAAGCTAGATGCAGGAAACATGTTCCCGATGTTGGGGGAGTCCAGAACCAGGGGCCACATTTTAAGAATAAGGGGTAGGCCATTTAGAACTGAGAAGAGGAAAAAACCTTTTCACACAGAGAGTTATGAATTTGTGGAATTCTCTGCCTCAGAAGCGATTGGCTGGATGCATTCAAAAGAGAGTTAGATAGAGCTCTTAGGGCTAGTGGAATCAAGGGGTTTGGGGAAAAGGCAGGACCGGGGTACTGATTGTGGATGATCAGCCATGATCACATTGAATGGCGATGCTGGCTCGAAGAGCTGAATGGCACCTATTGTCTATGTATCATCTGTATCTATATTTGCAAAATTGTTTGGATCTTTTTACTAATACTAATAATACTATACGGTGCATATTATTCTAACAGAAATCACTCGATAGCAATCAGGAGTGGTAATCTTTGTTGAATATCTCCCTTTCCCTTACATCAGGGCAGAAAGTTTAATTGTAATGTCAAGTGTAGTGCCAAAGTTGTAGCGCCAGTGTGAAGCTAACTACATACCAAGGATCTTATGAACTGCAGCAGCTGAAATATGATTTACTCAAGTATCATGATAATTTTATCAGAAATATTCTTACCACAGCAGCAAGAACTTTATACGCAATAGCTGAAGAAATATTCATTTCATACTATTTTTTTAAATGGTGGGTGTGTACCACACTAATGGAAAATAAAAAGCCACATGTGCCAGAAATCTGAAATAGACATTGAAAATTCTGGAAATATTCAATTGGTCAGCCAGCAATCAATCGCAAAATGGCAGCGCTGCCCTAGCAGCTGCGGCTTACCTGCGGTCCGTTTGTCTTTGTGTTTTTTGTCTTAATTGTAGTGTTTAGATGTGATGTAGTGTTTTTTGTGGTTGTGTACTATGTGTGTGTGGGGGGGGGGGGGGGGGGACTGCAAAAATTGTCTCTTCCGAACGGAGACCCAACCTTTTTTCTGGGTGGTGTCTCCGTTCCCGCTGTGGCCTACCATCGGCCAAACACCTGGAGCTGGCGGCCTCCACCTGGGACCACCTGGGCTCTGGTTCGCAGAGCCCGCGGACCGGACTTACCATCTGCGGAGCTGGCTGCCTTCGGAGGCTGTGGTGGTGCCACGGGAACGGCTGCGACTCGCCTTCGGAGGCTCTGAAGGCTTCTTCGGCGTGGGCAGCCTGGATATCGGAAGCCCACAGGCCCTACCCTAGGTGGGGGCCGACATCGGGAGCTCCGGCAGCGCAGTGTCTTTTCCCGCCCCGAATCGCTGGGCTTGGGTCGGCCCACCGTTCGGCGTGGCTTGAAATAGGCCATGGGATTTTCTCTGCCCAGCGGGGGTTTCAATGTCGGGAGCCACGACCGCCCCGACATGTAGCGGCAGCGTCTTCGCCCGCCCCGGATCGCGGGGCTTGGGTCGGTCCGCTGCGGACCTTTCACCGCCCGGTACGGCCTGGAACGTGGCAACTTCAGCAGTCTGACCGCAGGCTTAAAGACGGCAGGGGAAGAGAAAAGACATTCTGGCCTTCCATCACAGTGAGGAGGTGACTGGAGGAGTGTGATGGATGTTTCTTTTTTTTGTTTTGTGTTGGTTTGTGATTGTGAGTGTAATTGCTTATTTTTATTGCTCTTATTGTTGGACTGTGGGTGACAAAATCTCATCCAAAAGACTTTTTTTTTGGATGACAATAAAGGTTATTCTGATTCTGAGAGTGAAACGGCTAAAGTTTCAGCCAATAGTCCTTCATCAGAATTCGGTTGGAGGAGCTTCTTTACAAGTTAAAGCATTTTTGATTTCAAACTTTTCCAATTTCTAATGAAAGTCATCAATGTAAAACATTATATCCTGTTTTCTCTTTTCACAATACATTTCCAGCATTTGATCCATGTTCTATTTTGTATTGCATGCATTATCAGAGGCCATCAGCTCTAACAATCTACTTATTGTGCTTCAACAAAATTGCAGATTTACAAAACAGAGAAATCTAAACAGCATTTTATATTAAGTCCTGAAATTTATATCTAAAATAAGACAGGGAGGTGAGGAATGTTTGCGTTCATCAGCCAAAGCACTAACAGTTGCAAATAATCATGTTACAGCTGCATAAAATAATGATTAAGCCTCACTTGAAATATTACGTGCAGTTTTGGTCTCCACATTTTGGGAAGAGCATGATAAGCTGGAGAGGATGTTGAAAAGATTCATGAGGATGTTGCCTAGCTTGATTTATCAGGAGAAATTGGATAGGCTAAGTTGCTTTCCCCTGGAGCGAAGGTGGCTGAGGTGTGACATGAAAGAGATATTTATATTTCTGAGAGAGGAAGGTATATGCTATATCCAAAGTCTGTTGAATATGGTAAAGTTGTCTAAAGGGTTTAGGTTTAAGGTGAGATCGAGAGGGTTTGTGGAAGATTTGGAGGGTAAACGTTTATTACAAAGAGTAGTTGATATTTGGAATGAGCTGCCAGATAAGGGTGTGAAGGCAGGAACTGTAAAGACCGATGAGGCATTTTACAGGTACTTGAATGAGCAGGGCATAAGCGCATATGAAATTAATACAAACGTAGGATTAGTGTGGATAGCATGATGGTTGGCATAGATGTGATGAGTTCAAGAGATATTGCCACAGACGGCTGTGGAGGTCAAGTGTTTGGGTATTTGTAAGGTAGGGATTGACAGATACTTGATTGGTAAGGGTTTCAGGGGTTATGGGGAAAAGGCAGGAGAATGGGGTTGACAGAGAAAGATAGATCAGGCATGGTTGAATGGCGGATTGGACTCGTTGGGCTGAATGGCTTATGACTTATGAGTATTTCCTTATGTTATTAATTTGAAACTGTTTTGTTGTGTGAGTCTTAATTCGAAGTTTAAATTTAAAAGAAACCAACTATTGAAAAATATTTTAAGGTCTAAGAGTTCATCTCGGTGAACTGGTTAACAGTTAACTATAAATGAACACTGGGAGTCGTCAAAACATAATTTGTTTATGAAAGAGGTGAGAAACACTAAAATTAAATGAAAGGATGCAGAAAAGCAAGGAATAGTAACAGCAAAAAAGTGCAGTTCAAATACAGGGATATAGACAATCTTTTGATGGAGGAGGTTCTCCATGTTAAACATCATAGCCCTCTCTTATCCCCAGAAGTGCTTGCACATCCATTCTACGATGAGAATTGCAGGCCTCAACTAAAATAAAACAGAAATTGCTTGAAATCTTCCTCAGGTCAGATTCTCTTGTTCAGAGAAAAGTAACCTTTCAGATTGGTTAAGGTGGTTGGTCCAGTTTAGGTGTTTGAACTGTAATGTAAATTCTGTTTCTAATTCCACAGATGAAGACTGACATTTTCTAGGTTTTTTTAATGTAAGAATTCCAGCACCTACAGTTTTTTTCTTTTCAGGCCTTAACTGTAGCTTCAATTTTGTCACTGAAGCAAAATGGTGATGTGTCTCTTTCTTTCTCAGTCAGGATATGGTTTTGATCTGATTAGTTGTGATTACTTCAGAAAGATTGAAATTAGTTTTTTTCCCCTTGGCTACCTTTATGATTTTTATCATAATGAAGTTCGCATTAGAAAACGTTAAACAAAATCTCAGTAATAGCAGTTGAAGTTGGATACAAATCAATGACAGCTTCTGATAAGGAAATTCTTTGTCATTAAAATAATTTTTACAAACAATTTTACCACTGGGTATTGTTATTTTGTTTTTCTGTTCCTCAAAAACGAAATTTTTAAATGTATCATTGAGGTAACGATTGTTCGGTGTTAGTTTTGCATGAAATGAAAAGAGATATTTTTATTAATATTTTGAAACCTAGATGATTAATCCTTGAGCTGATAATTATTTTCATACAATATTCCAGTATTGTGGAACACTTAAAAACAACTCAAACTTTGATACAGAAATTGAATAGCACAGATAAAGATGTATTTTTAGGGCAGAATGCTGTGACCAATAAATGCCTTGTTCAAAGGCTGTGCATTTAAAAAGTTCAATAGTATACAAGGCCTACAGTGTTGAGTATCTCTGAATAGGCCTTGCAAACTGAAAGATCATCCCTTCATGTTTTGCCATCGCCAAGCCCATAGAGTATAAGAGGCAAATCTGGGTTCAGGTCAAGGGAAAAGTTGCAGAAGAGAGAGTGTCAGTCAATGGTGTGCATGAAGGTCATGATCTGGAGGATCAGATAGGATCATTGTTGGAGATGGTGGAAAGAGGGTAAATGCGGCCATCTGTGGGTATTGAGACCAAAACAACAATCGGCTACTGAGGTAGGTAAGAGAATTGGAGTGGGCCCAGCTACCTTCATTTCATTTGTAATTCCACAGATGAAGACTTTTGGGGGGGGCTAGTCCCTTTTAGTTTTCTCTTCAGCATATAGAAGGCATGCTCAATTGGATTCAGATCGGGTGATTGACTTGGCCATTCAAGAATTGACAATTGTTTTACTTTGAAAAACTCCGTTGTTGCTTTAGCAGTATGATTGGGATCATTGTCTTGCTGTAGAATGAACTGCCGGCCAATGAGTTTTGAGGCATTTGTTTGAACTTGAGCAGATAGTATGTGTCTATACATTTCAGAATTCATTATGCTACTACCACAAGCAGTTGTATCATCAATGAAGATAAGTAAGCCAGTACCTTCAGCAGCCATACATGCCAAGGCATGACACCCCCACCACCGTGTTTCACACATGAGGTGGTATGCTTGGGCAGTTCTTTCTCTCCATACTTTGCTCTTGCAATCACTCTGATATGTTAATCTTCATCTCATCTGTCCACAAGACCTTTTTCCAGAATTGTGGTTGCTCTTTTAAGTATTTCTTGGCAAACTGTAACCTGGCTATCCTATTTTTGCAGCTAATCAGTGGTTTGCATCTTGCAGTGTAGCCTCCGTATTTCTGTTCATGAAGTCTTCTGCGGACAGTGGTCATTGTCAAATCCACTCCTGAAGATTGTTTCTGATCTGTCGGACAGGTGTTTGGGGATTTTTCTTTATTACAGAGAGAATTCTTCTGTCATCAGCTGTGGAGGTCTTCCTTGGCCTGACAGTCCCTTTGCGATTAGTTAGCTCACCAGTGCTCTCTTCTTAATGATGTTCCAAAGAGTTGATTTTGGTAAGCCTAAGGTTTGGCTGATGTCTCTATCAGTTTTATTCTTGTTTCTCAGACTCATAATAGCTTCTTTGACTTTCATTGGCACAACTTTGGTCCACAGTTGATAAACAGCAATAAAAGTTTCCAAAGGTGATGGAAAGACTGGAGAAAAGACTAGGTGCTGAGAGCTCTTATACCTGCATTAAGGAGGCATTTAAACATACCTGAGCAATTACAAACACCTATGAGGCCATGTGTTCCAAACATTATGGTGCCCTGAAATGGGGGGACTATGTATAAATACAGCTGTAATTTCTACGTGGTGAAACCAAAATGCATAAAAATACCCTTTAATAAAATCCGACAATGTGCACTTTAACCACATGTGATTTCTTCTATTACAACTCTCAAATTGTGGAATACAGAGACAAATAAATAAATGATGGGTCTTTGTCCCAAACATTATGGAGGGCACTGTCTCTAGTATTAAGCTTATCAAATGTTGTTAGAGCAGTATTCATCCAAGCAAATGGTGAATATTATATTATACTCCTAACTTGTGTCTTATAGATGGTTTAAAGGCTTTTAGGGCGGCAGGTGGATAGTCACTTTTCATACAATAACAGCCTCTGACACCATTAGCAGGTCGCTGCCATCTATTGCGGGCTCCATCTCAGACTCTCATTAAATGGGCAGCTGGCATCCCGCAGTCCCACCTTGTTGCTGTATCTAATTACAAATCATGTGACTGGCAAGCTACCTCTGGGATTTTGAGGCCAATGGATCAATTTCCTCCTGACCTCGGCAGGGCAAGCACAGTATGTATTTTGGCCAGATTAAGATGAGATTCAGTGTCTAGGCCAATAATTCCAATTAAGAAACTGGGCAAGTACTCTTTCCTGGTTGCTGTTCTATGATTACTGTTGCAAAATTGAAAGAAGTACAAAATGTTGCTTGTAATTGATCAATTGCTTTTAAAGAGAGGATATGAATGCAAATCTGTCTGTAAACAGGTCTGAATAACAGAGATAAATGTTGGCGTAGATAGAATCTGGATCACTATCAAACGGATGTGTCTCCTATCCATGAAAATCTCATACAACTAGGCTCAATAAAATAGCAAGAAGAAATACTTTTATATATCACATCATCACATGGGCCTACAACCCATGCATTAAATTTGATGTAAAATCATTATACATCAAATGTCAAGGCCATTGCACGACAAGAGGATTGAGCATTGATTGTTTATTTACCTGGTGGTTTAATTGGATAGCACACAAACAAAATCTATTTTGCTGCATCTCGGTACACATCACAATGATAAACCAATACCAACACCAAATTTGGTGGCAGGTTGGGCTCCATCTCCACCACTTATTTTTTGAGCAATTCTTCTTGTATAGATCTGCAACATCAAAAATCTTTTGGGGTTTTTTTGTTTCGTTTTAGGACAATTTGTACAGATTTGTGTTTATGAACAAATAAATTGAGCAGCTGCAAGAAAAATGGTTCAGTAAAACAAAGCATTTATGTAAAAATCCAAAACATTAACCAGTTATAAAATTCCTTTTATAATACCATTAGTGTTAAATCCTAAGGTGGGTTTTCATGTAGAATCCTTCTCTCTGCTTTTATTGTAAATGATTTCATGCATCTAAAACTACAAGAAAGTCACACTGGAAAGGCCCCAAAAAGATGACAGCGCCTCTGCAAATTCTTCCAGTTTTACAAGAAACTGGAAGAATAAGCAATTCAATATCAGTGTCATAGTGGAGTCAGGGGGTATGGGGAGAAGGCAGGAACGGGGTACTGATTGAGAATGATCAGCCATGATCACATTGAATGGCGGTGCTGGCTCGAAGGGCCGAATGGCCTCCTCCTGCACCTATTGTCTATTGTCATTTTCCAGACTTCGTCACTATTGAGCCGCTGGTTACACTCAATCAGCCAAGTTGTACATGTTTACAGCATCACTCATTTACTTTACACCTGACACCTGAAACAGACAGTGTATTAAAGATCTGTCATGAGAAGACATTACCAGGCATGCAGGAGAATGACATTCAGAACCTTAAATGCATTTACTGTAAGCTGACAGAATCCCCGCTTAAGCAATGGAAGGAGAGTACCAACTCACAAAATACCTCTTTCCCCCCAGCCTATTTTTTGGAACAGTTTCCATATTAGTTACAACAGCCACCTTAGAATCCACTGAATCAGAATAGAAGCAATTTATTTTAAACTTACATGTGGATCCCATAAAATAAGAAGAAAAAGATGCTCTTGCTTCAGTGACTTTCATTTCTTCATCTAGCCCAAACTGCTTTACAGACAATGAAGTACTTTGAGGATGCTCACTTCACTCTGTTCCTTACTCCAATCAAAATCAGGTGATATATTTTTCCCGTAAATAAGTCTTTTTTACATTTTGAGGTAAGGCTGTGGCAGATGGAATATAATTTAGAAAGTTGTGAGTTCATCCATTTTGATGTTCAGCACAATCCGAGTATCCTTATAAACAAATTGCTCTAAGGTAATGAGCAGGTGTAGCAAGCAATTAGGAAGACACATTGTATGTTGGCTATTATTACAAGCGGATTTGAATACAAAAGTAAATGCATTTTATTGCAATTTTATTAAGGCTGAGCTGGCAAATCATCAAAATTTCCAATCTTAAATGTAACTTAGTGACTTCAACCAACTACATATAATTTAAAAATCATAGCATTATAAGATTTAGTTGTGAGATAGCCTTTGGTCCAGTTTTGTGTTTGTGTTGAAACAATGACAAAGTAGTTAAGGTAGCGGTATGCATACAATACCCATCAAATGCAACTCTTTCTGGAAAGAAGAGAAGGGGATGCATTTAGAAAATGAATGAATACTTGTATTACATGTTAGTACATTTTTAAACCTGATAATAAATTCAAATATAATCATAAAGTACTTGCAATTAAAACATATTTCCAAACCACGTAGTATCAAAGAATAAAAAGACAAAACAGAGGAACTCAAGCAATATATGTAGAGGTATAAAGTGAATGTTGACATTTTGGTCTAAGACCCTGCATCAACACAAATTCTGGACCCAAAACATCTTTTGCATTCATAGCTACTGCTTGGCCCATAAAGTTTGTTTTTGTCTTTTTATTGTGTTGGCATTAAATGGTTTGGAAGTATTTTTTTTTTTTGCATGTACTGTTTGATTATATTTCTGATTCCAGAATCTGCAGCCTCACATGTCTTCTGAATAAAACGACCCCTGACTTTTACAGATATCATCACCAACAAATTGGACTACAATTATTTGATTAATTATTATATAATGGAAGCTCACTGAAACATTGCAAATAAGAAGCAGTTGCAAATGAGCTCAATAAAACTAAGTATTAGTGGGCAAATGTTTAATTAATGACACAAGTCTTCCATCACCATTTTACCCAGATATTGCTGTAGCAGAAATTCCAACAGACCCTGGTGTTATTCAGACTTGCCCTTATACCATTAACATTTTGATTTTTATAGGACAGGTTATTGAAAGCTCTATTACTCTCACTGTTGCATTAAAAGAAAAATCTAGGCTAGGCAATTACTTAATTGTCATTAAAGACATATTCCCTCTAAAAATAATGATTAGGGGAATGTTATATGAATATATCAAGTATTCATTCACTGTTTTGATTAGTAATTATTTTTGCTGTTGTGTTAATGTAAATATTTTGCAAAATTTATACATTTTGCATTCTTGATTCCAAAGAAACGGAACCAATTCAGCCTCTTGACCATAAGCTTTCTCTGATGGTACACTGTGCACTGAAGATTTACAACAAAGTAGAGTCAATTTCCGTAAAGAATGAACTGCATACTTTATCCTTTATCAAACTACCAGTCAGTGAACCTCAATCAGTTGGACCCTGATTTAGTTTAATTGTAAGCTGGTGACATTTTGTATTATGGAAGCTTTACACAGTAAGATTGTAATAAATCCACAGTAAGTTTTGATGTAAAGGTCTGAATTTTAATTGTCATTGAACAGAAAATTATTGATAGTGAAAATTAAGCATTATCTTTAAGATTACAGACTTGACAGTGATTGGAATACTATTGTCAATAAAGCTGCATTAATGCATCTATGTTAGTACTTGTTTAGAAGCTGCAGATTTGAGTGCATCTGAATCTATATAGTAAAACTCTTGTTTGTTTGTCTGTTTGTTCCTGAACTACAGCCAATATGGTACACGATAGCACGACAATTTTAGGCCCATCTTACTCACCGTGGTCCCTTTGGTGCTAATGGAAGAAGTTTCATTGAAATCAGTGTTATATTTTTTAAGTTATTCACATTTTAAAGTTTAAATCTATCTCCTAAGGAGGGAGGGAGGAGGAGGGAGGATAAGGGGGATGGAGTGGGAGGAGGGGAAGGGGGTGGGGGAGAGGAGAGGAGGGGGAGAGGGGAGGGAGAGAGAGGAGAGGGTGCTGCACCAATGCAGGTTTGGGCCCAATGGGTCCAGTTGGTCTAGTAATTAATAAATGTGGATCTGCTGTACTTCCAGCCAAATACATTCCTGCCATACAAAAGTCAACCTGTATTTTAATGATTATTTCTAACTTTTTTATGAGTGCAAAAGTCTACTAATCATATGATAGCACCCTTTTAGAGGGAAAAGTACTGGAACTGAACCACAGATCAGTTTGTTGTATAGATTTGCTGCTACCCGTTTAGAATCTTAAAGAACAAGACAAGAAAAAGGTATGACAATTAACTTTTACGATATAATTAAATTTCTCATTAAAAATTAATAAGCTTTAAACAGTGATATGAGCAGATAAATGCTTAATAAATGTATATGACATGCTTCCATCTACTATTTGATGCCAGTGGATAAGCAATTTATTTAAAATGAGTTTCTGCTTTCGTTAAAAGGAATGACACCTGAATGTACATTGCATTCACCTTTCAATGACTAACAACAGTGATTCACAGTGTGTTGATGGGAGGTCTTATCTAGTCCTACAATTTGGTATCTGCAGGCACTGCATTTTTAATGATGAGATGTCAGGCAGACTTAGGTAACATTAGAATTCTGATTTACATATTCCACAGATTCACCTTTCTTCTTCTTAGGCCCCCTCAGTCATAGCTGACCATTGGTGATGCATCCTAGTTGGCTGCTTGCTCCACACCTCGGTTAGAGCAGTGTCGCTTGTGGCTGAAGAGACCAATGCGGGAGTGACAGTCTCTGTCGCAAAGGTCACATTTGTGTGTGGTCTCTGGTTTGTTGAAATTACTGCTCTCTTTCTGCGTGCCCGCTCAGTTTCTCTTCACCCGTTTTGAGATGTTGGTTCAGGGTACCTCTCCACCTCATACGGTCAGCTGAAAGGCTATCCCAGGACTCCACATCGATGTCAAGCGCCTTCAAATCTCTCTTGCAGACATCCTTGTAACGTAGCTGGGGGCGGCCGATGGTTCTCCTCCCAGATGTTAGCTCTCCATAGAGGATGTCTTTTGGAATACGGCCATCCTCCATGCGGAGGACATGGCCCAGCCACCGCAACCTGCGCTGCCTGAGTAGAGTGTACATACTCGGAAGGCTAGCGCGAGACAGAATCTCGGCATTGGACACTCTGTCTTGCCAGGATATATGCAGCATACGGCGGATGCTTCTAAGGTGGAAGGTGTTGAGTCTTCTCTCCAGTATGGCATATGTAGTCCATGTCTCACTGCTGTACAGCAGCGTGCTGTTGACACAGGCGTTGTAGACTGCTACCTTTGTCTTCACTGTCAGCTTTGGATTGGTCCACACTCGAGTTGTGAGGCGAGCGAGAGTTGTAGCTGCCTTCCCAATCTTCTTGTCAATCTCTGTGTCCAAGGAGAGGTTGTCGGTGTTGGTTGAGCCAAGGTACGTAAACTGGTGGATGGCATCGAGTTCGTAGTCATTGATGGTGATGACAGGCGGTGTCTCGGTATCCTGTCCCAGGACGATCGTCTTCTTCAGGCTGATGGTCAGCCCAAAGTCCTTGCAAGCCTGATAGAAGCGGTCCATCAGTGACTGTAGTTCCTGCTGGGTGTGGGACACAACTGCTGCGTCATCGGCGAACAACATGTCTCTGATGAGAGCTTCACGTACTTTTGTCTTGGCTCGGAGGCGGGTGAGGTTGAAGAGCCTGCCGTCTGATCTGGTACGTAGGTAGATCCCCTCTGTTGCGGTGCCGAAGGCATGTTTCAGGAGCAGAGTGAAGAAAATCCCCAAGAGTGTGGGAGCGAGGACGCAGCCTTGTTTGACGCCACTGCGGATGTCGAAGAATTCCGAGAAACTGCCATTGAACTGCACTGTCCCCTTCGTGTTGATGTAGAAGGATTCTATCATGCTCTGCAGTTTTGGTGGGCAGCCGATCTTTGGGAGAGCCTTGAATAGGCCATCTCTGCTGACGAAGTCAAACGCCTTGGTGAGGTCAATGAAAGCAATATACAGGGGCATCCGCTGTTCTCTGCACTTCTCCTGGAGCTGGTGAAGGGAGAAGACCATGTCTACTGTTGACCTTCCAGCTCAGAAAGCACACTGACTCTGGGTAGACATGTTCTGCCAGCTTCTGCAGGCGGATCAAGATGACCAGAGCAAAGACCTTGCCGACGATGTTGAGGAGGGAGATGCCTCTGTAGTTGTTGCAGTCGCTTCTCTCACCCTTGTTCTTGTAAAGGGTAATGATCGTGGCATCCCTCATGTCCTGCGGTATAGCTCCTTCTTGCCAGCACTGGCAGAGGACTTCACGCAAAGGAAGCAGTAAGGAGGTTTTGCAGTACTTGATCAGGTCAAAGGGGGATCCCGTCGCTGCCTGGGGCCTTGCCTGAGGCCAGGCTGTCGATGGCCTTGCTGAGCTCTTCTGCCGTCGGCTCTCCATCTCATCCATGGTCGGAGGCACTCGATGGCGTCATGAGCTGAGGAGGACACAGTGTTCTCTCTCGAGTAGAGGTCGGAGTACTGTTCCACTCATCTCTCCATCTGCTGTGATTTGTCTGTGATTACTTCCCCAGTGATGGATTTGAGGGGGGCTGTTTTGCTCTGGACTGGTCCTAGTGCCTTCTTAATGCCATCGTACATTCCCCTGATGTTCCCTGTTATGGCGGCCATCTGGATGTCCTCACTAAGCTGTGTCCAGTACTCATTGGCGCAATGCCTGGCAGTCTGCTGAGCCTTGCTCCTGGCAGCCCTGAGGATCTGCAGGTTCTTCTCGTTGTCTGACCGCTTGTACTCGGTTAGGGTGGCACGCTTGGCTTCGATGACGGGAGTCATCTCGGTCAACTTGGCCTCAAACCAGTCGTGTGTCTTTGAGATCGTCTTCCCAAAACTAGCCAATGCTGTGCGGTGCATGGTGTCCCGCAGAGTTTCCCACGTCTCTGTTGCAGAGTCTCCAGGACACGAGGTGCCAAGTTCTCTCCCAAAAGCCTCTGCAAAACTGTTGCACGAGGTCTGGATGGGGCATCTTGCTGACATCGATGCGGGGTTTCTCCTGCTTCTTGGTATGGTAGAACCTCTTTGGTTGCAGCCTGATCTTGCAACACACCAAGGAGTGGTCTGTGTCGCAGTCCGCACTGTGGTAGGAGCGTGTGTGGAGAACGTTCTTGAAGGTGGCACGTCTGACTAGGACCAGATCCAGTTGATGCCAGTGCTTTGAGCGTGGGTGGTTCCAGGAAACCTTGTGCTGGGGCTTTGTCTGGAAGTACGAGTTGGCGATGCACAGGTCATGGTAAGTGCACAGCTCGAGCAGTCGCTTTCCGTTCTCATTCATTTTGCCCACACCAAACTGCCCAAGGCAGGAAGACCACAATTCATGGTCTGCGCCCACTCTGGCGTTGAAGTCGCCCAAGAGAACAAGTTCTTCCTTGCTGGGGATACCATTTACAAGGAATTAAATATGATCTAGTGCAGAAAAACGTTCAAGACAATTATTTTAACAGGTTTCTGATGCCAATATTCATAGAAACATAGAAAAAAAATAGGTGCAGGAGTAGGCCATTCAGCCCTTCGAGCCTGCACCGCCATTCAATATGATCATGGCTGATCATCCAGCTCAGTAGCCTGTACCTGCCTTCTCTCCATACCCCCTGATCCCTTTAGCAAAAAGGGCCACATCTAACTCCCTCTTAAATATAGCCAATGAACTGGCCTCAACTACCTTCTGTGGCAGAGAATTCCACAGACTCACCACTCTCTGTGTGAAGAAATGTTTTCTCATCTCGGTCCTAAATCCTTATCCTTAAGCTGGTTCTGGTTCTATCCCTGGTTCTGGACCCCCCCAACATCGGGAACAATCTTCCCGCATCTAGCCTCTCCAACCCATTAAGAATTTTATATGTTTCTATAAGATCCCCCCTCAGTCTTCTAAATTCCAGGGAGTACAAGCCCAGTCTATCCAGTCTTTCCTCATATGAAAGTCCCGCCATCCCAGGGATCAATCTGGTGAACCTTCTCTGTACTCCCTCTAAGGCAAGAACGTCTTTCCTCAGGTTAGGAGACCAAAACTGCACACAATACTCCAGGTGCGGTCTCACCAAGGCCCTGTACAACTGCAGCAGAACCTCCCTGCTCCTAAACTCAAATCCTCTTGCTATGAATGCCAACATACCATTCGCTTTCTTCACTGCCTGCTGCACCTGCATGCTTGCTTTCAATGACCGGTGCACCATGACACCCAGGTCACGTTGCATCTCCCCTTCTCCCAATCGGTCACCATTCAGGCAATACTCTGCTTTCCTGTTCTTGCCGCCAAAGTGGATAACCTCACATTTATCCACATTATATTGCATCTGCCATGCATTTGCCCACTCGCCTGCAGCCTCCTAACATCCTCCTCGCAGCTAACACTGCCACCCAGCTTCGTGTCATCCGCAAACTTAGAGATGTTGCATTCAATTCCCTCGTCCAAATCATTAATATACACTGTAAATAACTGGGATCCCAGCACTGAGCCTTGCGGTACCCCACTAGTCACTGCCTGCCATTCCGAAAAGGACCTGTTTATTCCTACTCTTTGCTTCCTGTCCGCCAACCAATTTTCTATCCACCTCAACACTGAACCCTCAATACCGTGTGCTTTAAGTTTGTACACCAATCTCCTATGTGGGACCTTGTCGAAGGCCTTCCGAAAGTCCAGATATAACACATCGACTGGTTCTCCCTTATCCACTCTACTAGTTACATCCTCGAAAAATTCTATAAGATTCGTCAGACATAATTTGCCTTTGGTAAATCCATGCTGACTTTGTCCGATGATTTCACCACTTTCCAAATGTGATGCTATCATTGTTCCTATGAGCTTCCTCCCATCTTTTCATCCACGAGCATATTTTTCCCTGCATTTGTCCCAGGTGCATTTATTTTGCTTTCTTCTAAATGTATCAATGCCTTTGCCTCGGATATGCCAGTATTTTGTATTTCAATACCTCTTTGGATAAAGAGGTTTCTCCTCAATTTCTAATTAAATTAATGTGACCATTTTAGATTTGGTCCTCCTTTTGTGTGGCTCCACCACAAATCGAAGATTTGAACCCATTTTTCCACTTCTGGAAGAGTCCAACCCTAGACTTTCGGAGTCAAAGATTAAAAATACGATTTCAAGGCAGAAGAATAATTGTAAATAATTGAATTATTCATAAAGGTCACCTCTGTGATTCATCCACAAAAATCAAAGCATGTTCAATTTATATTTTTGTAAAGATAAATGGGGATGTTTTGTATTGAAAATACTGTTGCCCAATACAGTGGAGGAGACAGAGATCAGAAAGGAAAATTGTATCTCATTTCACAAATTTATTTTCATATCAAATGAATTCTAGTATCCATTCTATGGAAAAAAAACCTATAAGGTTCAGCATTAGAAGACCCATAGTCCCCATTCCTGACAGATGCTATGAGTTACTCCCCTCTCTTCGGTAGTTCTAACATACATCATTGTAAATGAACAACTTAAATGACAGCTGCTCAGAAAATGAGCCTGCAAATTGATCAGTGATTTCTAACTTTTGACAACATCTTCTCTATGTTTCTGAGAGATAATTGTCTGAGGAGTTGTAGCTTGAACCCTGTACCTGTCAAACTTTGATACAGAAATCGCTGAAGATAATGATCAAAACAGCCTTTTTATTAATTATTTTAGGGACTTGTTTTTTTCTCTCCAGAAAAGTCCCACCTTCATGAAAAATACAATCACAATAAAACATCCTTGCTCCATATGGTGCATCTTACAGCCAGCATTAAAAATATTCTCCTGACACCCCACCGTCTTGAAAAGGCAGTAACAAATTAAAAGTTTTTATAGGGTATCGACCCGAAAATTACCCATTCCTTCTCTCCGGAAATGCGGCCTGACCCGCTGAGTCAGGCAGCATCTCGGGAGAGAAGGAATGGGTAATGTTTCTCCCATTATTACCAGCATTTTGTGTCTACCCTAAAAGTTTTTAAATAACTAAATAAATTTAAAACATTTAAATTAAGTCAAACAATTTAAATCTAAACATATTAACATGTGTTAATTCCTAGATGCTCTTTGAAATTCAGTTGATAATTTCCTACACCACATCAACATGACATGATCTTTATCTGTAACTGCTGAAGTGTTACAGCAATTCCACCTGCTAAGTGCTCCATTGAATGCCATTGTGGAATTTCTGGTGAACAGCTCAAGTTTGGGACATACTTACTTGGACAATCATGCAAAAAAATGTCAAACTTGCTGGCACTTACTCAAGAGAAAGGCTGCCAGTTCCTCATTGAACTGCTGAAGTTTTCAGCAAAATCTGCCCCTCTAGCTTAAGTCTTCCCAATGGAAATTTTGACTCGTCAAGATCATTTATTAGACAAGCTGTTTGCCAGTAATGAAGCTGTGGAAAGGTAAAAAATGCCGGCGCCAGATGCCTCCAACATTAGTGTGGAACCTGAAATGCATTTTTGTGTGTTACCAAGGGATTGCATGCAGATGAAAAATAAAAGATCAAGTATAGATCAGTGGGGAACGACAAACTACATTTATATGACAGCCAAGAAGGCCTCTACACCTCTACTTCCCTTGGAGACAGGAAAAATACAGCATGACCCTCACCATAGAAAGTGTACTGTCGGGTTACATTATAGCTTGGTTTGGGAACAGTTCTGCCCAAGACTGCAAGAAACGGCAGAGAACAGTAGATGTAGCCCAGTCTATCACACAGACCAGACTTCCCACCATTGACTCCATCTACATTTCATACTGCCTCGAAAAAGCAGCAACATAATCAAAGAATTGTCCCACCCGTTATTTATTTTCTAATCCATGCTCCTGTCCTGCAGAAGGCGTAGAAATTTAAGTACACACCACCAAACTAAGGAACAGCATCTTTCCCCTCTGTAATCAGACATTGGACTTTGTCCATAGAACTGGTTCCATACAATGTTGAGAACTATATTCTGCACTCTGCATCTTCTCTTTTGCCCTACCTAATTTTCTTGAGTTTGACTTGGTTGCATTTATGTATTTTCTTATATCATCTAATTGGAAACTATGTAAAACATTGTGTGTCACTGTGCCTCAGTATGTGTGACAATAATAAATCTAAACCTAAGTCCAGAAGCAAGGAGCACAGTGAGTATATGAGATTCCCTTTCTCAACATGGATGTGTACGAGACGAACCACCAAAGATTAGACCCATTTTCCTGGAACATAAGAGGAGCGGAGCAGGGGAAAAGTGGAATGATTTACCTTGTTAAAGACAGTCAAGAAGAATGGCAAAGAATGGTGCCCTGGAGCCAGTCACATGGGATATCATTCATGATAGGCAAAAATATGTCATGACAAAGCAGGTAGGTTTTCAGTATAATTTGTCTTGCTCGAAGTAATAGCTTCACTTCCAGAATCCATTACCTTGCGTATGAATGATGCATTTCCATATACGCCACTTGTAGAAAATAGCAAGATACTCATAAAAATCTCTGCAGTAATCGGGATAGCTTAGCATTATTTTTGCTAACATTGGTCGATGTGCTGTTGGATTCTGATATGACGAAGCTGTAGAATAATATAGACTATAGTTTTCATCTAGACAAACATTTGACAACTCAATTAATTTTCCAGCTTATTACATAACAATTTTTATATTGCATATATTCTAAAATTATATTCTATTAAATTATTTATGCCTTTAAATATGGTAACGGAAAATAAAGTCAAAGTGGAACCTAAAGGACTTCTAGTAATAATATTCACTGTGGATTGAATTCCTTCCGCTTCATCTTATTTTAAGTAGTTTTAAAATGTAATAGTCAAGTGCTGAACCATTTTCAGGAATTGAACTAAATGACCAACATTTGGTAATTTTGTTTACTTCCATTTATAAGCATTAAAAAAACAGCTTAACTTAAATCCCATTTTTATGTTATCAGAAAAATGCTACTTATGATAGGTTGTATATTACATATTTAGCATAATTTCATATCTTCATACATTCTTTCAGTACGATTTCCAAATTCATGTGTGAGAAGGAACTGCAGTTGCAGGTTTAAACCGAAGATAGACACAAAAAGCTGGAGTAACTTAGCAGGACAGGCAGCATCTCTTCAGAAGGGTACCTGTCCTACTGGGTTATTCCAGCATTTTGTGATCTACTTTCAAGTACATCCTCGGACATTGTGAGAAGCTAGGGGGAAATTGTGGAGGTCTGTGAGGCGATATTGGCATCTTTTGCCACAAGTGAAGTTCCAGAAGACTGGAGGGTGGCTGATGTGTCATTATTTAATAAGAACAACTAGCCCAATATTCCAACTTGATCGGTGTGGACAAAGTGGTCTAAAGGGCCTGTTTCATACTGTCCATCTCTATGACACTATTACAAAACCTCATCACCTGTGTAAATGATCCCTGCTGCAGGAGGGAAAAAAAGATAAGAGAAAAAGGCATATCTTATCTCTGAGATAAAATAAAAAATGTCAGATAAATATTAAGCATGTTTTTCTTTTTTTCATAGGAAGGCATCCTGGCTTCATGGATTTTCTACAGTGACAATACGGCAGCACCATTGACTCTCTACAATGTCAAAGACTACAACCTGACAGTTAGCACACTGAATGATAAAGTTGTCTCTTCTACGCAGGACCCAGTTTGTCCCCTGATAATAGCAGAAGGTGAAGGATCAGGTGAATTTATTAGAGTGGAACTGGGCATCTGTGAACCCTGTAAAAAGACCAACCGCAAGAGTGTCTTGTTTGTGACTCTTGTCAATGTGAAGGTTCGCTTTGGGTCTGATGATGATTCAGAAGAAGACCTAGAAAATACTGGTGAGGATTATGCACCTGATGGAGTTAGATTTCAAAGCAATCCATTCGGTCCTAAACCAAAAGAGAAAGATCAGTTTGATTTCATGCCAGACACTTCTTCAACTGGTGACCACGAGGAACGGTTTATGTGGAAGAGTAGCACTGTAAAATCAGCTGTGGAAGAAAGGACTGACTCAAGGGCAGAACCAGGCAAGGGCATTGATGACATGCAAGATAATGGAGTACATTTTGATAACACAAGGATGCCCAGCTTACCTCTTGACATTGATGTCACAGATCTGCCAAAAGGTCTCGGAGATACTGATGATGAGTATGCCCCAACGCACCGGGGTCTAACTGATTTGGAAATTGGAATGTATGCATTGTTAGGAGTCTTCTGCCTCGCAATACTGGTTTTCCTAATAAACTGCATTGTATTTGTCCTCAAGTACAGGCACAAACGTATTCCCCCAGAGGATCAAGCCAGCATGGATCACTCTCACCACTGGGTTTTTCTAGGCAATGGACAACCCCTTCGTACCCAGGCTGACCTCTCGCCTCAACCTGAAAGTCCTGGCAACCCCTTGGAAAATATCCAAACCTGCTGCCACAATGATCATCAGAGCAGTGGCAGCTCACAGACAAGTGTGCAAAGTCAAGTGCACAGCAGAGCTGATGGATCATCTGGGAGCTCAGTTAGGGAACACAGTGAGGATCCACTGCACTCTCCCACCTCCAAGCGCAAAAGGGTCAAGTTTACCACTTTTGCCACGTTGCCGTCAGAAGAGCTTGGCATGGCTTACAACTGCATACCAATAGCCGATGAGGAAGACATTGAGTGGGTCTGCCAGGATATGGGTCTCAGAGACCCAGAGGAACTACACAACTACATTCAGAGAATAAAGGAGATTGCCTAGTCTGCTGCTGCTTTTCTTTGCTGCATTTATAGCTACCAGATATTTGTCACATATACAGTTTTTTGTTTGGTCCACAGAAGGAAGCTGCAGTACGTGGAGACTCGGTGAACATAAAAGTGCTATAACAATATTTGTGGTCAAATGAGCACTGGTAATGCTGCAATATATAAAATAGGTTTGCAGTGAGAAGCTGATCAAACTTTTTGCAAAGATTACTCTTTGCTGAAACACCATTGACAAATCACAGCTGATGAAAGACAGACTCTCTTATAATGAAACAAACATGACTGGTTTAGCACAGGGGCATATTGTTTGCTCATAATCAAAAGAAGCATGCTGGAATCGCTCCGTGTAGGTGACGGTGAAATGGGACAACATTGGCATCTTATTTTTAACAGACTCCAGTAGGCGGAAAACTGCAGAGAGTTGCATATTCTGCACAACGAGGAGTTGTTTTAAGATGTAAAACAGTGTTTCTAGTTGATAGATATGAAAGAACAAGTATGGTAAGAGCCTTACCAAATTGAATGCTTCAGACAAAACTGGTGGCAAGTGTTGATTTTTAAAAATATATATTTTAATCGCAATTTGAGTCCACAGTCAATTCTGAAAGTTGACAACATCTATTTCATTCACGTTTCGGTTTCGTTATTTGCATTAATAAAAGCTGTTGAAGCAAGAGCATGGCACAAATTGCAGTGTTACAACTGGTTGTAGGAAAGCTGATACATGAATAATTAATCAATGTTGAAAAGGTTTCTCTGTTTATGGGAAACAAATAATGTGATGTTGTTCTCAGTGAAGTGTGATAGCAGCAATCTTTGAACATTTTGTCATAGCAGCAATCTTTGAACATTTTGTCATTGGCCTCATTATATATTCATTTTAATTTAATATGCATATTTATAAAGCAATCTATTGGAATGCTCGAGCAGAAATGGCCAGCCATGCTCTTTCCTAATTAATCACAGCAGGAATCAATTGTGCTCAATTTTAAAACAAAACAAAAATCTTAATTTGCAGGGACTGGGAATCTGATTTTATTCAAAACAACAACAGTGACATGGTCAAACTGAAAACTATGACTTCCAATAGTTTTTGTCAATATTTTTTTGAGAAAACTAGCAGCTATTTTAAATCAGTGAGAGGCATTGACAGAAAACAAACCAAAATCCATTGGCTTTTGTAAATTGCCAAAGGAAAATTTGACTCAAATTGGTCATTGAACATTGAGTATGCTTGTGAGGTATTGAAATTACCTTTCTAATCAGTGAAACTGTAGCAAGAAGTAATCTGGCGATACCAATGTTGGTTATAGACCAATAGAATGTGATGTTTGATTCATTAGATCTGCTGTGAAATGGGAATATAATGAAAGATGATTATCAGGTTTTGATAAATTAATGATGAATGAAGGAAAACATTTCCACTGTGTACCTATCTTGTTAAATCTCCTGAAAAAAAAGCCTGCACAAGGATATTGCAGGTTTAAACAATCATAGATTCATGGGGATGGAGTGTTTTAGGTGTATTTCATCTTGATGGAATGATATCTATATGTATATATGAATTTCTATACAATTAAACCAAACCACGACATTAAGAAAGAGCCTAGTTAAGTTTCTCTCTGTCTTGCAGCTTTCACTAGGCCTTTAAGTAAACAATTTTCATTCTAAACTGATATTTCTGTTGACTGATGTAAATTTGAAGCCTCAGTCAGCAGTCAACAAACTTCACAAAAGAAATCCACCAGAGATTTCTGACTGTATGCTGACTGACAACTCACAATCCCCCTGCTCATTAAAATGATCAGTGAAGGAACAATGACTGGAAAAATCGCACCCCTAAAATCTCAGAGCTTAGTTTAACTCAACAGCATGGATAAATTGCAAAATGTTTTCATGCAACATTTAATAACATGGTGCAACCCAATGGCTTAAAATGCATAACCATTTAACAATGTTCCTATAATCATTTTCAAAAAGCATGTCCAATATTGAAGCAAAATATGAATTTAGTCTTTGGGCAATTATCTTGCAGTTGTATCAAGAAAGCATTCCAATGATTTTGTAATAACAGAAAGGTCAAGAATACTTCAGCTGTACTTTTTATGCACAGTTTTATTACACTAGTCTGCTTCGCCCAGCAATCCCTTCTCCGGCATCTTATTCTTCTGCCATCATGGCCCAGTTTTGTAACTCCTCCAAATTTTGCCACCTTGCTACTTCCATTCCTGCCTTTACAAAGATTCATTAAACCTACCTTTTTAAATGTGCCTTTGACTAACTTTCCTAAATTATCCACCTCTTTCCACTGTGAAGCGCCTTGGGAGATTTGTTATATTTAATGCAAATTCCAGGTTATTATTGCTTGTCTTGAGATTGCAAAATTTCAAGGTTTGTGTATACTATTTATATCATTGTTCCAAACATGGAGAGAGATTGTAGCAAAATTCTAAGTGCGTTTAAATTTTTTGGTTTATAAAGTTCTTGTGACTAGTGCACAGAAGTAATCTTCATCTATGGTGTTTGTCCAGCACGATTGAAATTTAGAACTGTAAAGAAAATAATAAAGTTGGAATAAACATCTAGGCCCAGATGATGCTAGTTAATCAACATTTCACATTTTCATGTATGTTTTCATAATTGTTGCCAGTATTACAAAGGCAATAAGTGTTCATTGTGTAAAATAATCAAAGTGTCACATTATCAAAAATAGTTTTTTGGTTTCTGTTACAATTTAAAGTTATTTTTGCATGTTTTAAAGAGAACATGACTAGAAACCAGCAAAGTTTATTTCCTTGTCAGCTGTAGATGTGATGTGAGAAAATCTATCCAAACCATGTTGTTGAGGGCAGTTTCTGTTCACCTGATACATTATAGCCCCTTAGGAAATAAAATGTGTCGGTAATAATTCTACAACTGTTTTAGAGTGTGTGTCAAAGTGAAAGGCAGTAAGTATATCTGCTCTTGATTACTTTCCACCAGAAAATCCATGTTTGGGTTGAGTGGAAAATCAGATTTAATTTATATATTTCTGTAATTTGTACTTTCCTTTCAATGTACACATTTCCTGCCTTTTCCCCCATTCATCCCTTAAATCTCCTAGCCTCAAAAAGCCACTTCCCAGTGGCGATCCCCCACCCTCATACGAATGCCATCTTTCTCTTCAGAGAGAAATCTATCTTTGCCAGAAAACTCCTACATAAAATGTGTAGATTAAGAATCACTTTGTGTCATTGTTTGTTTTACCTTTATTTTGCCTCTGTGGCAATGTGGTCGACTATGGATCTCTTAAAATTTTCCAAGTTTAGCCCTATCTTTTTTTTGTGTAATTTGTACAGAATACTCAGAGCTGCATGCTTTGTCTGCCATGTTCTCAAAATCCATATTGGTACATACCTTCTACTCATCTTTTTAACTCATTACTTTTAAATTAGATGCTTTCTTTCTTTAATGATTGTATTCATATTTATCCAATAAATATTCAATGATCCATTATATACTCTGCAAGCCTCCTCATCTATCTCATAGAATCCTGGATAATTTCTGTCAATGTCTCCCCTCTTCTAGTTCTAGTTGAACTATTGAATGTGTTGTCTCATTAGTCTATACAGACGTCTGTTTGGAACAAGGCTGTTGGAATATTTATTTGCAGCTTTTGGAATTAAGGACTGCTACAGGTGATGCATCTATATAATTTACCAGGTTTAAGATAACTTGAAAATTCTTCCATGTATCAGCTTTCAACAAAATAACCAATGAGGCGACATAATGTTATCAAATTAATGAACGGTGCACAAGTAAAATTTAGACCAATTCTTTATACATGATGTATAGTATACAGTAACATGAGTTAATTTTAGTCCTGTTATCATCCTTAATACAGTCTAATCAGTACTTCTGTTCTTGTATTGGTCTTGCTTTCATGTAAGAATGCATCATAGACTTTCCAAATATTCATTCTACTTACTTGCCCAAACCAACTGCGAATTCTTGAAAAAAATCTATTTCTTGATCATTTTACTTGGCTGGCATTTCTTTCATAATGTTTTATAATGTTCTGATTCTAATTCGAATACAGTTCAGATAAAATAATCATTTTGTTCCTCATCTGACCTGCAGCATTAGGCTTAATAAACTGGAGTTTTTTTCAATTTAAACCATAAGACATGGGAGCAGAATTAGGCCAGTCGGCCGAGTCTGCCATTCAGTCGTGGCTGATCTTATTTTCCCACTCAACCCCATTCTCCTGGCTTCTCCTCGTAACCTTTGACGCCCTTTGGTTTAGTTGCTCCAAGACCATTTAAAAAAATAGTATAATTTTCTACCCAAAACCTCAGCATTTTCATTGCTCAGAAGATATTTAATGTAACAATATCACACTAACAAACCACTTTACTGGTATGCAAGCTGCATCTGGTCCTGGTTTGCGCATAGTATTCAATGTGATTACCTGGCTGAACATCACTGATCAGAGTTTACTACAGTAAATCTTTGAATAAAAACACCAATTGAAATCATCTTAATGAGAATGAAAATGTATAATGCAAAGAAATTTACTAAAATGGAGCTATTCGCAGTTTCGTGGCAGTTTGATTCATGACTGCAGAACTGTTCATGACATAAAAGAAGTGCATGGAGCAAAAAAACTAATGGATTCCTCAAATTGGTGAGTAAGCATAAATTAATAATTCACGCGGAAACCTTGAATTTATTTATGTCGTGCCCGTTGATAGAGCTCTTAATGAGCAGGGTTCTCTATAGTCACACAGCATTGAAACAGGCCTTTCGGCACAATCCATTCATGCAGACCAAAATGCCCATCTAAGCTAGTTCCATTTGCACATATTTAACCCATATCCCTCTGAACTTACCTTATCCATGAACAAGTCAAAATGTCTTTTTAATGTTATAGTACCTGCCTCAATGACATTCTCTGACAACTCCTTCCATATACATATCATCCTCTGTGTGAAAAAGCTGCCCCCCTGTTTACTTCTAAGTCTTTAAACTCTCACCTTAAACCTGTCTCCTTTAGTTCTTGATTTCCCCACCCCTGCGAAAAAGAGTGTGTACATTCATCTCTCCCTTTAACTCAGTCCCTTGAGTCCTGGCAACTTCCTTGTAAACTTTTACTGTACTATTTCCAGCCAAATGACATTTTCCTGTACAGAATGATCAAAACTGAACACAATACTCCAAATGCGCCCTCACCAACGTCTTGTACAATGACAACATAACATCCCAATTTCTATATAATGCCATTACTGATGAAAGCTTGGGTGCTAAAAACCTTTTCAACATTCATCTACCAGTGATGCCACTTTCAATTAACTTTCATGTTTTGTACCCCTCGGTCCCTCATCTACATTACACCTCAGGTCCTTACTGCTAACTGAAAATCCTACCCTGGTTTGTCTTCCCAAAATTTAACACCTTGCCTCTACCTGAATTAAACTCCATTTACCATTCCTCGGCCCACTTACGATCAAGATCCTGAGGTATTTCTCAATACGCTTCTTCACTCTCCATGATATCATCTATTTTAGCGTCACCTGCAAACTACATGTTCTATCACGCATCATACAATACAATACAATACAATACAATATATCTTTATTGTCATTGTACCCAGGGGTCAGAGTTGGAGCAAGGGCAAGTATAAGTTCTGTCAGGGCTCTGTCCCTGTCTACAAAGAAACTTGAAGATCTCTGCAAAAAACAATGGTTCAGGTGGGTTATTCCTCTAAGAAACATGAACTGGCCTTCCAATAAGGCTTTCTTTCCCAGTCAAGCACCACATTTTCTCAAAACACATGCTTCAATTTTGCAGCAATTATGTTCATTGGCTTTTGTGTGAAGATTTGCATCATTACTCTATGGCTAAAAAACTCCACGTATTATCCACATGCATATATCTATATTTTTGATGAACTATTACTTTGATTATAATTATTACCATCCAGAATAATTCAGAAAATTTATATTTCATGGAATGCAAAATAGCAGCCACAGGCAGATTCCCTGTGATGAATTCCCCCCAAAAAAACTGACCGACAAAATCAGGTTTATCATCAAAGATTGGAAAATAATTGTACGGGCTCTGGAATAGAAAGCATATTGCTGTGAATGATTAACACCTTTGATGAAAATGGAATCTAACCTATGATAAAATGTAGAAAACTAAACCTTAATGCAAAAAATGGGAAGAAAGTGCATTTTAGATAAAAATGTGCAAAGGACCATTATTATCTTAAAAACTAGTTTAACCTAGTTTAATCAATGAGTTATATGACAAAATTGACCCTCACCAGAGTTCAAAATAGTTTAGATTGAGGAAAATAATGGCAGAGCAAACTATTTACATCTAGTTATATGCATGTTGTTCAGGAACGACTAAAATGTAAAACAGGAATGTGTAACATTTTGACTTCATGGATTGCTTAAGTGCCTACTGTAAGAAACTAATAGGCCACTTACTTAAATAATTATCTTCGTCAGTTGGTTTTGAATTATGAAATAGGATCCCAAACCAAAAGTCCTCTGTCCATTCCCTCTATAGTTAATGCCTGACCCACTGTTCCTCCAGGACTTTGTGTTTTGCTCTGATCCAACAAGGGTTTTCCCTTAACTGTATTGAGATAGAAACACTAAGTTTGCAGTGTTGGGTGTGGTCATAACGCAGTTTTGGCTGCTGGTCACCCTGGATTATTTCATCATTGTGTGTGTTTAGGTATTTCAGTTGGTATTGAGCTTCATGGGTTTTTTTTGCCAATTTGGGGATTATCTGAAAAGGAAAATTAGCCCCCTTTGTGAATGAGCTGCAATTATAAACTGGGCATTCACATAGCTCAATGGTCCCATTAAATATTTTATTCCAGTTTCCTTTAGGAATAGGAATCTGTGTGTGCATCAGCCACTTGCCATGTGTTCTTTAAACAGAGGTGCACAGATACCATAAATGTAACTAGAACACCTCTATGGAAGGCTGAATAAGATGAATAAAGAACATAGAGCACTACAGCACAGGAACATGCCCTGCTGCCCTCAAGATCTGTGCAGATGATGATGCCAGTTTAAACTGCACATCCTCCTGCACATGGTCCAGATCCCTCAATTCCCTGCTGGTCCACAATTCTGTCTGAATGTCTCTTGGACATATTTGCATCCACCATTTCCAGACACTTTCTACTATCTGTGTAAAGCAACTTGCCCTGTAACCGGTATTAAACATTTTATCTCTTACCTTAAAACTATTCTCTCTAGGACTTACCATTTCAGCTCCGTTCTTATGGCTTCCATTTCTTTAAATTATCTTGTAGCACAATGGCACAGCTATTAATGCGGTTGCCTCCAGGTGGCAGAAAGCTAAGTTCAATTCTGACCTCAAATGCTGTCTGTTTGGAGTTAGTACGTTCTCCTTGTGACCATGTGAATTTACTCTGGATGCACTAGTTTCCTCCAACATCTCAAAGGCACGTGGGTAGATAAATTGCCGCGCGTGTGTGGGTGACTAAATTAACCTGGTGAGTTAATCCGAATATGGGAAGAATAAAAGGGGAGTAATACAGGATTAATGTAAATACGTGATTGATGATCAACTTGTGCGGTGGGGTTTTATCCATGCTATATCTATCTTAAGATTGTTAAAACCCTGTCAACATTTTGTACAGTGACACCAGAGAAATATTGGTGCAAAGGTTTGTTAAGTGCTGAGAAAAGTAGGCATTTAAGGTGAAGAGATTCTAATAACAATTTCCTTTATAATTGTAAACTTCTATGAGTGCCAAACCACCCATGAATCAGGAAATTGCACGCAGACCCTTCACAACCCCTTGTCATTTTTAGTTGAGCTCCTGCCAGCTTTGAAATTGCCTACTATTACTCACACCAGGACACCTGAATGTAATGATCGGCGCAATGGGCAGAGATTAATACATTTAATAAATAAATTATGAATAAAATTAATTTCATAGACTGTCATATTCAATCTCTGTCACGTTCTGGCATGTTTAAAACAAAACTTGGTCCAATAAAGTTTAAATGAAAGATCCTCATAAATGATATGTCGAATTCTATATAATAACAGTCTGATTGTTGAGATATTACTTTGTATCACAAGACAGATGTCATACCTTAGATATTTTGGCATAGTTCCCAAATATATACAGGTTATATTATTTTCCATTCATCATCCTTGGAAAAACTTGCACCAATCACATCACAGCTGTGTATTCTCATATATTGAAAATATTTGAGACATTACTCACTGCGACAAAAAGCTACAATTTAAAACTACTCCATGAATTGAAGGAAGATTTTATCGTAAGTACAGATTCCTCTTTTCATTGTAAGGTTCATAAAATTACTGTTCACACTTGTCATGTTATTACATTCAGTTATGTTTCAGTTTAGTTTATTGTCACGTGTACCGAGGTACAGTGAAAAGCTTTTTGTTGCGTGCTAACCAGTCAGCAGAAAGACAATACATGATTACAATTGATCAATTTAGTGTATAAAGTTTAGTGCAAGGTAAAGCCAGCAAAGTCCAATCAAGAATAGTCCAAGGGTCATCAAAGAGTAGTTCAGCACTGCTCTCAGGTTGTGGTAGGATGATTTAGTTCCATGATAGCAGCTGGGAAGAAACTTCCTGAATCTGGTGGTGTGCGTTTTCACACTTGTATACCTTTTGCTTGATGGGAGAGGGGAGATGAGGGTGTGGCCAGGTGCGATTCGTCCTTGATTATGCTGCTGGCCTTGCCGAGGCAGTATGAGGTATAAATTTGTGTGATGGTCTGGGCTGCGTCCACAATTTGCTGCAATTTCTTGCGGTCTTGGATGGAGCTGTTTCCAAACCAAGCTGTGATGCATCCTGATAAAATGCTTTTTATGGTGCATCTGTAGAAGTTAGTGAGAGTTGTAGTGGACCTGCCGAACTTCCTAAGCCTTCTAAAGAAATCGTTGACATGCTTTCTTGGTCTTTGCTTCAATATGGGTGATCTAGTTGTTGGTGATATTGACTCCTATGAATTTGACGTTTTCAACCATCGCTACTTCAGCACCGTCAATGCAAACTGGGATATGTGTTCTCGCTTCCTGAAGTCGATCACTATCTCCTTTGTCTTGCTGACATTGATAAAAAGGTTGCTGTCTCGACACCACAATACGAGGTTCTCAATCTCTTTCTTGTACTCCGTCTCATTATTTGATATCCTGCCCACAATAGCGGTGTCATCTGCGAATTTGAAAATTGAATTAGATTTGTACATGGCTGCACAGTCGTGGGTGTACAAGGAGTAAAGAAGGGGGCTGAGAACGCATCCTCGCAACCCGTGTTGAGAATTATCGTGGAGCATGATTGGTTAATCATCTAAAATAAAAGCACTGTCTTTTGTGCCAGCAATGGCACATAAAGCAAAATAGAAATGTTGGCACATCAGGTTCATAAATGATGAGAAAAGTAAGTATCTAAAGAATTTAGTTTTCTAAAAACCTTTATACCTTCATAATGCTTTGCAAGCTAATCCATGATTGCCAAACAATTCCAAGCACAATTTATACCAGATGTACAAGACAGCCATGAATCAGGAAATGTTACATTTTAATAAAGCTCCTGGCAGCTTTGAGCAGTGACAATTACACACATCCATCCCACCTGGGCATTTAATGATGGACATAGTTGGCCGAGATTAATAAATTGATATATTTGTTTAAATATTTTAACATGTTTTCAAACCATTGATTAACAAATTCATAAATAACAAATTCATGCATGGAAAACATTGCTCACTGCCAAAAATAAAACTCCCAACTGTGCAAAAGTCCTCCATGAATTGAAGAAGTGTTTTACAAGAAAAGATTCCCCTTCCATTGTGTGGTTCATGAAGTTACTATCATGTGAACCATGTGTTTAAATTTGGTGATGTCCATTATTTTAACAGCACGTATTCATTCTCTGACTAGTGCTTTAGCAATAAATGATGAAATGGTAGATTACGTTTCTCTCAGGATGAAGCAAGCCAGATGGTCTTTCTCGTTTATGTTCATATTATTGTGCATACGATTAATTTGAATAACTCAATCAGATCCTAACCTGAAACTCACTCATAGATATTCTTATTCTATTTAAGATATATTTGCAAGCCTTTACAGCATTCCATTTTTTACCTCAATTTATTATTCAATGCATAACCTACATGAACACTTCACAGTTATAAGCCCATAACTCGTTCTCCATTTTCCTTTAAATTATCTGAAACTTTTGACTATATTCCAAGCATGTAATTCACCAAACATCAAAAATGATCAAAATTCTAGCCTGCAAGATTCTAGCCTGTAAGATCCACTTATTCTGTATATAAATTAACCCAATAGATTCCAGCCTGTAACTCACACTGGGGATCCATTTTTCTGTATATAAACCAGCTGAACTGCTCGATTAAATACCTTCCTGTAATTCATTTAGAGGATCTATTATTCGATATATTTAAACTATTTGGGATGTTTGATTAGTTTCTAGCCTGTAATTCACTCTTGGGATCTTTTATTTTATATATAAACATTTGAACCGTTTAATTAGATTTCAGCCTGCATCTCACTCTTGGGATCTATTATTTTGCCACATCTTAAGTGCAGTTACAATATTCTTGCATTGCAGCATCATAAAAATAACCATTTAAAATGCAAAGGACAATCTAAAATAAATATTTACAATTTGTCTTTCAGATCCTATTTTAATAATATTCGTAATTGAAAAGATGAATCTAAAGACAGCAACAAAATCGAAGATCTTGAATTTCATCCATTTTTCCACATTCACTCCCTTTCAAAGACCAAATGCTTAACTAATACCCATGGAATATCATTTTCAGAAAGAAGTGTCAATACATAAATGTATGAATGCAATTACAAACACAGGTTTTGGCAATTACTTGACTTCAAGTGCCACCGTGGAATATGTTCTTTAATAAACCAAACACAAAAAGATATTTCATTTCAAGTGGTAAAGGTTATCCAAGCTGTATTATCCCAGCACTCCTTACAGTCCAGAAATCTCTCATTCTCCAGTCAAAATGTAACCTTTGCAGAAAGCCTGTATGTGTTTGCATCTTCAAACTTGCACTTTAACCTTTGATTCTTCTTCGATGTTTTTCTAATTAGATCTGGAATAAAAGTTTTAACTATTTTTTAAATCAGTGCAGGACTTTTTGTGCATAAATTGTAAGAAATGAACAGTTGCAGTGTCTATGGAAATAAAATTGTCTACTTCTAAGAAAGTCAATTCTGTAAATACTGAACACTATAACATTTGGGTCATAAAACATTAGGATTATCAGTGATTAGCTTGTATTAACTAAATAGTGTCCATTAAATAAACACAAAATCTAGGATGCTAATTGGCTTTTCGTAAAGATAAAGAACAGGTAGAACCAAAACAATGCCACACAATATAGCTACATAAAACTTTTAGTCTTACGTGTTAGTCTCAAATGTAAAGTACTATATTATCCTTTCAAAACAGTTTTAAACTAAAATAAACTAATCCACAGGATTCCAGTCTTTAATCAACATTATTAAATACATAGCCTACCTGAACACCTCACTTAGTTGCAAAGCTTTCACGTATTCTCCATTATTCTTTACATCACCTTAACCCTTTGATTATATTCCAAGTATGTAATGCATAAACATCTAAAATGCTGTGGACAGTATGTGGACATTATTGACCAAGAGTCCCCTGCCTCTCCATTCAGAACTAGAGAAAGGGAACTATTAATTTCCTGTATTTTTCTTCATTAATTGACCCCAATATAGGTTCAAGCTTTTTCTAATTATCGTCTGAAAAGTGCGTATACATTGCTACATTCTGTAAGAGAAATTGTTTGGGGCTGTTACGTGATATGACCCTCTTCATTTTAAAACATCAACATGCAGATCTGTAGTCCACATATATAACCTGGTAAACTATTCAATGAGGCAATCTTTATATGATCTTATCAGAACCACTTTTCCGGGTTATTTTAAATTTAATAAGAAACAAATGTCTGCCTTGATCTGCCAGTCAAGTCCATCTGATGGATCTGTTGGAACATTTCACCATGCGCAAGAATGTTTCACATGCCTTGAATTTTGCATTGATTTTTATGGCAAATAGTAGCTCACAATTCATCATCATTGTAGCATGTTGGACAAAATATTAATTCTCACTTTTGTCCCTATGTAATTATTGCTTAGTTTTTTTTCATGTTAATATTAACACACTGGCTGCACAGCGGGCCACTATTTATCCAGATGAGAGTGGTCTCATCTGGCTGCACACTCTCAGTCCAAAAACCGGCAGCCTGACAACCACGTGTAGCTTGGGAGCTGACCAGTTTCTTGGTTTGTGCATTAATCCTTCCACAGAGGAAGGACAGATGGGTTGTTTGGGTAGTGGTGAACTCCTTCCGTTTAGGCTCAACTTCCGTGCGCTTATGAGAAATGTACTTAAACTTCTCAGTGCCATCCCAAAAGCTCCTCCCTCAACCTCTTTCTATGCTGTAGGACTTAACATTGACTGAGCCTACTGGAAGTAACCTCAAGAATATTTTGAAATGAGCTTATAGATTTAATTATGCATACTGACAAATACAAAATACAAATAACTCATTGTATTACTTTTATTTTTCCTTATAACATAGTCTTATAACATACTCATCAAGGCTATGCCGACTCAGAGCAATCCCACCCCCCACTGATTTTCCTCATGTGCTCCCTACAATTCTGTCAACATCCTCCACATTCTAACACTCACCAACACACCGAGGGTAATTTACAGTGGCCACAGGTCAGGATTGATCCTAGTCACTGGGGCTGTGAGGCAGCGACTCTATTAGCAGTGCTACGGCGAGTTGCTTCCCCAAAGATACAGAACACTGATAAATGAATATTTGTAACTACAATCTTTAAGCTTCTCCATCCTTGATCTCAGGAGATAATACAATTTGAAATGGGACATAATACAGAATTAATGTTGAATAATCATTGGAAGCAATTTCAGAGGTGTTGATTAACAGATATTCAAATGGCTTGATGTGTACCAATGCACAAGGAGAAAAGACCCTTATCTATATACTAAAACTCTCGTTTGTTTGTTTGTTTGTTCCTGAACTACAGCCAAAACAGTACACGATAGCGCAACAATTTAAGGCCCACCGTACTCACCATCTCTTCCATTGGTGCTAATGGAAGAAATTTCATTGAAATTGGTGTTATATTTTTAGTTATTCACATTTTAAAGTTTAAATCTATCTCCTAGAGGGGGAGGGGGATGGAGGGAGGATGTGAGGGGGGGGGGAGGGTTGAGGGGGGGAGGGAGAGGGGACAGGCAGGGGGGTGGGGGAGGAGAGGGTGCTGCACCAATGCAGGAGAGGTTTGGGCCCAACAAGTCCGCTTGGTCTAGTATCTTTATAATTTCCCTTGTTGTGGAGAGACCTCAAACGCTCATCAACTACCCCTACCATTACCTTCCACCATAACACAAACAGCAGGTCTGATAAAGAGGCCTGCTAGCTTCCAAGAGGAAGAGATTACATACTATGTTGATGCAGATGCATGTCAACATCCTTGGTGCATTGTCTGACCTGCTTGATTGATTGCAAAAGCTGTCTGGGAACACGGAGGTGCTCATGCGGAATCAGGAGCAATTTATTTGAAAATGACAGGCACATTTATGCCATCTGGCATCAATACTACTGCATTACCAAGGCTGAGAGCAGATTTCTGTTTTCATTGGAAACATGGGTGGAAGCCATTCAAATTACTCATGATTCTTGATGTTTATATGACAGAAAACAGTTTTTATTGACCGAGTCCCCTGCCTCTCCATTCAAAGGTCGGCTAATTCAAACCCCTGTAGCCAATGCTGTTAGTTGGGAGCAGATTGCAGTTTTGCATGACCAAAGAGCTGCCTATCAGGAGAATTCAGATGCCTCATGCAGGAGTAGACGACATTGGGACCTGTCCATTGATTATGGTGTCTTTTACATGTGAGGATCACAGCAGTTATGCAGCTTATGGCTCATTCTGAAGAAGTCCCGACCCAAAACAACACCCATTTTTTCCTATCCAGAGATGCTGCCGGTCCCGCTGAGTTATTCCAGCATTTTGTGACTAATCTATTGGAGTACTTTGAGGATATAACAAAGTAGATTACATGAGAGTAAGCAATGGATGTGGTGTATTTGGATTTTAAGAAGGCATTCATTAAGCTCCCGGCTAGTAGGTTAGTAAACCAGGGTTAAAGTACACCGCATTGGGGGGGGTAATATAACAGGATGGGTTAAGAAATGTGTACTTGAACAGCTGACTATGGACTTAGTGCTGCATCATTTTTTACACCAACAAATACCTGATAGGTTGAATGGCCACCTTCAATGAACAAGTGACACTTCCTGGCTTCCTCAAATTCCTCAATTTAATGGGATTATTCAGTGTAATGACAACAACATGCAAGAACCTTAACATCATCTAGAATAAACTAGCCCACAAGTGAGTATTGCATTCTCCAGTATAACATAAACTCCATCCACAAATAGCACAGTAGGTCTCATCTCTAAAATGGTCTGTTTGCCAACTATTTTGACAGTTGTTCTCCAGCCCGTGACTCCCGACCACCAGGAAAGACAAGGTCAACAACTACTCCATCCGCAACCTACCCCTCCAGTCACATACATCTTTCCGACTTAAATTTGAACTTATGGCGAGTCTGGAGGCTTGTTCTTTGTTAAAGAAGTTTATTGCGGCAGCAATATTCGATTACAAAGTATAACAAACGAAATTACAGACAACCATTAAATCAAACTGATTTATTCACAAAGTGCTGGAGTAACTCAGCAGGTCAGGCAGCATCTCGGGAGAGAAGGAATGGGTGACGTTTCGGGTCGAGACCCTTCAGACTGATGTCAGGGGGGCGGGACAAAGGAAGGATATAGGTGGAGACAGGAAGATAGAGGGAGATCTGGGAAGGAGGAGGGGAAGGGAGGGACAGATGAGCTATCTGAAGTTGGAGAAGTCGACGTTCATACCACCGGGCTGCAAACTGCCCAGGCGAAATATGAGGTGCTGCTCCTCCAATTTCCGGCGGGCCTCACTATGGCACATACCACCGGGCTGCAAACTGCCCAGGCGAAATATGAGGTGCTGCTCCTCCAATTTCCGGCGGGCCTCACTATGGCAAACTGTTCGCTTCGAAGTTCTCTTCCCACTGACTGGTTTTGGGCCTCAAAACCACCACGTGACCTTGCTGGCCAATCAGCGGGTTCGACTCTCAGGACCAATCCCTATGGTCGCACCACCATGTGACCTTGCTGGCCAATCCGAGGGTTTGACTCTCAGGACCAATCCCTATGGTCGCTACAAACTCCTACAAATCCTACACCTTATACTGCAGTACTGCTTGAGCAATGCATTTTATGCCTGGAGAGTTGATTGGAATATGGGTGTGTAGTCGCACAGTGGGATGACACCAAATTCAGGTCAAAAATGAATGTGCTTATTACCGGATGTGGCATCCTGATAATGATAAATAACTGGTGGTCTTTGTTTACACTTAACAGAATGAGGTCTTGGTTTATTAACCTGAGGAATCAGGTCAACTAGATACCAGAGTCTGCTAAATGAGTATTAATACTCACATGTGGTAGGCACAAGGTTGGTTACCAGGGTTACCAACCTGCATATATACATAAGCTCTAGCATACACGCAAATGCACAATCACACATGCATGCATACTTATGCACACACACTTGGGATATACACATATGCCCTGACTACCTTTCCCATATTGCCTCTCACCCACCTCCAAAATCTTCCTGTCCAGAGTCCCAACTGCACTCTGGTCTCCAGCTCCCAAACCAGGCCACACACCCAGCCCTTTCTCTAGCCACATACCTGCCCACATTCCCAGCCCACAAATCCACCCATGTTCCCAACAGCTTCTCTTCTTTGGTGAGTCATCTTTTGCCAAAATTCACCAATTCCTTCAATGAAGTTCACCTCAGTCTTTGGGTGATTGAAGAAAAGTGTATTTGAAGATCAGAACTCATGATATTCAGAACAAAAGTGATCCATGCCTAATACTGATTTGCAATTGGAGATTAAATTGTATAACTATAAATTACCCATTATAATTCTATATCCCCAAGTATCCATACTGAGCCAAAATATATTGGTTTTAATTTGAAATTTTAAACCGACTGGCCTCAGTGGCATTTCGATAAAAGTATACTCGACTTCCACCTCCCGATAGGTGAAGAATTGCCTTCTATTTTCATCGAAGAATGACCAGGCCCTAACTTTAGTGCAGTGCCCACCCACACCATCATTCTCCTACCAGCAAAATCAGTAACTTTCGTATCCGCAATTTATCCTGTACATCATTAACTGAGAAACATGTACAAATGATTTGACTCTACCATTTATATAATTGTTCTAAAGAGTGCACCCGGGACTTTCCAGGAAAACCCTTAGGTAAAACAGGCATCAAACCTGATAACACTGTTTTTTTAAAGTCTTAATTAGTGCTAATCTAATTAAAAATCCTTGGTTGAATCAATTATACACTGTCTAAATTAGTCTCAATAAGGTTACTTAAAGACTGACTACATTAATTTAGGAGTACTTAATACTAATGACAAAGAACTGCCAGGAAAATTTTTCTATACCATGAACTTACGTGGATTCATGACATTCTAAGATATATAGCTCACTTAAACCTGGAACTGACGGAAGATTTTCACTGTATGTATGAGCAACAAAACTTGATCTAATACTCTCAGCAATGAAAAGCAGCATATAATTTCCAAAAAGATAAATTGGCTGCTTTCTTTATTGATGAGAAGCAATTTGAAGCAATAGCACCAAAATAAAAGAGAGATTTTCTGCATGACTGATAATGAAACAATTGCAAAAACAAAAATGGCCGGATGGGTTTGCACACCTCAAGTGAAACAAATGGCACCTCAAGCATCTGAAGGGAAACAGAAAGCCCATGAGAGTGCCCAATCCCAAGCCAACGTCCTTGATACTGCAATTCTAAAAATGCAATTGGCTCCAGTAATCAGAGCACAACGCTCACATACCCAATACCAGACTTGCAAGATATTACCAGATGCACAGGGAAAACAATTCATGGACATTTCTAAATCTTTCTTGAGAGGGAAAAGGGAAAAACATTTTCCCACCAACACATGCACCTTTACACTTTATCTAAAGTGGGCCTCAGCTATGAATGTGCCTGAAAGCCTTAACCCTTGTCTGCAATAAAACATGCATCAAGCTCACACAGAGTTAATGGTGCTGGTTGGCCAGTTTCTTGGCCACCTTTGCAGAGTGATTGAAAAGCATGTGCAACTCCAAAGGATCTTCTTTCTCAAGCAACGAGTCAATGCCAATAGTGAATAAGCTGAACACCAGTATTACTTTATCAATAACATCTGTAGCAGTGCTTATTCCTTAGTATTCAAAGTGGAATCATTCATTCCGACCAAGTGGAATAGTTAAGGATCCTTACTGACAAGTGCTGTGATTGAAGTGTAAACAACAAAAAAATCAATATCAGCGATGTAATTGGCAATCAGCCTTCTCACAAAGGCTGGAAACTGATTGCTTGCCGTACAGCTACAAAACAGCAGATTGTACAGCTGGGTTGTCGTGCTAAATAATCCAATGCTGATTTCTGAAGAGACTGGTGCCAAGAGCCAGCAGCCTGAGAGACTCTGTGCTGAACAGGTATCTTGGCATATCAGCATTGCCACATGCATGTAATGCTAAATACAAAGCTGATGGCAAACTCAACAACTCAGCGAGCAAAATATTTTGACACATTCATCTTTATTGACCAATTCGGAAATGCCAATCAGTAGAATCTTGATGCTGTCTGCACCATGATATGACAAAGGAATAAAGAGCAGACTAATCTGGAAGGAGTCCCATCCATTGATTCATCCCACTGAAGGGCCTGTCCCACCTAGGTGATTTTAAGGTGACTGCCGGCGACTAGGCTGTCACCGACAGTTCGCCGTGGTGTCGCGGGCATGATCGTGAGGGGTCTTCCAAGAATCGTAGTGGATCTCAGCGCGTCGCTGAGAAATCAACTGGAGTGAGTTTTCTCGGCGACAGCCGGCTTGTCGCCAGGTATCGTTGCTTATTGCAGGCACTGTCGCCTGCTGTCCCCAGGTTTGCTAGGCTCTCTTAGATGCATTTAGAAGCACATAATATTAAAATAAGTAAAGTCATTTCAAGATACCATAAAATACTTGTGTTTAACCAATTTATTTACCGTCAGGACATTTGACAGGCAGATTGGAGGCGACAGTTTGACGGTCAGGTAAGCGTGGGAATTTTTGCGATGTTTATGGCCATCAGTGATTACATTTAAAGTAGGCTCCCAACCCAAATATGCAACCCAGAAACCAGATATGCATCTCCCGTATATTTTCAAAGAATGCCCACACACTTTTCACAAAAGTCCATTTAACCACTTTTTAAATTACATTTCTTAATACTGCTATTAGTAAACTGGAAGTCAATCCAGTTTATGCCTTGTTACCGTGAAGCTTGGTTTTCAAGTAACCCGGGCAAGATGTTATATTTCAAAACTCTCAAGTACTTACCGACTTGTCAGTGATTTCAGCAAAAATTAGGACGCCGGAGTAGCATTGACAGCGTGGAAATTTTGCGATGTTTCCGAAGATGGTGTAATCTCGACCTGACTCGGCATTGTCGTGGTCATTGTCGTCGGGTAAAAGAAAATTTCGGCGATCTGCTACGACTTTGACAGTCACCAGCAGTCGCCTAAAAAATCACTTAAGTGGGACAGGCACTTTAGGATATGAGGAATCATTTAACATTCGTTTTGCCAAATGAACTAGATTTCTACCTGGTACCATAGCCTCAATAATAGCACAAGATGTTAGAGTCATACGGCACAGAAACAGGCCCTTGAGCCCACTGATTCTGTGTTGACAAGCAAAGGAGCAATTTACAGAGGCCAGTTACCCACCAACCCACGCGTCATCAGGACGTGGAAGAAAACTGGAGCATCCGGAGGAAAACTAGACAGTCATAGGAAACCTTGCAGACTTTACACAGATTATACTGAAGTCAGGGCGGAACTCGGAATATCCATGAATGATTTCCAGTTTTGGCCTCCATAACAGGTTGGGATCAAGGGAGGACCACCTTTGTTATGCTATCTCTGAGTGATGTGGGAATTGTGCCCCTGATGGACGTAAGGGAAGGGAGAACATTCATAGATCACCACACCTTCACACCTTCAGAGGAACAGGTAATGTTGCAGCTCTAGGACATCAAGTTCACTTTTCCTACACAACTTGCACAGCTCTGAAAATTCCAATCCTTGATGGTGAGAAATTGAGACATCTACATGATCTTGTCCTCTCTGATCTACCGTGGCACATGGACATCTCGATGATAGTACCTGTGAGAGTGATCACAGTACTGTTCCTTGAAAGATAAAGTCTCATATTTATGCCATGTTGTGTAACACGATAATTGTGGTAAATGGAATAGACACCAACCTGATTCTGTGGCTCAAAACTAGTCATTCATGTAGCACAACAAAGAAAGATTTCCCCTTGTCCTCATTTATCACTCCACCGACCTTCGCATTCAACACATCATCCTCCAACATTTCCGTCACTTCTAACGTGATCCCACCACTAACCACATCTTCCCATTTCCACCCCTTTCTGCCTTCCACAGAGACTGCTCTTTCTGCAACTCCTTGGTTCACTTATCCCTTCCCACCCAAACCATCCAATTCCCAGGTACTTTCCCGTGCAACCGCAGGAGATGAAACACCTATCCTTATACCTCCTCCCTCTCCTCCATCCAGAAACCTCAACCGTCATTGCAGGTGAGACAGAGGTTCACATGCACTTCCTCTAACCTCATCTACTGCATCAGGTGTTCCCGATGTGGACTCTTAGACAAGACCAAGCACAGACTCGGTGACCATTTTGCTGAACACTTACGCTCAGTCCACCAAGGTCTACTGGATCACCTGGTTCCAACTACTTTAACTCCCCTTCCCATTCCAAAAACAGCCGCTGGTTGTTACACAACTACACAGTGTAGGAGTTACTCGGGGCTCTGACCTAGGCACAATTTGTTCTCAACTCTCAAGCAAATGAAAGAGCCCGTACTTGCAGCAAGATCAATACAACAAACAAAACCACTACATCTTATAAGGTTTTGAGCCTTTCCCGCTCCTCTGTTATCGAGGCTGACAAGCAACAACTTGTTGGGAGTATTACTTCCAGTTTGCTCCCTGTTGTCATTTGCAGCACGACACTGTTGCTGTTGGTGTTCAGGCGAACAAGCCACCAAGGTCCAGCCAATTTATGGCCTCAACTCGCATCCCCGCACCGCCTCAACATAAGGCCTGATCTTCCCAACCCTAGGCCTCACTCTCCTGCACACCCCCCAACCAACTGTGCCCCACCACCACCCCTCTGTCCGCACCACTTTATCAGCGGAACCATCATTTTTGGTAGCAGATTCTAAAATGATGCATTGTGCCTATTCTCCCACCAACATCCCTACTCCTTTGCAAGACAGCACCAGGCATCCACAGGACCACGCTGCAGATGCACAAGCTCAAAATGGAAGGGTGTCATGTGTTGCATCACCCGTGCATTTGCATGGTGTCTGATTGCTTTTAACTCTAACATACCACTTCTCGCCTGAGAAAGAAACAAAATAACCACAAGAAAAAATATTCAAATCGGAGGGCGGATTTGTCAGCTAGTAAATCAGGTGCTTTAAAACCATGCATGTTTGTTGTCTCTGAAGGATTCAGCATCGGGCTGTCTCCCTGCAGGAACAGTGTTGAAATACTGCAGCAGAATATTCCATCGGGAAGACAGCAAACAGCTGTAAGGTATCTTTTGGAAAAAAGCCACTGGTCAGGTGATTCACCACTGGTCCTATGTTACTCATCTCAAAACAGCTGGTTCTGAGGAGACAGACAAGAGCAAAATGATTGTGCTCGAAGGCATAATTATAATTTACAGAAAGTAGATTAAATAAGACTGCTTCCATTTGGCAAACATTCCGTAACACTACATCATACAGGGCAAAAAACATTAGGTTCGATCAGTTGTCTGTTTAATTAATTGACCTCAGTGAGCTCGGGAAAAATAATCCATTGGTCAGGTTTTGCTTCTCTGTTTCTTCTCGTGCTGTCACCTGCTGAAATATGTTCATGCTTAAACATCAAATAAGGCCAGGGCTTCCACCGCTTAGCTGAGATGCCAGCCTTTTCGAATAACCTCCCAACTCGTTATGTAATGAACAGCAAGGTAAAAGAGTGCATATTTCCTAGAAAATCTTGACTTGCAGGAGTCAGTCCTCAGGAAAGGAGAAATGAAAATAAAGGAAAGCTGAAGGAAACTCAACTGAGTGATCCTCCTTTGCTTTATATATCTATCTCTATCTCGAAGCTTGCAGACATCACCACAACGCCCCAGGCATAATCCCTCAAAACTACATTTAACAATCTGCCAGCAAGCAGCTAGTTAAAATGAAATTAATTACAAAATGGGAACTTCAACTGATTTCAACTGGTCTCACTGCCTGAGGATAGACAAAGGAAAAAATAAACAATTGGTCTTCCCACATTGATTTTCCTGTCTGAGATGAGCATAGTATTAGGTTAAATGGGTGCACTGGTAAGTCGGTATAACTCAGCTTGGAAACAGTGTGTGTAAGATCATTCAGCCCATCAAGTCTGCTCTGGCATTCGATCATGGTTTGTCTATTTTTCGCTCTCAAACCTATTTTCCTGCCTTCTCCCTGTAACCTTTGACAATCTTACGAATCAAGAAACTAACAATCTCTGCTTTAAAAATACCCAATGACTTGTTGATGATTGGCATTGTGTTTAGGGAACACAATTCCTTTAACTTAAACATGAAGCTGTCCGTATCTCTTACAACCATTTCTTCCTTAACTCGTAACTGATTTACTGTCACTCAATGCTGCACAAGATCCTTGGTTGGGTTGTAGGCTCCAAGTCACAGATGATGCAAGTAATGTCTCAAGAAATAAGCAAATTGGAAGAAAAAAATTACTAGCATAAACACCTTGGTCAGGCAACATCTATAGAATGAGAAACTGGTTTAGGCATCTTATTGTCACATGAGATCCCGTGAAATAGTTGTTTTGCATGCTATGCAATCAAATCAGATAATAGTATATGTAAATGCAATCAAGCTAAACATAAGTACAATCGATAGATCAATGGGGAAGATACAGAATGCAGAATATAGTTCTCAGCATTATAGTGCACCAGTCCCAGAGACAAAATCTCCATCTTCCCTGACTGAGAACGAACCTGATCCGCAGCTCTTAAAAGAGGCAAATCCTAATCACTAGGCCGTCAGGGAAACTAGTTAACTTTTTATCAAAGCCATTTAACGTAAAACCTATAACTGAGCAATTTGCCTGTATCGGCTCAAGGCATTGTACTGGGACCATGGCCGCCAGCACTGAGTGAGATAGAGAGTTGTGGTTAAGGCTTCAGTTCATGAGTTTGTGAACGCAGTCCAGGAGAGCTTTGCGCTGTTAGAAATGAAATATTTTGGATGAGGCCCAATTTTCTTTCACGGTGGCTTAGCAGTAGAATTTCTGCCTTACAGCGTTTGCAGAGCCAGAGACCCGGGTTCAATCCTGACTACGGGTGCTGTCCGGAGTTTGTACGTTCTCCCCGTGACCGCGTGGGTTTTCTCTGAGATCTTCGGTTTCCCCCCACACTCCAAAGATGTACAGATTTGTAGGTTAATTGGCTTGGGTTTGAATACTTGGTATAAGTGTAAATTATCCCTAGTGTATGTGCGGTAGAGTTAATGTGCAGGGATCGCTGGTTGGTGCGGACTCGGTGTTTCTGTATTGTATCTCTAAACTAAACTAAACTAAAAAAGGTAGTTTCAAAAGATTCCAGATCACTCAATCAAAGTGTAGAGGAATATCTACCCATCGTTTGCTAGCTTGTTGCACCGTGTCCTCCCACCTCTTTATACTGGCTACCTCCTCTTTCAGTCAAGGTGAGTGGTCTCGAACTGAAACATTGACTGTCATTTCCTTCCACAGACTCTGTCTTACCCATTGGGTTCCTCCAGTTGCTCTACTGTTTTTGCTGCAGAGTTTATGCCTTCCTTTACCTTTGATCCTCAAATAACAAGAAGATAAGTTATCACCATCACACTGCTGATGTGGACCTTGCTACAACAAATTATTTACCACGTTCCCAACAGTCACGTTACTTCAAAAATACAATTAACTGTAAAACACTTTAGAACGTACTGATGTGGGAAAAGATGGCATGAAAGATTCTTTGTAGTTTGGCTTGGTTCTTACTTTTAGACCAAATAAATCTTTCTTAGTTAGTCCTGTGGGATTGGTCACTGGCTCTAAAATTCATATGGGAGTTAAATCCCAAAACATCTGCAGAGATGCTTAAGGGAATATGGGATCCTACATTCAATGCATTATTCTAAACATCTGCACAGTGCCCGGCATCTGTCACATCTCCAGAAGCTACTTGGATTTATTCTGGGGTTGGAATTAATGGCTTTGGCTCAACTGTGTAATCAATAACGTTCCATCAAAGTAGGTCAGCATGCTCAGCTCAAGCTCCTGCCTTTGGGGTAGCTGCTCACAGATATGTTTTTGTCACCCTGCTACAAGAAAAATCCCATTAAATTGAAAAGAGTGCTGAGAAGGTTTATGCAGATGTTGCCAGAACTGGAAGACCTGAACTACAGAGAGAGGTTGGGCAGATGAGGTATTTAATCCTTAGAGTGCAGTAGGCTGACAGGTGATCCTATAGAGGTATGTATATAAAATCAAGAGTGGAACAGGTCGGGGAATGCACAGTCTTTTCCCCGGGATAGGGGAGTGAAGAACCAGAGGCCATAAGTTTAAAGTGAGAAGGGAAAGATTTAACAGGTACCTGAGGACCAGCACAGTGGTGCGGCTAGTAAAGCTGCCGCCTCATAGCACTGGAGACCCGGGTTCAATCCTGATCTCAGGTGCTGCTTGTGTGGAATTTGCATGTTCTTCCTGACAAAGATATGTGGGTTGATGGGTTGGTGACCATAGGTTTTTGGTAGAATGTTGGGATAGCAAAATGGGATTAGAAAAGGATTAGTATAAATGGTGTTTAATGATGTGGATTAATTGGTCTGAAAAGGCTCTTCCGTGTCCTGTTATGATTTTCTAAATTGGCCTCAGCTGTCCTCTGTGTAGTTCCATTGATGAGTTGGGAGATTGGCTGAGGTTGCTTTAGTTAACTCTTGTTTGCTCCAATAGATCACTGGCCCAAGGACAATGACAAAGTCAGAGCCAGGTACAATAACCTTCTCACCTCACGTGCACCCTCTCATTTAAAAACACTCGCAGCCCCCACTGGGAGCGACTGAATTTCCAACCATTGGCACTAATGATAATTGTGTAACTCACCATTCCACTCCACTGAGGTTCGCTGAAGGAGAGTAGTCTGGCGTTTAATTCTAAAGCATTCAAAGTCTTTACAGACAGCCATCAGAGCATTGTAAAAATCGCAAGATGCGACATTATGTGTTCTTTGAGATGCTACATTATAAGTTGTAAAACCACTCTAAAGCTTGTCAGTACTTTATCTTTCCTGACATATTTTGGTGATTATAACTCAAGATCAGTTACATTTTTGTGTTCTGTTCATGCAAACCAAATGTATTTTGTTTTTGTCAGCATGTGATCATAGAGTTGCAGCGTAATACAGCTTGGAAACTGGCCCTTTGGCCCAACTCATCCATGCAAAGCAAGATGCCCATCTAAGCTAACCCCATTTGCCAACATTAGGATCATAACGCTCTCAAGCTTTCTTATCCATGTACCTGTCCACTTGCCTTTTAATGTTGTTATTGTTCCTGCCACATCCAGGTTCTTTGTATTGCAGTACCAGTCCTGAGCTGTTGGTCTGTAAGTGGTTATGTGCAGTGCCAAAGAGCCACCATTTTGAAAGTCTTGCCAATTTTTTTTTTCAGTATTCGATAATCGAGTTCTGCGCAACAGAATGTTATTCCCTTTATGATGAACCTTAACACATTTTTCCAAAACTATGCCCTCTGGGTCATATTGATTCAACGGTCTGTGAACCCCAGTTAACCGATATCTGTGATCACGGAGTTAGCACAGGTGGGAAAAGCTGAGTGTCACATACAGATGAAATCACAATAATACCTATTGTTACACAACAGCTTTGTTCAATTTTGATGAGGGAGTAAAATGCAGTAAAAGCTTTGCAGAGTAAAGTCAAGGTTACTTTTATAAGAACATTACTGGGGACAATATTTGAGGAGCCGGTCTTGGATTATAATTGTGATGGGCCTGCGTCACTACAGACTTTTTAATGACCGCACTCTTCTCCCTTTGGCCTGTGGCTTTGGCCACTGACCTCTGCAGTCTATTCACACACATGCTGCAAGAAATCTGCAACCGACTCAGCACGAAGGATTCCTCACAGTTGTTAATATGGCAGAAGAAAAAAAAATCAGTCAATTCATTATTAATATTTTGCTCTGATGTTTCATATATTGAGGCATACATTTTCAAATTGGTATCCCTGACAAAAGGATCACAGAGAGAATATAGCTTCCAAAGCTCTTGCACTAAACTTGTTAATTATTTTATATTTCAAAGACAAACGCAAAAACCTATGTGGGTGAGAGAGTACTGCACTGTCCGAGTTACCGTCTTTCCAGACAGATGTTACATTTACTCTCTAAGGCACACAGAAAAATTCCTTGGTCCTATTTTGAGGAGAGGGAGAAACATTTAACACTAGCACAAGGACTATATTGTGAGAAAACACAATCTGCCACAGGCAATGATGGTCCAGTTTTATACTGCCATCATAGAGTCTGTCCTCAACTTCTCCATCATGGTCTGGTTTGGCTCAGCCACCAAGCATGACATCCGGAGGCTGCAACACATCGTTCGATCAGCCGGGAAGGTTGTTGGCTGCAACCTTCTCCCCTTTGACGAACTGTACACTGCAAGGGCACGGCGGCACGGTGGCACAGCGGTAGAGTTGCTGCGTTACAGCGAATGCAGCACCGGAGACTCAGGTTCGATCCTGACTAGGGGGGCCATCTGTACGGACCTGCGTGGGTTTTCTCCGAGATCTTCGATTTCCTCCCACACTCCAAAGATGTACAGGTATGTAGGTTAATTGGCTGGGCAAATGTAAAAATTGTCCCTATTGGGTGTAGGATAGTGTTAGTGTGCGGGGATCGCTGAGCGGCGCGGACCCGGTGGGCCGAAGGGCCTGTTTCTGCGCTGTATCTCTAAACCTAAAAATCTAAAAAAGGGCCAGGAAGTGAGCGGGTAAGAGCATCTCTGACCCCTCCCACCCTGGCCACAAACTCTTTGAAGCACTTCCCTCTGGAAGGCGACACTGGACTGTCAAACCCGCCACAGCCAGGCAGAAAAACGTTTTTTCCACGAGCAGTAGCTCTACTCAACAGCCAAAAGTCTGTAACCTTCTTTTGCTCTGGAATTTTATTTTATTCTTCACATGTTTAAATTATATTGTTTTATTTTCCTCCTTTCTTAAATAGTTGGCTGAAATTTGCTGCTTTCCAATATATGAGAACGTTTAAAATCAGTGCAATTTTGGAAGGTGACATCTGATGCTTCCATTATCTCAATAGCCACCTTTTTCAAAAGGTGCCGGTTGTTACATTCTAGGAAATTATTTAGTTTCGGTCTAATTAATTCCTCCAATACTATGCATATTAATACTGATTTATTTGAACCTCCTGTTCACTCGAACCCTCTGGTTATCACATTTTTCTAAGAGGCTTTCTGTGTTTTCTTCCATGAAGACACACACAAAATCTTTGTTAATTTGCTCATACCCCCAACATAATCTCCCCTCTCCTCATTAACCTCTGCCAGTCCTTTCCTTTTAACATATTTATAGAAGCTTTTACAGTCTGTTTCTCATTAAGCTCCTCCTACGTCTCACTTTTGCTTTCATTATTAATATCCGGTCCTCCTTGACTGATTTTCCAAATTTCCCCAACTCTCAGGCTGACTGTATCTTTGGCAATAGTACAAACCTTATTTGTACTAATACTACCTTTAACTTCTTTTGCTGGATCACTTTCTTATTTAATTTTATGCCCTACGAACCTTGTTTAGTGTTCAAGATGTGTTTTCAGAAAGGAGTGTGTTAATGCAATCAATAAAAAGAGATATTTTAGATAGGCACATGGATATGCAAGGGTTGGAGTTATAGGTCTCACATATATGCAGAAGAGATTAGGTTAACTTGGCTTCATGTTAGGCACAGACATTGTGGGCCATGGGGTCTATTCCTGTGCTATACTGTTCTGTGTTCCAAAGCATTATATGCAAAGACTGATGTGTCGCTGACAGCTCTGCTGTGCAGTGAATGCAGCCACGAACTGTAGCCCTTTACCAGTGCTTTCCCATTAATAAAATGCCCCTCTGCACATCCTGAAGAGATTGGGTGAGCGTTGCAGCACGCAGAGCCGAGCTGTGGGGCACACGGCTGCACCCTATCCAACACGGTGGGCCTTTGTTGAGGACTGATAGCAACTGCTCCATGTGTGGACAGTCTGCCCAGGGTTCTACAGTCTGTCTCGTCATCATAGAGGGTGTGAATCTTGATGCTACACGTGGGGCTGAATGATGATGCATGAACAACAGGCTGGGCAAAAGGTGTAGGCTAGATGGATCTGGCCACCGATGAACAACGAGATCAGTGGTCGACGCAAGAAAGGACATTGACCTCCCGCTCATGGTGAACTTTTATTAACAAAGGAAAGTTTACACTTCTGAACTTTTATTCTCAATTCGTTTAAAAAATTTAACAATGGAGCCAGTATGAACTGTAAGAAAAGCTGCACCCTCCAAACAGGGGGGGGTGTTTGGAAAAAAAGTTCAGAAGTGTTAATAAAAGTTCACCATGAGCGGGAGGTCAATGTCCTTTCTTGCGTCGACCACTGATCTCGTTGTTCATCGGTGGCCAGATCCATCTAGCCTGCACCTTTTGCCCGGCCTGTTGTCCATGCGTCATCACTCAGCCCCACGTGTAGCAGCAAGATTCACACCCTCTATGATGACGAAACAGGCTGTAGAACCCTGGGCAGACAGTCTCTAAATTTACTGGCACAAAGTGGATAAGTTGGTCTAAATTAAACTATAATTGTGAACTCGATCAGCATGAATGAGATTTTCGAACTCCTTCCTGCAGTGCTCTACACCTAGGGCATAATTGACAGGGCAGGAAGTTAGTTATATCATCGCCTCCCTCTGTGAACACAACACCAACATTCCCTGTGCTTTATCTTCGGCCGTGTCCAGTAAATGGCCTATCCTTGTCCTTTGAAAATGGCACGTTTTTTCGAGATCTATGTCAGGGAAACTCTGGCCACGATGGACATCTGCGGTTCTCTCATTATTACATTTTCTGAGGGTTTCCCCACTGCCACATCTAAATTTACTAAGGTACAACTGGATGGGTCACGTGATTCCAGATGTCCAAGTTGGCCAAGGCTACCGGGGTTGGAGAAATTAGGAATAGGATATCACAGTCTAAAATCCGTGACAGGGTGTGGTAACCCACAGTGAACGATGGAGAGGACCAGTGATTTACTTTGCTGCAGGATTCATTCCTTGACCCTGCGCTGGTTTAAAAAGCAGCTGGAATTCAAGAGGGATTAGAACACTGTTGCAGCTAGTCTCTGACACACAGCCCCGTTGAAAAGGCTTCTCACTTCGAGTGCAGGAGTAAACCATCGTGTGCTGTGCATTGTTGCTCTCAGCGCGCAGGCAGTGGTCTGTCAATAGCTTAAGGCAATTGAAAGAAAGGATCTTCCAGTAAACAGCTCCAGGATATATTTATGCAGTGATCCATGAAGGAACTATGCGGCTGGGTATTACAGATCGTGTTCATAGACCATTCAAAATCTGCAATTTAAAGCAACCAGGAGTAAATGAAAGCACTGTAAACCAGAAAACAGCAAACCTGTCACAGAGCATAAAAAAGACAAGCAGTTTCAAGAATGTCAATTAAATACCATTCAAGAAGGTAAAATAGGCCACTATAAAATGCAACTAGTCAATTGTTTTATGGTACTTGCTCATTAAACTATCATAGAGTTTAGCGGCTGAGCCCTTTTTGGGGCTCATTGGCCATGAAACGAAGGTTATGAGTTCAAGTTGCCCTGCATTTGTGAGCCCAGTACACACCTTTAGGACTTGAACATGTCATAAATGCTGCCTTTCGAAGTGAGTCACTGTCTACCAGTCAGGCAGATGCAAAGAACCCAGTGACATTATTCTGATTAAATCAGCAAACCCAAAACAAAATAGTGTATCTGGTCATTTTCACACAGTTTGATTGTGAGGCCAAGACATCAATCCGTTTCAGACGTATGGCAGAAGAGATTCTGATCGCTGTGAGGATCCTTCAAAAAATTAGTTGTACATCCCCCATCAAGATCTTAGCAGGTCTGAGTCCAAAGCATAAAAGGTGTTTTGTGATTCTCAATTACCATCACATTTAGGAATTCTATACAGGGCTTTTGACCCATTATATAGCAGTTCACTGAACTGCGTTATTAGTTTAATTATCAATACATCTTCTGTGACATTTTTAATGGTAAGTTGGAGAGTATGTTGTTTTATGATAACAGGAGAATCTTACTATCTCATTTAAAATATATTATTTCACGAAATAGGAAACCATTTGACCTGACATGTCCTTTAAAGGTGATTTGCTGTATATGGAAACCAAATGGAATATAATGCTGTTGGTGTGAAGCTTATTGCCAGAAGGTTGATTGACTGGCTTCGATTTTAGTAGTTTCGAATTTCTTTAACACGTGACTCGTTTATAGAATATTTGCCATCTAGCGCACTATTCCAGTGCTAAAGTACCAGGATATTATGATTTACAACATAAGTAATGCTGTAATTTCCTGGAACTTTTAGAGCTCCTCCACATTGCTTGCAGCAAAATTGTGAGAATTTAATTAACAAAGCTTCACTTCATTAAAATGAATGGTGATGGCTAATTTTCTGAGTTGACATTTGTGTGGTTAGCAAAATGGCGCTGGACGATAGGGAGATTGAAGATTGGTGGAATGCAATGTCTGTGGAGTGCACATCCAAGAGGTAAGGACAATGGTGTAGCTTAATGTTTAATGATTTAAGTCAATTATATTAATTTAACAGTAAATAGGGATGACTTATAGTGGTACATAAAATCATAAGACACATAGATGAAGTGAATGGTCATGGTCTTTTTCCCAAGGTAGAGGAATCAAAAATGAGAGGGCATAGGTTTAAGGTGAGAGGGGAAAGGTATAAAAGGAACCCGAGTGGAAACTTTATCACACAGATGGCGATGGGTGAATGAATGAACACTTTATTGTCACATGTGACAAGTCGCAGTGAAATTCTTTGTTTGCATACCCGAGGTATGTAATAGTTGCCCCACAAAGGTCACCGACAAAAGAGTATATGGACCAAACTGCAAGAGGAAGCTGTAGAGGCTAGTGCAATTAAATGTTTAAAATAGATTTACTCAGGTACATATGCATTGTAAAAGTTTGACAAATATTGGCTAAATCTAAGCAACTGGGATTAGCTCAGATGGACCTTTTGGTCAGCATGGACAAGTTGGGCTGAAGGATCTATTTTCACGTTGTATAACTTTACTCTATGACTTTAAAAACTAAATGAAGGCAGGTATGACAGAGTTAAACATATCAAAACTATTCACTCAAGAAGGACAGAAGAGTGTAACAATGAGTGGGGCAGGCGTAGAGTTGCAGAAACGAGAGTTGGAGAAACCTTGTATGTCCAACAAACGCAAGGTTCTTGCAGCTTGTTTAGTTAAGAGCTGAGACAGAAGGGGGGGGGGGGCAGAGAGAGGGGGGAGGGAGAGGGCATGACCAATCTGACCATATACTGTGGTACAGGGAGTCATCAAGCTGAGTGAATGAAAAGGGATGAATTAGTGATGGGGGGAGAATATACTTAGGGGAATAAGTACTATTCTCAGCATCTGCCCGCATGTCTCAAAGTCTGTATAAAGAGCCTAGATCTAGAATTAGGTGTGTTTTCTCAGGGCTCCTCTTGCAGAGGAACTTTAAGCAGAAATTAAAGATCCATTTGTCATGGTCTGCATGGGAACTGCATTCAAAGGTTTAAGACAGAAGTTCTGGTGAAGGAGAATGAGCAATCAGAATCAAAGTTAAAAAGCAAAAATGCTGGGGTAATAATCTCTGAATAATAAACTGAGCCATGTGCAAATTGGCATAGGGTGAATGAGATCTGAGGTTTGAATGTGTGGTTTATAGATTGGTGCAGGAGAAGTAGACTTTAATTCATTTGGATCACGTTGTGACCAGATCACTGAAAACCAGATGTCATGATAGTAGTCAAGAATGAGTGAAGAACAGAAAAAAGTAAAATAACTAGAAAATGTTTTAAGTTAAACAATTAGGGAAAAGGACACAAAATGTTGGAGTAACTCAGCAGGTCAGGCAGAATCTCTGGTGATGTTTCAGGTGGGGAGCCTTCTTCAGACTCCATCTAAAGTCCAAACAAGGATTCAGACCCAAAACGTCGCCTATCCATGTTGTCCAGAGATGCTGCCTGATCCTCTGAGTTACTCCAGTACTTTGTGTTCTTTTGGTTATAAACCGGCATCTTCAGTCCCTTGTTTCTACAATTATGGAGAAGGTACAGATGTAGGGGAATTTAGAAAGTTGAAGATATCGGGAAGGTGATAATGCAGGGTAATGAGTAATGATAACCAGAGTCCATTAGGAAATCACTTGGGATAGAACATGCAAGTATATTTTCATTTGGAATCAGAGCAGGGATAAACTGTGCAAAGACAAATCTCAAGGTTCTTCATCTGAATGCTTTCCGAATGCCTGCAACATTTATAACAAGGTAACTGAATTAATAGGACAAATAGAAATAAATGGGTAGCCATTAGTAGCCATTAACAGAGCCATGATTGCAAATTGTCCAAGGTTGGGAATTAAATATTCCAAGATAGTTAGCCTTCGGAATAGAAGGACAAACAAGAATGATGATAAAAAAATAGGATAAAGGCAGGAGGGAGGTGATCTTAGCTGTGAAAATCAAGAAATAGAATCTATCGGGGATGGAGCTAAGAAAGAGCAAGGAGGAGAAAAAATGGGCGGGAGCAAATATTACCATGTTTTTAATTTAATTCATTCAACGGATGTGGACTTTGCAGACTGAGTCAGCATTGTTGGATTCATCGCTACTGGTACTTTAGAAGGTGGTGGTGAGCTGTTTTCTTGAACTGCTGCAGATTTTGAAGTATAGGTTAGGAAGGAATTTCCGGAATTGTGACCCAGAATTTTGTGCAAGGAACGCAGTACTTGCTATTGAGGGAGTCAATGCACAGGTTCCTGAGAAGGTGATTTCACTGTATGAGGACCAACCTCAGACCATCAAATTGGAGATGATTCAAGAAAATTGTACTTTGTGCTGGTAGCTAATTGTTGGTGATCACATTTAATGCCAGAGATAACGTACTTTGTAGATGATGGAAGACGATTGAGGAAACTACGTTCTCTGAAACTGCTTAGCCAGAATCCTTGATAACTGCAGCATGTCCCTTTAAATAATTAAAGCAAGGATGTAGCGTGGTGTGCACCAGGTTCAACTACGACCGTTCCTCAGGTGGCAGATTTTAAATGTGTGACAGATTGAGCACCAGTGTACCTCAGCACAGATGGATGTGTGAGAAGTGCAATTAGCAATGTTATTAGTATCACCTGGTGCTAGGAGAGGTCAGCTATGCAGACGTTCCTGATGCAATGTTGTGATTGACACTGATTCACCTAGAAATCTCCGCATGCATGATCTTCTGTGGGTGGAATCGATCTTGGATCGCATAGTGCTTTAAGAAACAGTGATCTAATTACTCAGCTAATGTGTTTTATCAGAAGCTAAAACTACCATGTCCATTTATGTCGTCTGCTTGTATAAATAATATTCAAAGTCTGCCATCTGCCCAGTTTGATTCCTGCCCAGGCCATAATATTAATATAGGATTTTGCTAAAACACTTCAGCATCGCAGCGTTACTTACTGATTCCATGTTGCTTCTTGCAAACTTGGAGTTTATGAAAATTCAACAGCAATAGTTCATAAGAAGCATTTTGGAAAGCTAGACTAAGAGCTGCAGTCTTTTGGCTTCATCTTCCGCCAAGGTATCCCCAAAATTTACCCAACTGTTCGAGCATTAATCGATCCTGTATGTTTCAAGTTTTGCCTCTGCTCCACCATTGTATCACTGTAATTCTTATACAGCACATGAGAATCGATAGCAACATCAGCATTTATCGGCATCTGTAAATGTAGTTTTAGCCTGAGTCATCTTCTGGAGCCCCTGATAGTCAGATGTGGAGGGTGTTCCATAATCAGATTCCAGAACATTGACCCAGAGATGAATAAGGAATGCTGTTACGTATCCAGATCAATAGAGTTGTCTGTTGGTGATGGTGGTACAATGTCAATCTGCCTGCTAATGTCCTTTAAGTGGTAGAGATCAGATGACTTCACAATGAAATAACATAATAAACATGGCCAAGGAAAGGAAGCTGAGTCCAGAAAAGGTCATTCATTATTTACTCTGAGGGGTGACATTTTATAAAGGGCGGAGCCTCACATGAAGAATATGGTTTCTCAGAGAGTTGTGCACAGCAAATCGCATCCCTCAGGATTCCAAGCACTTGCTCCAAAAGCAGCTGCCTGACAATCCATGACCAGTCAAATACAGGGAGCAAGGATGCAATTTTGATGTTGACGGTGACTCAAGTCAAGTGTACCCCTAAGATGTGCACACTTTACTCGATACAGAGTACTGTTCATTTCTGAAGGACAGAACATTGTGTAGTGGGTGAAAGACTGCTGGCAAATGAGAGATATCACAAAATGCTAGAGTAACTCAGCAGGTCAGGCAGCATCTAGGAGAGAGGGAATGGGTGACGTTTCGGGTCGAGACCCTTCTTCAGTCTGACCCGAAACATCACCCATTCCCTCTCTCCTAGATGCTGCCTGACCTGCTGAGTTACTCCAGCATTTTGTGATACCTTCGATTTGTACCAGCATCTGCAGTTATTTTCCTACACTGCTGGCAAATGAGATGTCATATCCCAGTTCCCTGCCAAGTTCAATTTTGAGCCCTGCACTTGATTCCCATTGTATATAAATTTACAATAAACATATTCAAACTCCTACAAGCAAGACATGGCTGATGCTGAAAATACAAGATGAAAGAGAGAGAGAGCAATATATGTTGGAATTGAGAGATACAATTTGAAATGGCTGGTTATGCAAAATCATTGAATTCAATGGTGATTCCTGAAGGCACTGTCATAAGAACTCCCACAAGCGGAGACATGCGCTGACTGAGGACATGTAATTGAAAAAGTTGCATCACCAAATTACCTTGCTATTTTAAATGGTTTTCCCCAGTACTGCAATGTTGCACCTGTCCTACTGCCCTGCCATTGCATCCTCCGAATTTCCTTTCCTTTCATATTTTCCTGGCACACCTTATTCTTTCCCTACCCCTTCTCTTCATTACCCCTTCCCTACCCCACCCTTAGAACGTTCATAGAACATAGAACACTATGGCACAGGAACTGGCCCTTCGGCCCACAATGTTCAAGCCAAACAGGAGGCCTAGTTAAACTGATCTCTTCTGCCTGCACGTGATCCTTATCCCTCTATTGCCTGCACTTCCATGTGCCTTTCTAAAAGTCTCTTAAAAGCCACTATGGTATCTACCTCCATCACCAATGCATTCTAGGCCCCTACCACGCTCTGTGTAAAAAAAAATGCCCCGTACATCTCCATTAAACTTTCCTCCTCTCAACTTATAACTATGCCCCCTAGTGTTGGACATTTCCACCCTGGGAAAAAGGTTCTGACTGTTTACCCTATCTATGCCTCTCATAATTTTCCCTCAGCCTCCGATGTTCCAGAGAAACGAATCCAAGTCTCTACAACCACTCCCTGTAGCTGCCATTCTTTAACTCAGGCAGTATTCTGGTAAACCATCTCTGCACCATCGCCAAAGCTTCCACATCTTTCTTGTAAAGAGACGAGGGGTTCGCCACCTTTAGTTACCAGGATTCTCTCTACTTCCTTTCTTAAACAAAGGAACAGCATTGGCTGCTCTTCAGTCCCCCTGTGACAAGAGAAGCATCGTCGTCAATGCCCCGCCATCTCCTCTCTTGCGCCCTCCATAACCTCGGATGATCTGATCACATCAGATCTTCTCAGATAAGCCATGGGGACTTATCCAGCTTAATGTTTTTCAAGAGCCTCAGCACAACCTCCCACTCACTCTCAAACTGCCTTGGCATATTTATATTCCAAATATGAATTGGAATATAATTGCAATTATCGTGCTGTCCTCCAAGTCCTTCTCCTCAAGTGAATACAGATGAAAAGTATTTGTTTCGTACCTCACCTACATCCTCCAACTCCAAACATAGATTCCCTCCTTTATCCTTGAGTGGTCCTAACTTTTCCTTGGTCACCCCCGTATCCCCTTAGGATTTTCATTAATCCGATTGTAGAAAGCAGTAAGAGACACTGGTCATTGACCAGGATCATGAATCTAGACTGCACCTACCTAATCAGAGCCAAGAAACAAACTACTGAAGGAACTCATTGGGTTGAACAGCATCTGTGGAGACAAAGGAATTGTTGACATTCCAAGTCAGTCCTGATGTTGTTCTGATGAACCCAAAATATCAATAATTCCTTTCCCTCCAAGGAAGCTGCTTAACCCACTGAGCAGTTTGGTTTTGCTCCAAAGTACAGCATCTGTAGCTTATTTTCCTCCTTCCTAATTAGAGTCCACTTGTCAATCCTGGCAAAGTTCAGCTCAATCAGAACAAATACATTTTTGAAGCAGATTTACATCGCTGAAAACAATCCTGTCTAATCATCAGATGGGAGTGATCCAGAAAATTAATACCCCGAGAGTGGCTTTTTTCCAGAAATAGACAACCTTTTTAAAGCAGATGCACTCTGACTTGACAGACTCAGGCGTCTGATAGTCAGAATAATAAACCCCTCTTAAGCTATTAAACTGTATTTTTAAACAACTGAATTGATCTGAATCTTTCCACTTCCATGCCTGAGTGCATTCATCCATTTAGATTAAAAATTAAAACATCTTTCCCTTAACAATTTTCTTCAATCCTCTTTGAGAACAAAAGTGTGACTGAGACTCGGTAATATTAATAGGATTTAATTGCCCTAAGGAAGATCATTTACATTCCATAGCAATTGTTTTCAATCTTTGCTCCCAAGCCAAGGTGAAAAACAGCACCAGGAATTCTCATAACGATGGAACGAGTAGGAACAATTTGTGGTTTGCAGGCTAGACGTTACCAGGCTGTATTTTAACTAATAATGAAGTTTTGTGTTCTGTGCCAGTTCAGTTTCCTCCCTGATATGATCATATAAAGTAGGTATCTGACTCATAGCTCATCCATTTTCTTTATCACCAGCACAGTGTTAGGGTGCAGCAGTAGAGTTGCTGGCTTACAGCGCCAGACACCCGGGTTCGATCCTGACCACAGGTGCTGTGTGGGCGGATTTTTACATTCTCCCCGTGACTTGCGTGGGTTTTCTACGAGATCTTCGGATAACTCCCATACTCCAAAGACGTACAGGTCTGTAGGGTAATTGGCTTGGTAAAAATGTAAAAATTGTTCCTAGTGTGTGTAGGATAGTGTTAATGTGCGGGGATCACTGGTCAGTGTGGACTCGGTGGGCCGAAGGGCTTGTTTCTGAACTAAACCAGCACTATATGGCTGTGGTATTTAACCACAGCAGAAACCTGCCAAGTGCACTACCAGCAAACCCGGCAGATGCCTTGGATCTGAGAGCACCCCAGTCACCAAGAGCACCCCAGTCACCAAGAGCACCCCAGTCACTCTCTCTTCAAGGACAAGTCTCACCTCAGTCACTCTCTCTTCAAAAAATGTAAAAATTGTCCCTAGTGGGTGTAGGATAGTGTTAATGTACGGGGATCGCTGGGCGGCACGGACTTGGAGGGCCGAAAAGGCCTGTTTCCGGCTGTATATATATGATATGATGATGATATGAAGGACAAGTCTCACCTCAGTCACTCCCTCTTCTCCACTCTCCCACCAGTCAAGAGGTACAGAAATTTGAAAACACATACCTCCAAATTCAGGGAAGGTTTCCTAGCTGTTATCAGACAACTGTACAGTCTTCTCACCAGTTCTGAGTGTGGTTCTGACCTCCCATCTACCTCATTGGAGATCTTCTAACTAAATTTAAATGGACTTTATTGGACTTTATTTTGCACTAAACATTATACCCTTTATCCCGGATCCGTACACTGTGGACGACTTGATTGTAAACATGTATAGTCTTTTCGCTGACTGATAGAACGCATATAAAGCTGTTCACTGTATCTCAGTACATTGGACAATAATAAATGGAATTAAACTAAAGATCACTGCCATCTGCAAATTCTCCTCAAGACCATAATTGTGGTGGTGTCGAAGTCACTCTTCCTTCATCATTGGGTTAAAATCCTGGAGCTTGTTTCCAGCTGCATCATGGGAGGACCTTATAATAACCAGAAACTGTTAATGAACACAGGCCCTGAACAGTAGAAATTTGCATGGTGCAACACCAGACCTCCAGACCTATTCATCTTGTTTTGCAACCTCTTACAAGACAAAACATCGCCCTTCTCTTTGGTGAAAGAGCTGGCCTGCTGTGAATTGGACACTGCTGTCAGTCAGACTTAATGCATCAGTTACGTCTTGGGCAAACGGCATGAGAAACATAACCACCTCAGCGATGTCAGGCATCAACTCTACATTTCTCTTCACAGAGGCTGCCTAACCAACTGAGTACTGACCATCCCTGGGTTATAGGTGCCCGACTTATGGTCAGTACTACATATGAACAAGTTTCCATAATATTATTACATTCCAAATTCTGAAGTACATGTCTTCATTTGTTCCTACAAGCTGCAGAAATAAAATCCTTACTCTCTCCATTATTAATACTTGCTCATTTTTATCAGTCCCATGTACCTTTGGTGGCATTCATTACAATATTGTGGAGATATGGTTACCATATCGAGTGGTTTTTTTGTGCACTTTCCAACTTTTAGAGAAAATTGACATGGTCAGCTGTTAGAAACAGAACCTGTTCGTTATCCAGGGAATTCTACAATCCTTGCATTTTTTGTTTTCAATTTGGATGTTCGGTGTCTGCAGTACTTTTCTTTTATATTAATTATGTATTAAAATTCTTGAAAGATAATGAATTATTGATTGGAATTTCATCTTTGCTGCAGATTTCCAAGAGCAGTTCCTCAGGTTGACCACACCTCACTCACCCCATGAGGGGTGTGAATGACTTACTACCTGCTCAGAACATGAAATTTGGAACTTTGCTTGGTTATCTTTGGAGATCCAGGAGTTTTTTTTCATTTTGTCAAATGATAGTTGGAACACACAATGGAGCAGACCCATAGAGCTAGATAACCATTGCCAAACATCAGTCTTTTGGCTTTGCAAACAAGCTACCCCAGGTATTTCACCACAGCCCTTCCCTGAAGTTGTGTAATTTATTCTCCTCTCCAAAGTTCTCCAATTTACTTCCATCTCTGTATTTTCCTCTTGAATTTTTTTAATCTGCTTTCTTCACCTCTTCAGGCAGGCTGCTCAAACCATTGCCCTCTTTCTTCCCAAATGCCGTCTGTGGTGGACTATGTATAGTGAAGAACAAGAGCAAGTTTCTGGAGAAGGTTTAATGCACAATGACATTCACTCAGAAATGACAAAAATAATACCGAATCCAATTGTACATCGTACTATTTTTCCTGAACTTCGAACAATTTCTTTCCTATTAAGGAATTCAAGGAAAAAAGGCAATGTTGAATGTTGGCCTATTATGGTACAGTGAACATAATAGAGTTATGTGGCATGACAAATGATCTTTCAGCCCATTTAATCTGTGCTAATCATCAAATACTAATTTATATAAATCCTACACTAATCCCATTTTGTGTCCGTCTCCCCCCCCCCCCCCCCCCCCCCCCCCCATCCCAGGGCCGTTTTTACAGCATTATTGGCCCCCGGGCAAAGCAGTGTACTGGGGCCCCTACCGTTACTCTCCCCCACCCCCCTTTCCCTACCAGCCCCCCCCCCTGTCGTGCCGGCGAAAAGCACTTACCGAAAAGCACTTAGCGATGGACTTAGGGTGCTACATTGTTGCGACAAGTACTTACAGATCGCTGTGAGAAGCACTTAGTGACCGAAAATGTTGCGAAAAAAGCACTTATTGAACCTACATTTTTAAAGTAGTATTTATTTATTGCAAGTCACTTAACATACACAGATCAGCATGGGGCCCCTATGCTCGTGGGCCCCCGGGCAAGTGCCCATCAGGCCCATGCGTTAAGACGGCCCTGCCCTCTCCTGCCATCCCACATCCCAATCAGCTCTTCCCAGAGTTTACCACTGATCTAAACACTATGACCAATTTATAGTGGCCTATTAACCTATCAACCAATACATCTTTGTAAAGCGGGACGAAACAGGAGCACCCAAATGAAACTCATGCAGTCACAGGAGAAATTGCAATCTCTACTTTCACAGCCCCAGAAGCCAAGCTTGGACCCGGGTCTATGGAGCTGTGTGGCAGCAGCTCTAATAGCTGTGCCACTGTTCTCGGCATAGATCCATGTTAGATTATTGTCTTTTCTTCAATATGAAATTAATCTGTTCCAGCTGCTGCTGAAATGGGTATCGATGCAGGAACAATGATGAATATTTCCAAAGCAGATCAATGGAGGGGATTGGATAAGTGATAAATTACAAATTGATAAATTATTTAGAGAAAGTAAGTCAATTCTTCAGTCTACCATTTGCAGTAATGCTCAGACCAGCTGTGGATGAATCTCATTCATTCCACTGATGTACGAGCCAAACTCATAGAGGTAACAGTCACTTCTGTTTTTTGGCTCCAGGAGAATGCTTCTTCACAGTAGAAGATAAGAAAGAAAACAACATAGCAGCATAAAGCCCTTTGAGACTGCTTTGCCGATCAATAAGATCAAGTGATCGTGTACCTCATCCGATCCTGCCATTTGCTGATTCCATCTGTGCCATAGACTATGAAATATTTAAATATTTAACAGCATCCACAGCCCTCTGAGGCAGCGCAATGCAAGGATTTATGAGTCCGCGTAAAATTTCTACCGTTCTCTGTTCTACAGGGTTAACCTCTTTCTCTGAAACTGTGGTCCCTGGTTCTAGATTCTTAACATCTACCCTGTCCACGTATGTTACTATCACCCTGTGTTCACAAAACTCCAAATTAACAGTTCCTCATCCCAAGAATAAATCTGGTGGACTAGCATAACACTGAATTCAACAGGTACAGACTCCAAAACTGCACACAGCCCTCCAAGTAAGGTTTCACTCAAGCCTCATACGATCTCATGAAGGTGCCCTTGCTTTTATACTCCCACATCCAAGGCCAATGTATCATTTGCCTTCTGAATTTGCTTGCTGCATGTTTACTCACAGAAACAGAACACAGAGGACCCTGTATACACCAATATTTTCTAGTCGGCCCCAATTTGAAATGTATTCTATTTTTTCTTCATCGCCCTACATCATGTGCCATCTTCCATTCTCTTGCCTGCTCCTTATACCTGCCCAGATAACCATGCAGATGCTTTGTATCCTTCTAACTTCCCTTCCCTTCTAACTTCATCAGCAACAACTTAAATATAAAGATCGAGTAAGACATCCAAGTTTGTTTGTAAATGGTGAGTAACTGAGGTTGAATATTGATCCCCATTAGAGTTAGTCAGCCTAAAAATAACTAACATGTTCCAACTCTCTGGTTTATGCACTTTAACAAATCCTTTATTTCTATACCTAGACATGTTGCACCCACCTACTTGGACCTGGCTTCATGTAACAACCTTTGTATGATAGTTTAAACCCTTTTGAAAATCCAGATACCCTACATATAATGGTTCCACATTACTGTACCTGTTTTGATAGTTCCATTCTCAAAATACAATTCTCCCTTAATGAAACCACATTAACTCAGCATATTTCTATTTTCCATTACCATGTTCCCAGTGATGAGCTCCTGGCTCTTTCTGCCAAGTGTTGCTTGCTTAACTAATCCATAGTTTCAATCCTTTTTCCTCCTCCTCCCTTAAGTAATATTGCTATATTTGCTATCTTTCAATCACAGGGAACTATTCCAAGAAAGGGAATTCTGAAGATTCATCTCTGATCTGTAAAGATTGAAAAAGAGTCAAATGGCTGTGTAGTGATTAAGTTATTGGGCTACCCATCTGAATTCTAGACCATTGGTCCAGAAGTATGATTTCAAGTCCTACTATGTCACTTGTGAATTTAAATTCAAGGAATTAAATAAATCGGAAATTTTAGGGCAGCCTCATGGCATAGCTTCTAGAGCTCCTACCTTCACAGCCTCAACAACCTGGTTTAGTTTTGACCTCCATTGCTGGCCTTGTGGAGTTTGCATGTTCCCCTTGTTGGTTTCACCCAGATGTTCCAGCTTCCTTCCACTTCCCAACGAATTATAGGTTGGTAGGATAATTGATCACGGTAAATTGCCTCTAATGCATAGGTGAAGGAGTGGAGTGAGGAGAATGCGAGGAGAACAAAATGGGATTAGGTAATATAAGTGTAAACAGGTCAGCACTGATTCACAGAGTCAAATGGACTGAGTGGCAAGGACACTGATTATTGCAATGGTTCTTTGGATCCATGGACCCGAGGTGAAGGATATGGAACAACTGTTTAGCAACCAACTGTCACAGGTCCATTCATGCCATTTCTTTGAGCTGCATGAGGTAGATTTCCTCATCTTCTGCATGTCTACTTGTTTGGACCACTGGTTGAGATCCTGACACAGGATTACCCAGACAAAACAGGCATGCTTCCTCACATTGAATGGTTAGTAATTGGATGATCTTTAGGGGGCCGTTTGGGATGAGGAATCAGTTCTGACATTGACGCAGATCTCAGTGAAGATTTGGGAACACTCAGATAGTTGGACATTCTGCTGAGACTCTGTCAATGGAACAACTTTGAAATGGAGAAATGGTAGTGTAGTTTAATCTAAGCATCCCACTCAACATAATTTGAGTAAATTCTGTCATTAGCTCGGATTCCTGACTATAAATGTTACTGCTAAGTACAGACAATATGCCAAAACGTCAATTTTATTGCCAGTTACAAGTACTGAAACATAAATCTAAATGTACATACTTGTATGATCTTGCAACCTCATTACGAATGCCAAGGATGAAAAGGTGATCAATCTTATACCCGCCAATGGTATCAGTGTTATGCATCATGGAGAATGTTATCTGACCAAAGAACCTAGCTAGGCTTTCCTCCTTTTAGGTTTCTTTATGCAATAATTTTGCTCCCTTCTCCACCTCCCACTCCCTTCTGGCCATCTGCATTACAATACCATCTGAAAATTCATAGCTTTTAAATACTCACAGAACAAGTAGATTTTACTAGTCCTCTGAAACTGTGCTCGTTAAAGCCCCACCTCCCAAGTTGCATTCACTGAGATCTGTAACTTCAATTACAACTTCACTCTTGCCATGACTGCTTTGACCATAAAGGTAAGCATCATTGTTACCCTCAGCTTCCCTTCTCAGAACCAATCCAAGCTACTGCTTCTAATTTCTGCTACATCTTGCAGTTTACTACGATATTAGGAAATCTCTCCTAAACTCCAAACTCCTGCTACATTAAGAAGTGTCTCCTCAACCCCAAATGCATGAACAGAAGGCTTCATTTAATTTCGGTTAGCTGAAAGGAGCTGATATAAGGGACTGTAATTGTTTGCATTGAAGGCTTCCCAAAAGTTCAGACATTAATAGACAGCCTCATGGAAACAAACCTTTCTGGTCGCCCCCTGCAGGAGCACCTTGTGGATGACCTGGAGGATATCCATTGACTTGCTGGGAATAAACTCCCATCTTCCAACTAAGCATTGCAACCTCAATTCATTCAATACCAGCACTCAATTGAAGTGGAAGTGTTGCTTGCATTGTGGGAAATAGAGCAGATTTAGAGATTGCAACAGTGAAACCCAGTGTTGACAGTTGCAGTGGAGAAGGCATTTTGGAATTGTCATTCTCAGTTCCAGTGCTTCTTTACAACTCTGTTCTATGACTATCACATTTGAAGACATTAATTATTATGCAACATTCATGTGTTCAACATACGGGTGTCAGAGCTTATGGGGAGAGGCAGGAGAATGGGGTTAAGAGGGAGAGATAAATCAGCCATGATTGCATGGCGGAGTAGACTTGATGGGCCGAATGGCCTAATTCTACTCCTATCACTTATGACCTTATGAACAATCCCAAAAATGTAAAAGTGATCCACAGAGCAGTGTTCACAGAAGTAAAAATAGAAGAGAGGTTTCTTATCGAAGACGTTGGATGAACTCAGCAGATATTGAAGTCGATCTCATGTTAGGACAGAAGAACAAAAGAATTAAGATGAAATGTACGCCATCCTAGGTGAATTCATCAAGATTTTGTCTGGTCTTCTAGCACTAATTCCATATCCCATATCTAGCACTAATTCCATATCCCATATCTAGCACTAATTCCATATCCCTGCATTCCTTAATGTATGGTATGGTATGAACCCAATGACTGAGCTTCCACAGCCCTCTGGTGCAGACTATTCCAAACATTCATCATCCTTTATACAGAGACCTCGGGCTTTAGCATCCTGAGCAGGAGGAAGCCAAACACCCTCTCTGCAGCCAACCCGTCAAGCTGTTTAAGTATTCTGTAAGTTTCAATGAGGCTTCCTATCATTCTTCTGGGTTGTTGAGAATACATGACTACCTTCATTCAATCTTTCATGTGGCAAACCCACTATTTCCAAAACCTGTCATGTAAGTCTGTGCTGTCCTCCCACTAAGGCACTAAAAGATGCCTTTTTGAGGAATGAGATGTCCTCATTCTTCAGGAAAAGAGGCTTCCCCTCTTCCATTATAGATGAGGCTCTCACTAGGGCCTCTTCTACATCCCCCCATTCGTAACAAGGACAGAATCCCCCTCGTTCTCACCTTCCACCCCACCAGCCAGTGTATCCAACAAATCATCCGCCAACATTTCCGTCACCTACAACGGAACCCCACTACTGGCCACATCTTCCCATCCCCTCCCCTTTCTGCGTTCCACAGAGACCGTTCCCTCCGTAACTCCCTGGTCCACTCGTCCCTTCCTACCCAAACCACCCCATCCCCGGGCACTTTCCCCTGCAACCGCAGGAGATGCAACATCTGTCCCTTTACCTCCCCCCCTCAACTCCATCCATGGACCCAAACAGTCTTTCCAGGTGAGACAGAGGTTCACCTGCACCTCCTCTAACCTCATCTATTGTATCCGCTGCTCTAGATGTCAACTTCTTTACATCGGCGAAACCAAACGCAGGCTCGGCGATCGTTTCGCTCAACACCTTCGCTCAGTCCACCTTAATCAACCTGATCTCCCGGTGGCTGAGCACTTCAACTCCCCCTCCCACTCCCAGTCTGACCTTTCTGTCATGTGCCTCCTCCAGGCCCACCGGAAATTGGAGGAACAGCATCTCATATTTCACTTGGGCAGCTTGCAGCCCAGCGGTATGAACATTGACTTCTCCAACTTTAGATAGTTCCTCTGTCCCTCTCTTCCCCTCCCCCTTCCCAGTTCTCCCTCTATCTTCCTGTCTCCACCTATATCCTTCCTTTGTCCCGCCCCCCTGACATCAATCTGAAGAAGGGTCTCGACCCAAAACGTCGCCCATTCCTTCTTTCCTGAGATGCTGCCTGACCTGCTGAGTTACTCCAGCATTTTGTGGAATAAATATCTTCGATTTGTACCAGCATCTGCAGTTATTTTCTTACACTTTTTTGAGGCAAGGCAATTTTAGACCAAAATTCTACGTCCAAATGTGGTCTCATCAAGGCCCTAGAACACTGTGGGAAGCTGGAGAAGAAATTACAGGCTGAGATATCCGAATCATCACTAGGCACGGCTGAGATGCCAGAAGACTGAAGGGAGGCTAATGCTGTAGATTTATTTAAGAAGTAATTAGAAGGGTTGGTGAGGGCAAAGTCATGGACATTGTCTATGTGAATTTCAGCAGGGTTTTTATGGGCTGGTAAGCTTGGTAGACTGTTCTATGTCACATGGAATCCAAGAAGAGCTAGCCAACTAGATAGGGAATTGGCTTCATGGGAGGAAGCAGAGGGTGATGGTGGAAGGTTGTTTTTTTCGACTGGAGGCCTGTGGTTCATGGTGTGCCTCGGATCGGTGCTGTGCCCATTGCTGCTTGAGGTTTACATCAACGATTTGGATGAGAAGGCATAATTTGTAAGTTTGCAGTTGACATTAAAGTGGGCGATATTGTAGATAGTGAAGAATGTTATCAAAAATCACAACAAGATCCTGATCAGTTGGGCGTGGGCTGAGGATTGGTTAATGGAGTTTAATGTAGATGGGTGTGAGGTTTTGCAGTTTGGGAAGTCAAATCAGGGCAGGACCTTCACAGTGAATAAAAGGCCCTAGGAAACTTTGGGGTCTAGAGGGGTCTAGGATCAAGATAATGGAGGGGACACAGGACAGAAAGGTCAGTATGGGAATGGGCAGGGTTAGCAACCGGGAGGCCCTGGCTAACTGAGCGTATTAAGAATTTTATGTAACTGTGTACACAGATACTAATGGGCTAAAGATGTATCAGATATATTGCAATGTGTGCACTGATTTAATGTTGCGTTGAAGTCATTGGGCATCTGTGATTTAAAACGTGCTCTTCTATAAATTATTCAGTATTGCAATCTTGATATCTCAGTTCTTGCCATGAAGATCTATGAACATGACTGATACTTAGTTTTGATATAATGCCAAAATTTAAAAGTGACATTCTGCGTCCAATTAAGTAAAAAACAATTTTGTATATCCACGACTTGTAAACGATTATACATTCATGGAGGTAATTCATTATTTCGAAAGAAAAGTGACTCTAATATTCACAGTTTAATTGTTTATTCAATATAAAGAACTAATTCATGTAAAGTTAAGATAGTTCTGCAGATTTCATTTGCCGTGTTTGAACAAATGTCAGAGATAATATAATTAAGCAAATAAAACATTTTTAAGAAAACATTTTTTTAGTTTGGCATAATCTCGCCAGATGATAAACGCAATATGTCTACTGCAACATTTAGACAAAAATTATCCAACTGCCACAATGATAAATGGAACAGAATGTGTTAGAAAATGAAACGCTTCAGAACTGTCTTCCAACCATATCTGGTGATCAATTCTATTCTTAATTACTGTCTACTTCTTTACGAAGTTGCAAAGTAGGCAGAAATTCAATTTCTTCCAAGAATTTTCTATATGGATGTCAAGATCCTGCTTAAAACTATACTTGGAATTCATAATACAGCATGTGGATATGGGGTTTTACTGGAAATTTCGGAAACACAATGAAGATAATGTAAGGTTTATTACAGTCAGTGGGGTAATCTCCCTGAACCATGATCATGAAGTGAAGAATGTCAATGTGACCACAATCACCACTCAATGACTGTTGAAAGTGATGCTGTAATTCTTCTCTGTTTGGGAAGTATTTAAATTAAGGATTGGTCGTGGCAATGGGAAGGTGTCTAAATGGGGCAGAGCATGAAGAAATTTCACAGTAAATAAGTGACAGCCTCAAACTTTGTACTGGCTACTAATAAATCTTATTTTTTCAGTACAGAATGCTTTTCATGTGTTATCATTTTGTAGGTGTGCCTTGATTTGGCACAACAGAGTGGCGGGTAGACCCAAGTAATTCATACATGGTGCCATGGTTAAAAGGACAGAAGGCTGTTGAGGCCAAGTCAATGGATATTTTTAAGGCAGAGATAGATGGATTCATAATTAGTATAGATGACGGGGGTTATGGGGAGAAGGTAGGTCACCCATGATTGAATGGCAGAGTAGACTTGTGGGGCTGAATGGCCTAATTCTGCCCCTATCACTTATGATCATGAAATGCGGTTGATTGTATATCAGCCAAAAAATATTTTTTCAAAGTGGCTCCCACCAACTATGACTATAATTTTTGTGACAAGGGCAATACAAGGAAGTAATAACCAAAATACAATGCCAGTGATTATTTCTGTTTGCTTTACACATAACAATATTTGGTTTAATACATCTTTTCCATATTCCTTTTAATCTGTTTCCATATATTCATAGTCGTACAGTTGTACAGCAGAAACAGGCTCCCCATCCTGACTCATCCATATCGTCCAAAATGCCTATTAGCGCTAATATCATCCTGCATGTGGTCCATTTTCCTCCATTCATGTGTACCTATCTGTATCTGTATCTGTGTACCTATCTAAATGCTTCTCAAATTCTATTGAATATACCTGTGTCTACTATCCCCTCTGGCAGCTTGTTCCAAATATCCATCACAGTATGTGTGGAACACTTGCCCTCTGATCTCCTTTACATCTTTTCCCTCTTACCTTAAACTTATGTCCTCTAGTTTTAGCCTCCCTACCCTCAGAAAAAGACTGTAACTATTTATCCTTTCCAACCCTCTCATTATTTTATAAACCTTGAGAAGGTTACCTCTCTGCTTCCTGTGTTCCAGAAAGACAATCCCAGCCTATATAATCTCTCCGTGTAAGTAAAAATCTCCATTCTAGACAACATCCCGGTGCAGACCTTTTGCACTTATTCTAGCACAACTGCATCCTTTCTATAGCCGGTAACCAGAACTGCACACAATATTCCAAATGTGGTCTTACCAGTGTCTTGTGAAGCTGCAACATGATGTCCTAACTCTTCTACTTGCTAACCTTTTTCACTACCCTATCCACCCATGTCACCATTTTTAGAGAGCTATGAACTGGCACACCCAGGGCAATAGACAATAGACAATAGGTGCAGAAGGAGGCCATTTGACCCTTCGAGCACCGCCATTCAATGTGATCATGGTTGATCATTCTCAATCAGTACCCCGTTCCTGCCTTCTCCCCATACCCCCTGACTCCACTATCCTTAAGAGCTCTATCTAGCTCTCTCTTGAATGCATTTAGAGAATTGGCCTCCACTGCCTTCTGAGACAGAGAATTCCACAGATTCACAAGTCTCTGACTGAAAAAGTTTTTCCTCATCTCAGTTCTAAATGGCCTACCCCTTATTTTTAAACTGTGGCCCCTTGTTCTGGATTCCCCCAACATTGGAAACATGTTTCCTGCCTCTAACGTGTCCAACCCCTTAATAATCTTATACGTTTCGATAAGGTCTCCTCTCAACCTTCTACATTCCCTGTCAACATTTCAGTATGTCCCTGGCATTTACTGTGTATGTTCTGCCAGTATTAGACAAACCAAAATGTACTTCCATACACTTGTCTGGATTAAATGCCATCTGCCACCCAGTGGGAGAGGCAATTGCGTGGCAGATGGCATTTAATCCAGACAATTTTCAAGCAGAGATTTGGACAATCTGCCCAATTTGTTAATTGATCTATGTGTTAGTGTTTCATTAGGCACCTATCCTCACTATCTATAACTCCCCGGATCTTTGTGTTATCAAATCTGAGACATTCTCATCTATGTTATTTATATATAATACAAACAATAAAGGCCCCATCATCAATGTCTGCAGTGTACCACTCATTACAGTCATCCATTTCTGAAATACAGAGTGAGCTCACCGCTCCAGAATTCCAGAGAAATCTTTTATTGTCCCGCAATCGATTCTCCTACATCATGCAAATTCGAATTTGAAAAGTTTGTTTCTTTTTCCCAGTTATTACAAGATCTTGTAATAGTCTTCAAAATTTTGAAGCTTGTTTCCATTGACAAGGATGGCAAGACAGCTAATAGAGGACCAAAATCTAAGATATTCACAATGAAGAGGAAGTTACAATGAAACCATTTTTGCAAGTAATTGGATACCAATTCTGAGTTATTTTCCAAAGTCTATTGTTGGAACAGAGTATCCAAAATTTTAAAGAAAGAAATAAAGGATTGAATTTATTTAGCACCTTTCATGTGATGTGCATGTTATTCCCAATGTTTTTTTTACAGTCACTGGAATACTCTTGAATGTGGTGTCTATTGTAGGAAATTTGTATGCAGTATGACCTCGGAAACAGAAAGTGATGAGGGTCAAATATGTTATTTTGTAAATGAAACATTTACTCTGTTTCTCTTCCCACAGATGTGGTGAGTATCCGACTTGGTGAGTATTTTATGTCCAACGTTTTATGTTTATTTTATTGTATTTATATTGTTTGTTCAGGGAATTAAACTGATCAGAACATCTGGGATAACTTCATGCCCTTCTTCAAATTGGTATAATGGAAACTCTCAGGAGCTCGAGTTTAATATCTCCTACATATAATTGTACCTCTGACAGCACAGCACTCAGTAGTGTTGGTCTGGATTCTAATTGATTTACAATGGAAAATATTGAAAAGTAAGAGCCAGTTGTAACGATTTATGCAGAATATATGTGCAATTCATGGACTCTAAAATTCTTTGGCAAATGAAGATGTTTAAAGCCAATGCTTAATTAAAAATTATAAAATCAATCCTAAAATAGTACTTAGGCCAACATAGATCTCAGTCCACTTGCTTTGAAATCTTCTGGAGTAGGGCTACACCTGGAATTTTCTTCACAGATTGACCTCTCTGCTCCGATTTACACAGTGTAAAGGCACTAAGTAACATTATGGACAGTTATGGAGGGTGGCAGGGGGGGGGGGGGGGGGGGGGGGGGGGGGGGGGGTGGGGGGGGGGGGGGAGGGGGGGGGGAGCTATGCATGAGTTGCAGAGGTTGTAAGAAAAGTGTTCATTGTAAAGTAATGAGGCATGGCAATGCATCCATTTATCTATTGGATGCATTGCCAATGATTCATCTGTGGGATTGGATACATCATTAAAAGATAATTTATTTATATTTTGTACAAAAGATTATTGTGATCAAATGGTGAAGGACACATTATAAATTGATTACTCACCTTCATGGCTGGACTACCGAGCCAGAAATAGTATCTTGGTTTAGTTTATTGTCACGGTTACCAAGATACAGTGAAAAGCTTTTTCGTTGCATGCGACCCAGACAGCAGAAAGACAATACATGGTTACAATCGATCAATTTACAGTATATAGATACCAAGTATCTTGTAAAATGGTATCATGAGTCACTGATGTACTTTGTGGCAGATAAACCCTTCCAGAAAATTCTAGTCCATGAATGGAGTTAGATCCTCAATAATTACCTCAGCGGCTCATCAACAACTTTGTCTGTTCTCTTTATTTCCTTTGATCAATGCCAGCTTTTGACAAGCTCTTGCAATCAGAGATCGGCCGCTTGTGTTGATCTTATGTTTTCTGCAACTAGCCCTGATTGCTTCACAACGTCTGAAAAATTCTGATGTCTCAATTAACTGAACACCATTCGAAACCTCACACAACTAAGATGTCCATACATCAGAAGAAAAACAATTTCTTGTCTCACTGCAGCCTAGCCATTTTTCACTTCTAAATATTTTTAATTGCGGCATTGGATGCCTGCTGCCATAGCTCAGCATCAATATTTTTATCTCACTGCATAGACTTTGGCACATAAATATTTATAGACACTTCACTATAGGACCAAGGTAGTGCTGCATCTTTCAAAGGAGATGTTAAACTGGATCACCGTCTTCACTCATTATTTCAAAGCAAAGCATGAAACTTAGTCTTGAAATATGCTCATTGTCTCGCTGTTTGTTCATTGGAGTTTCTTCAGTGCAAATTGATTGGTATTTTGCTACTGAACAACAATGGGTTTGTTTCAAAGGTGCTTCAATGGCTGTAAAGTTCTTTGAGATGTCCTTATGTTGTGAAAAGCGCAGTGTAAATACTCAATCATTTGCCACCTAAACAAAGATTATAATAAATTAAACAGATTGAACAAAAATGAATCACTTTAACAGAATGTTAATCCAGCAGTTAAAAACTCGAGGGTGCGCATTTCAGCAGATTTGTGACAACACCAGGTGATTACATTACAGAGCAACTATCTCTGGAGGGAACACAGCCATATAATTTCATTCATTTAATTGGCAAAATAGGAAAATCCCCTTTTAATTTAAGAGCTAGAGGTTCATCAATCATACAAAACACCCAAGACCTAATTAGGGACAAGGCAAGCATTCATGGGGAATTTTCTATCTTTATAATGGGTCAAAACTGTGCCTGATGTAAAGAGGAGAGTGTTCTCCATATATCCCTGAACACATTTGATGAAACCCCTCAACGAGGACAATCAATAATCTCTCACTGTCTCTGGAATTCTCTGCTTGTTACAACAGCCAGCCATAAACGGTGCAGCCATGGTGGAGCACTGTTGCTCTGATTCATGCTCCCTCATACTGTAACAAAAAACAAACAGCTGGAGGAACTCAACGAGCCAGGCAGCATCTGTGGAGGGAAATGGACAATTGGCTTTTAAGATGAAGGGTCCCAACCTAAAACATTTACTGTCCATTCCCTTCCAGAGAAGCTGCCTGGACCCGTTGAGTTCCTCCAGCAGTTTGCTTCAGCTCCAGATACCGACATCTGCAGTCTCTTGGGTCTCTCCTACTGCAGCTCACTTCTGCCAGAGCAAGACCGTGAAGTGACTTTCCATAATTATGTTACGTTAATGGTGTGTTTTCAAGGCAGTAAGTGAACTGCAATTTGGCCTCGTGGGGTGAATAGCTTTTATACTCTCAGATCCTTTTATAACATGAGTGAAGTTGCACCAAGCTCATCACCAAACTCCACCAGCTAGGCCTTAGCTCGTCATTATGTGACTGGATCCTGGACTTCCTGCTGGAACGACCGCAGGCAGTGAGAATGGGCCCGCACCTGTCCTCCACTATCACCCTGAGTACCGGCACACCACAGGGCTGTGTTCTGAGCCCCATGCTCTACTCCCTCTTCACACACGACTGTGTTCCTGCATTCGACACCAACACCATTGTCAAGTTTGCAGATGACACAACGGTGATCGGGCTGATCACCAACGGGGATGAAACAAACTATAGAGCGGAGGTGCAGAACCTGGCGGACTGGTGCTCGGATAACAACCTGTCCCTAAATACCACCAAGACCAAGGAGCTAATCATCAACTTCCGTAGGTCACATAACGGGGAATATGCCCCGATCTCTATCAACGGGGTCAGTGTGGAGAGAGTGTCCAGCTTCAAGTTTCTGGGCACTCACATTTCGGAGGACCTAACATGGTCCAATAACACTGCTGCGCTGGTCAAGAAGGCACAACAAAGACTGTTCTACTTAAGAACACTGAAAAAGTCTGGTCTACCCCAACAGCTGCTGACGACCTTCTACCGCTGCACCATAGAGAGCATCCTAACGCATGGAATCCCTGTGTGGTACCTCAGCTGCACGGAGGCAGAAAGGAAAGCTCTACAGCGGGTAGTCCATAGAGCTCAGAGGGCCATCGGAACACAGCTACCAGACTTGGAGGGCATCTACAACACACAATGCCTCAGAAAAGCCACCAGCATCCACAAAGACTCTTCACACCCCTGCAACAGTCTGTTCGAACTCCTTCCATCGGGCAGACGATACAAGGCCTTCTATGCCCGCACCTCCAGACTCAGGAACAGCTTCATCCCCAGGGCCATAGCTGCTATGAACCGGTCCTGCTGAGCCGGATGGCCACAACGCATAGATCAACTTGCACTTTACCCTGTCCAAAACTGTTACAACTGTTCGTTTCGTTGGGTTGCTGCTGTCTAAATTACCTAAATTATTGCATCGTATGGGAGGCGCATTCCCAATCTCGTTGTACCCCTGGGTACAATGACAATAAAGATATATTGTATTGTATTGTATTGTATTGTATTAGGAATCAAACATCCATGTGAACACAGTTGAGATCTAGTATATGTCTGCATCAGCTGAAAAGCATAACAGTGCATCAAACTCGCCTTTATATCCATTCTCCCCCCCCCCCCCCCCCCCCCCCCCCCCCCCCTCCAGCAATCTACTTCTGCTTTTATACTGTGTCTGAAACTTACAGCTCTTGTAGTTGTTTATCTTTTCATTGCATAGATTCCCCCCCCACCAAAAAAACCCAGTTAATTTCTAATCTCTTCCGGTGAGAAGTTCTCCTTTTGTGATGCTGGACTTCCAATTTCTTTAGAGCAAAGTTGTCAATAAAAGAATCTGAACTAACAGGATAAACATTCTGTCAATGCTGTCAAAGAACAAATGTTGAAATGCTCAGCAAGTCAGACACCATCTGTTGAGAGATGACACATGACAATATTCTTGCTGCAGACTGTATTTCATCTCCAAATATTTTTAATCGAGTCTCTACACATGTAGGTTGCCATGCAGTTTGCTCCCTGCAGCATTTTAGGTTTTAAATGAATTTATTTGAAATCTAAAAAACACGCAGAGATTAATGATCACATCACAAGCTGGTACTCTAACCAGCAGTTCTTATCCTCTCATTTCAGGTCTGTTCAGAGATGCACTGTACAGCTTTCATTGTACACTGTACAGTCAATATATATCCATGCTAACTAATGTCAGAACTTGATGAATACTTATTCCTAACATTATTGGGATGCAACTTGGTTTTGCGGCAGTTTATCCTGTTAATCAAATACATTTTTAATCCATGAAAAGGACTGCCATTTTAATAAAGGTGCTTAATGCTTTATTAAATATGTTTTAACAAAACAAAATCTGGCAGAGAAATGTTAGATGAGCCCAAAATGCCAGACCTAGTTAATAATAGTCATCCACTTGTGTCATCAATAGTAATAATTATTTCAGAGACTAACAATTATTAATCTCTGTAATATAACTGAGACTAATCCTTTGATGAGTTTAAAGTGCTTCAGAATGTCTTGACGTTGAGAAAATCATTTTACAGGTGCAAATTCTTTCCTTTCCCTTTTTCAAATCAACAGATAAACCATTCCTTGTGGAATGATAATACATAATATTAAAGCACTTTAGAAACAAGTAATATTAACAAACACTGGTTCTGAGAGCAAAGCAATCTGACCACGAAACAATGCTATGGTAACTCATGCTCCTTCACTCTGCAAGAAACCAGTACATCATCAGGAATAACAATCCATTTACACTGCAGCAAATTATTCATGTCATTTCTGAATTATTCAGTAATTCCCAATAATTACTACATGTAAACCCATTTGATTATAGTACCCTTCAGCTTTGGTCATTGTGTGATTAATAGCTACTCCATGTTAATCATCTTTCCTTTCTCCCAAGGAAACAGAAACACTTTTGCAAATTGAAGGTAATCTCTCCTGACAATTTTATCTGAAATGAAGTGATTAGACTAGCGACACATTAACAAATATACTTACTATTGAACTGTGCAAATATTTCAGAAATAAAATTGCAAAAACTGCCTTGTGTCACTAATCTGCTTTTGAAGTGGCTCTGCCTTAAAGATAACAAAAGGTGTTTTGTAAGATCCTAAAATAGTATTGCTATTGAAGACAATAGACAATAGACAATAGGTGCAGGAGTAGGCCATTCGGCCCTTCGAGCCAGCACCACCATTCAATGTGATCATGGCTGATCATTCTCAATCAGTACCCCGTTCCTGCCTTCTCCCCATACCCCCTGAGCTCTATCTAGCCCTCTCTTGAATGCATTCAGAGAATTGGCCTCCACTGCCTTCTGAGGCAGTGAATTCCACAGATTTACAACTCTCTGATTGAAAAAGTTTTTCCTCATCTCCGTTCTAAATGGCCTACCCCTTATTCTTAAACTGTGGCCCCTGGTTCTGGACTCCCCCAACATTGGGAACATGTTTCCTGCCTCTAACGTGTCCAACCCCTTAATAATCTTATATGTTTCGATAAGATCCCCTCTCATCCTTCTAAATTCCAGTGTATACAATACAATACAATACAATACAATATATCTTTATTGTCATTGTACCCAGGGGTACAACGAGATTGGGAATGCGCCTCCCATACGATGCAATAATTTAAGTAATTAACAGCAACCCAACGAAACGAAACAATTGTAACAGTTTTTAGGCAAGCCTAGCCTCTCCAGTCTTTCAACATATGACAGTTCCGCCATTCCGGGAATTAACCTAGTTAATGATAGAAACATAGAAACATAGAAAATAGGTGCAGGAGTAGGCCATTCGGCCCTTCGAGCCTGCACCGCCATTCAATATGATCATGGCTGATCATCCAACTCAGTATCCCGTACTTGCCTTCTCTCCATACCCCCTGATCCCTTTAGCCACAAGGGCCACATCTAACTCCCTCTTAAATCTAGCCAATGAACTGGCCTCAACTACCTTCTGTGGCAGAGAATTCCATAGATTCACCACTCTCTGTGTGAAAAAAAAAAACTTTCTCATCTCGGTCCTAAAAGACTTCCCCCTTATCCTTAAACTGTGACCCCTTGTTCTGGACTTCCTCAACATCGGGAACAATCTTCCTGCATCTAGCCTGTCCAACCCCTTAAGAATTTTGTAAGTTTCTATAAGTTTTTTTTATTTTTCAAAATAAACACTATTTACATAAATTAATTACAGTCATGCAACAATGATATTGCATTGCCTTTGTTATTGCCATTAAAAAAAACGTCTTCTTGGTAAACCAGGGAACATCTTTAAAATCGGGTCGAAATCTAAAATGGAAATGGTGTGATGACAGGAGTTGTTCGATGACAGAGCCTGCTGACGGGCTGCATTACAGTCTGGTACGGGAACTGTTCTGCCCACAGCCACAAATCACTACAGAGAGTGGTGAAGACGGCACAGCACATCACTGGCAACTGTCTCCCGGCCATTCAGGACATTTTCTACCGGCGGTGCCTGCGGAAGGCACGCAGCATCATCAAGGACCACAGCCACCCAGTTACCGTCAGGCAGACGATACAGGAGTATGGCTGCGCGTACCACCAGACTTAAGAACAGTTTCTACCATCAGGCCATCAGGCTTCTGAACTCATAAACGCATTTCAAATCATATATGTTGATTATTTTTAATATTGTCTTTTTACCTATTTTTAATATTGTCTTTTTACCTTACCAATGTCATTTTAAAAATCTTATTTATCCTTGGAATATTACTGCTGAGGTGACCCGTTGTCTTGTCAAATACATTCCATTGTACCGTTGACCCTGTGCCAACCTACACATGACAAATAAAATTTATTATTATTATTATTATTATTATTATTATTAAATAATTGACAGTACAAAAAGAAACGACTTTCGGGAACCAAGAAAGGGCATTATAAGTCAGCAACTAAAGCACAATGATTTGTTTCACAAAGCAATTGCAACAAAACCTTACAAAAAAAAAATCTATCAACCATTGAAACAGGAGAATTAAAGAAAATAACTGGTTGTGACAATGAACACCTTGGACGGTCAATCAACCACTGGTAATTTTCGGGCTTGAGGGGATGGGAGGAGCGAACTGCACCTTCCTTAGGTCTTGTGTAGGAAGGAACTGCAGATGCTGGTGTAAACCGAAGATAGACACAAAAAGCTGGAGTAACTCAGCGGGACAGGCAGCATCTCTGGAGAGACCCTTCTTAGGTTTTATTTTGCCTCGAGCTTCAATATTTTTTATGGTCCAGAGGGGATATGATTGTTTCCTGCAGCAAGTTTATACATTAAAAAATAAGCCTTTCTCAGGGCATTTACTGAGAATGCCCTGAGAAAGGCAATTTATTTGCCTTCCATCACAGTGAGGGTGTGCCTGGAGCAATCACTGTGATGGCTGTTTGTGTTCAAATTGTATCTGTGTGTCCTGTGCTTTTTGTTGTCTACTGCCGGACCCTGACGTGAGAGGACGCTGGCGCTGTTTTGTTCACCGCTTCTCCGTCAGGATAGTTTGTCTGTTTGTTTTTATGTTATGACTGTTTTTGTAAAGCGCTTTGAGCACCTGGTAAAGCGCTATATAAAATAAATGCTTATTATTATTATTATTATTATTATTATAGAAAATGGCAGTGGTTTTTTTTTGTGGAACTCCTTGGTTTCTCGACTTGAATTGGAATGATGTGCAGTCATTTTGACCGGCTCTTGAAAGTTTTGAGCTGGTTCACAAATATTCAGCTGATAAATGGGATCATCAAAAGTGGCACACAATGCACCATATAATTGGTCACACTCAATTAGATCACCAATCCAAGCTATTTCCAAGAGGTCTACCAAAACCAACTCCCTTCCTCATTATTTCCCCAAGTTCTTTAACCGACATTGGATTTGAACCCTGGTGCCTTTGAAACATCAATATCAAGGATGATCCTGTTACTTTTTTTCCACATTTCACAAAGATCTCTACTTTAGCAAACATTATCCAATCCAAACACCAGGGCCATCTATACCTACAATGCACTAGTAAATATCTAGGTACGACAAATGTGTCATCTTAGCCAACTCCATTTCCTTTTCCAAACCAGCCTTACAATAATCTGACTCCAGAAATAGTCCATTAGGATAATGCATTGAGGTTCTGTTCCTCCTGATATGAACCTTTTCTTATTTGTTTTATTGTGGTCAGAAGAGAACACGGAACACTCTAAGAACAGGTTTCTCTTAATATTGTTTCTGCACACTGCCTACATGGTACCTCTTATGATGCTGCTGATTACTCTCGTCACCAGTGGCTGCAATTCTTTGCAACGCAGCAACATGTCACTGTGTGCTTGGCCTGTTCGTTAGCTTCACCATCCTGCATGCTTTCTAATGGCTTTAGACAACACTATCTGCAACTTGCTCATCATGAATCAAAAAGGATTGTTTTCCAGAGACTACACATTCAATCTCATTGCGTCGTTCTCCTTTGGAAGGCGAGTTTGTGCTGCAAAGATAGTAACCACATTGTTGACCCAGCCAGCAATGATATCTCCTGCACAGTCTTTTCCCTGTCATATATGCTCCCAGGCCATACTCAGTAGTACTGTAACATCTTTTGTTGTCAGATCTTGTTGCTTTTACAAATATTCTTCCTCGTTCACATGCAAATTCCTGTTGTTCACGTGGAGTTTCTTCGTGTCCAGTTAAAAGTCATTGCTTTGCTTCTCCTACTGGAGCAGTATAACTTACTTGTCCTTAGGTGTTCTGTGACTCGCCACTTAGACAGTCACCGGATGACTGATCTTCTGTTGTTGCTGTTTAGCTTTTTTTGCACTGTACTACAATCTTTATACCATTCTGTTGTTCTGCATTTGTTGCTATATTTATTACATGGTTATGTTATATCTAACACTACCTTGTATACTATTTACTTTGTGAGCTTCATCTGAACAAGGAATTTCATTGCACTCTGGCGTCCATGACAATAAACTAATCTGAATTGGAATCTGACTATATATTAGCCATGATTGCATTCACCTAATGAAGTAAAACTTTGGTCACATTTCAGGTCAAGTTCAGCAAATGTATGTCCCTGTGATCCTTCATCTCTGATATCATTTTTGTTGCTTCGCTTTATTCTTAGGTGTGTGTATTGTTGGCAGAACCAGATATAATTGCCAACTTCTTATCGATTTCAGGCAAGTGTTGAAAAGGTGACTTATTGAACTGCTGCGATCTATTTAGATGTAAGGTCCACTGCAGGTAGTAAAGTCTAAGACTTTTGCCAGCAAACAATGTCCCAGTTCAGACAGTGCATGAGTCATGCTACATTTTCTGGTGCATGTAAATGTGTGATATAGAAAGGTGAATGTGCATATGTGATGGAGCTGAAGAGAATAGAGTAAACAAATTATAAATTCTTTACCAGTTCTCCATATCTCTTGATTCTTCATCAAATACCCAATTCTACATCCACTTAGAATAAAAATGCACACATAAATTATAAATTAATGATGGAAAAGAAAAGAATGGGCTTTGCTTGAAGGAATAAAGGAACTTTCAGTAAAGCAAAACTCAACTGTGGACTGAACACCTTGGTTCCAGAGAGATTACTTTGGAGGAGGAATGGCAACATTTCATCAGTGAAGGCCTTGTCATGTATGTAAATTTATGAAGATTGTCTACTGTGGATAGGGTGAGCAGTTTTAAATACTTGGGAGTCCGCATCACAGAGGATCTGACGTGGGCAACGCACATTGCCGCACTGGTGGGTAAGGCTAAGCAGCGCCTTTACCACCTTAGACAATTGAGGAAATTCAGAGTGTCTCTGAGGATCCTTCATTGCTTCTACTCTGGGGATGTAGAGAGCATCCTGTCCGGCAACATTACAGTCTGGTTTGGGAACAGCTCTGCCCAGGACAGGATGGCCTTGCAGAGAGTAGTGCGTTCGGCAGAACGCACCATGGGAACTACACTCGCCCCCCTGCAGGACCTATACATCAGGAGGTGCAGATCCAGAGCAAGCAAGATCATGAGGGACCCCTGCCACCCCAGTAACGGACTGTTCCAGATGCTACGATCAGGCAAACGCCTCCGCTGTCACGCTGCGAAAACGGAGAGGATGAGACGGAGCTTCTTCCCACAGGCCATCAGGACTGTCAACTTTTATAACCCCAGAGACTAAATTTTTGTCGACACTAATAGTAACTTATTAACTTTATTTATATGCTGTAACTGTAATTCTTTTTGTGCACAACCCGCAGGCATTGCCACTTTCATTTCACTGCACATCGTGTATGTGTATGTGACAAATAAATTTGACTTGACTTGACTAATGGTAGCCATTGTCACATTGGCTGTTAACAGGAGACTTCATCTTACTTCAATGCCTTGGCTTGATGGCCACTTGCTTCCACTCCAATTTCATGGATGCTAGCGGTGGCTCATTAGTCTAATGTGGAACTTGGAGATTCCTTGACATGGTGGCTCATGTAGGAGCTGGTGCACCATTTCTGCCATTTGTGTTGGGCACCACAATCCCAGTGAAGAGACTTGAGGCCCTTGGTGCTACTCCTGAGTGTTCCTTTTCCAGTTTGAACAGTTATGGGTCAAGGAATCTTACAGCTCTCACATTTTTACGGACGTCTTGAGGACATTCTTGAAGTGTTTCTGCCGATCTCTCGTGTGTCAGAGCTCCGTGCAGCTCATGTGTTTGGTATCAGGGATGCAAAATGGTGTGGCTTGCCTATATAAGTTAGCTGTGAAGAAAGTAGGGCCTCAGCGCTGAGGACATTAACCTGGGAGAGGACACTGACATTCGTTCAATTATCTCACCAATGGATTTGGAGAGGCAGCTTTGGTGATGTTTCTCCATTGCCATAAGAAAGTTCATTGATCTGAAGTGTTAATTGCAATGTCACAGATTTTGCATGACTGCTGAGGAATTCCAGCATATTCCATTTTAACTCAAAAAGTAGGTGGTAGAGGAAAGGTTGATTGTGAGTTTAGAACTCCCAACACATCAAACACCATGGAAAGTGCATTGGGAAAGGTGTCACCGTTACAGAGGGTCTATAAAATGGGTACTGGTACAGCAGAAACTTTAACAGCCGTGAAGGGAGTAGCATCAGAAGAAAATTGAATTGTTACTCAGACTCAAGCTGGTTACATTGACAGCCTTGGTGTAAATATCCATACATGAACATTTCAGCTCCTATATGAAATGTATGGAATAGTTTATCACTCCAGTGGTAAGAGTGACGATATACCTGCACATAGCAATGCTGTACATAAGCACAAAGAAGCTATTCCATTAACTGAAATAGGTTCAGAAGCATGCGGTGCATTAGCAACTCTTCTAATGCCACTGAGAACAAAAGATATTTCTCATACTGAAGGATTGCGAAAGGTTTCAGGATCACTTTAATCTGAAACCCTAAGGAATTATAGAGAGCTACAGATTTGGAATTAAAAAGAAGTCAGGTGAGACGGTCAGTGAGTGCCTTGTCTCGTTGAAGGATTTGTCTCAGTATTGCAGCTTTGACACTTTCTCAGGCTGTGCATTGTCTGAAAAGTTTGTTTGCGTTTTGGTTAATGAATGGATTTAACTGAAGTTATTAAACCTGCAGAAACTCACATTTTATCTTGCATGCTAAACTGTAACATCTGCGGATGAGGAGTTTAGTTAAATGCAAGACACAAATAAACAACAGTTTATATTCATTGAGAGGATGTGAAACCCAGAGTATCAAAGCAGAATCTGAAGGTAGACACAAAATGCTGGAGTAACTCCGCGGGTCAGGCAGCATCTCAGGAGAGGAACGGGTGACGTTTTGGGTTGAGACCCTCGACCCGAAATGTCACCCATTCCCTCTCTCCTGAGATGCTGCCTGACCCGCTGAGTTACTCCAGCATTTTGTGTCTACATTCAATTTGAACCAGCATCTGCAGTTATTTTCCTAAAGCAGAATCTGAAGTACTTTGCCAAAGCAGGTGTGATTTGCTGCTGCAGATGTAATGGAAATTATCCACCATACGTGCAAGAAGTCAAAACTGCAAAATGTTCTAACTCTCAGATAAGGACAGATATCCTCAGCAAGTCTAAAGCCAAAGCAACTCCTGTATAATGAGCCAATGTAACCAGCTTGTGTATGACTAGTTATTTTATCCTTTATTGTGATGCCATTCCACAAAGATTGATGGTGTTAGATGAGAAGATACAGCTTTCTGCGATTGTGTCCATTTTGTTTAAAGAGTCTCTAGAAAATTAAAATTAACTGCAATGCCTTTTGCAATACTTTTACACAGAAGGGAAATTTTCATTTAAAATGAGAGGTTGCCAACGGATACAGTGGGACTTAGATCAGTGATAGATATGTGGAGTAATGACAGATGGCGTTTAATCCGAGCCAGTGTAGGGTGCCATACATCGGGAGGTCACATGTGAGGGGAAAGGAGACAGTATCTTGATTAGTACAGGTGTCAGAGGTTATGGGGAGAAGGCAGGAGAATGGGATTAGGAGGGAGAGATAGATCAGCCATGATTGAATGGTGAAGTAGACTTGATGGGCCGAATGGCCTAATTCTACACCTATTCCTTATGATCAGCATCGATGTATGGAGAGATCTGGCGATCCAATTTCATAGCTCCCTGAAAGTGGCAACAAAAGTAGACTGAGTGGTAATGAAGACATTTGGTTTGTTTGCCTTCATTGAGTATAAGAGCCAGGAAGTCATGTTGCAGCTTTAGAAAAATTTGATTAGGCCATATTTAGACTATTGTGTGCAGTTCTGGTCACCCCAGTACAGGAAGAATGTGAATGGCTGGGAGGGGGTGCCGTAGAGATTTATCAGGGTGCACCTGGATCGGTGGTATTAGTTATAAGGAGAGGTTGGACAAACTTGACTTGTTTTGTTGGAGCGTCAGAAGTTGAGTGGCGACCAGAATGATAAAGTTTATGGGGAAATTTGCAGGACAAGTTTTTATACAGAGATTGGTGGATGCCTGTAACTCACTGCTGGGGTGACCGTTGAAGCAGGTACAATCATAGCATTTAAGAGGCTTTTCAATAGGCACATGAATATGCAGGGAATGGAGGGATATGGATCACGTGCAGGTAGTGGAGATTCACTTAGTACATCTTCAGCACAGACGTTGAGGGCCGAAGGGTCTGTTCCTGTGCTGTATTATTCATTGTTCTATGTTCTGTGCCTTAGCAAGACTGGAGATGTTCTGGTATCCATCAAGCACCTTATGAAGTCACAGCCTGCATGGCACCTGGAGCTCCCAAATCCATCTTCAGTCTGAAGAAGGGTCTCGACCCGAAACGTCACACATTCCTTCTCTCCTGAGATGCTGCCTGACCCGCTGAGTTACTCCAGCATTTTGTGTCTACCTTTGATTTAAACCAGCATCTGCAGTTATTTTCCCTCCCAAATCCATCTCTTCTGAATACTGAAAACAAGACCGGGAGCACACCGTGCTGAGATAAGGTATTAGTTAAAGGTTTTTTTGCTGTGACATCAATGCCTTGCATGATGCATCTGCCATCCTTGGTGCTCAGGAAAACAGAAACTGCATTGTGCTTGGCTCTGCTGTCTCTGTTTGCTGTGTTTTTGTACAAATCACACCAGAGTTGCTTGCTGTGATCTCTGCTCATTGATCATCCCACACCACACTGTGGCTTGGGCAGGGAACATGTCAGGACAGACCAGTACATGGCCAGTAGGTGTCCAGACACCTCCAAACATTGGGGGAAGGGCCAAACAGCAATCTCCCAGGAGATTGTGGGAGATTGCTGTGTGGCCAATGCTTTTCAACACCTCTGTGGTAGACATTTAGACATCTGTTTTGTGGCTGGCATGGGGAAAATACTTTGACACAGTTCTCAACAATCATCATACCGATGATGCAAAAGCTGCAATCTCCTCTTGCCAAGTATTGCACAGATCCCTATTTTTTTATTTTTTTTATTTTAAATTTTTTAAAGCATATGTACAAATAATAATAAATGACAAACTGGTTATAGAATTCTTACATAGCTTCAATTTTTAAAATTTTAAAGAAAAAATAAAGATGAAAAGAGACTGGAAAAAAAAAACTATAAACTAATAGAGAGAAAGCAAAGAAAAAAGAGAATTACAAATATAAAGATTATGGGGATAGATCCGGGAGTTAATGAGTATAGTTGTACATCCAACCCTAAACTCAAGTTTTAACTTTAGTTTTAAATTTGAGTTTTGTGACAAACCCACTTACTTTTTTAAAAATCCAATAAATGGAGACCATATTTTAAAAAACAGATCCCTATTTAATGCACGATTCGTGTGCAAACGTTTGTGGCACTTATTCATTATTTTTTTGCCCAAATTCACACCCTTTAGTGGGGTATCCGATGAACCTTATGTTTAGTGACCCAAAAGCCGGGAGAATTACAACTTCCAGGAAAGTATGTATGAAAGTGGGTAATCAGAGAAGTTTTGGGATATGGCTCGAGAATTCAAGGTTTAAGTGGCAAAGAAGGGGAAGGCTGACAAGAGCTCACAAACATCAAAATTAGAAGAACTCAGGGGAGTGCTTTGCCAGACTGAGGAGTGTTTGCAGAAACACAGAGCGGGAGTCTTCTAGGCAATTTAAACATGTGAGAATTTTTGATTTGAGGCATCAAATGATCAAGTGACATAGACCAACAAGAACATGGATGATGGACAAGCAGAATTCTGTGCAGCTTATGTGACCGTCAGAAGATTAAGCCAGCCATTACAGAATGGGAGAATCTACTATATGTACACCTTAACAGACATTTGAAAGGTGACACTTACAAAGGTGGTTAATGGTCCGTAAGGTTCTCTGAAAATGTTAAGAAAATATTAGTGAGGAGGTTGTTAACGACTTAATCAAAGAAGGAGTGAAACCTCAGCATTGATTGATCACAGGATTCAGAGGCAGAATTGTTTTAGAAAAACATTGGTGACCATTAACGCTCTGAAATAAATGTGACTAGCAGTTGGAACCAGATCGGCAGGAAATAAGGAACAATACCCCAAATTAATATTTTTATTCACAAAATGCTGGAGTAACTCAGCAGGTCAGACTGAAGAAGGGTCTCGACCCGAAACGTCACCCATTCCTTCTCTCCCGAGATGCTGCCTGACCTGCTGAGTTACTCCAGCATTTTGTGAATAAATCGATTTATACCAGCATCTGCAGTTATTTTCTTATACCCCAAATTAATATTCTCTCCACTTCACAAAATAGTAGACTAGCAAGGTCCAATAAATTAGGAAGTGACCAGCTAGTTGTAATGTGATAAGGTAGTAAACTGCAAGCAGTCAATGCTTCTATTTTAACTTGGCAGTTACGAGTTTAATAGAGTTAAGTATATATTTCATCAGTTGTTGTGATATGACTCTAATATAAGTGTGAACAACATGTAATGCTGACAATAGGAGAAATCACGAACATGGTATGAATCAGTTCATTACCAGGTACCTGCTTCAGCTCCCTTCACAACAAACTTGGAAACCACACTGTACTTTCCATTGGCTTTCAACAGCATGAAGCATCAGGTTCACTCTCAGACATGGCCGACGGCATCTGAGGCTGCACAACCAGACAGAGGAGCTGGCTGCTACTATGGTATTGTAGGTTAATCAGAGGCCTAGGTCAAGACAGAGAAATCCCTATATGATGAGGCTTGGTCATGAGGCCACCCGGAACCACATAGAAGGTAAGGCCCTTGAATGATGTAGGAGTGATCATTTATCTAACTGATTGGCTCAGTATGAATAATTAGGACGCTGCATCGGTAAATTGAAGTGAAGGTGATACTAGGGCAACCAATAATCCAGCTGCAACAGGAAATTTGTCAGACCTGAACTGGTCTATTGATGTGGCACCATCTCAGGGAGAACATAAGAAACAGGGGGGAGATAGTCCTGTATTTGTGCAGGCAAAATCTTCTCACTAATTTGATCAAGTATTTTGAGAAGCTAACTAAGAAGGGTGATGAAAATAGAACAAACAGTTGATTTTCTGTATATGAACTTTACAAAGTTATTTGACAAACCTGATAGGATGACCCAGAAGATCCAGACACAGGTGGTCCAAGACATTGGATCCTAAATTAGCTTAGTGATAGGAGGCAGAGGGTAATGTTGGTCAGAAGTCTGTGATCAATGGCACTGCAGGGTTAGGTTGTGAACTTTGTTGTTTGTGAAGATAGACACAAAATGCTAGAGTAACTCAGCAGGACAGGCAGCATCTCTGGAGAGAAGGAACAGGTGACATTTTGGGTTGAGACCCTTCTTCCATGTTGTTTGTGATATATATTAACTTTGTTATGAATTTCAAAAATATAATTAGTAACCTTGTAGATGGCATGGAATTTGATGGTGTAGTGAGTCGTGAGGAAGGCCAAGACTGTGGCAGGATATAGATCATATGGAACATTGAGAGGTACATTAGCAGATGTCATTTAATCTTGACAAGTGTGAGATGATGCATTTAGGGAAGTCAAATAGGGGGTAGAACATACACTGTAAATGGTAGAGAGCTAAGGGATATTGATGAACATAAATAGGATGGTGAAGTGGGCTTGTGGCATAGGTCGAGGCTTAGAATATAAAAGGGACAAATTTGTAAATCATGGTTAGTTTGTGCAAAGTTCTGATAGAATCCAGTAGGGATCACCTCAAATTTTGACAGAGAATATAAATTATTTTGACTTTGCAGTTGAGGGTTTGAATAGAGTTATGTGATGTGATGTGGCATCACCAGTTGCCAGTGACGTGACTCTAATATAAGTGTGAACAATATACAGAATGCTGGCAACAGGAGAAATCACAAACATGGTCATGAATCAGCTCATTACCAGGCTCTCTGTTTCAGCTCACAAACAAACTGGGAGACCTCACGGTACTTTCCATTTGCCCGAACAGTAATTGTAAGATTTTGCTTTTTTTTAATGAGTCAATGGCATTTTAATGTCACACGTACCTAGGCGCAGGGGAATTCCTTTTTGCATATAATTCACTAATAATCTTACCATACCTAGGCAAAGTACTTACGTACGAGAGTGCAGGAATCGTAGATTACGCTGAGAATACTCAAGAGTCGCCACGTTTCCGACCGTGTTTTGTATTAATCAAGTCGAAAGTTTTTTAAAAAGTAGACTCTTATCAGCCATTATAGCGTCCTTGGCCTGGCAAAATCCCAAACAGATCCCAATTGCAATGGGCCATTGCATCGCTCAGCTGTAATCACTGTATGTGAATTTAGAAGTGTAAAGCTGCAAGCAGGGAATGAGATTAACAAACTCCAGCTCCAAGTGCCTGGTGAAATACGGCAATTTACTAATTTAATGGCTGGATGCTTGAAGCTGAAGGCGCGGTACAAAATAAGACAATTATTGTTATCTGAAGAGGAGGGTGAAAGCTGTAGCCTTAATTTAACTTGGAAGGCAAATTAAGGATTTTAGCAAATTGAAATGAATGACTGTTGAGTGTGCATTAAACCGATGCATAATTGCAACGTGCTTGGCTCCTGTGTATTTGTCAGTTTCTGATTAACTCCTTGGATGCTACAGGTTCTGTACAAACAAAATTGCAGGTCATATTTATTCCAAAGGGATGATCCTTACTGTGGGCAAACTCAAGGACTTCAGAACAGTCACAAGTGTCCAGAATACACCTCAACCAGAAACGAAAATAGTCTTGTGTAGGAAAGAACTGCAGGAGATAGACACAAAATGCTGGAGTAACTCAGCGGGGCAGGCAGCATCTCTGGAGAGAAGGAATAGGTGACGTTTTCGAGACCCTTCTTCAGACTGAAAATGGTCTTATTGTGTACTGTGGCTTTATTTTCCAGTTATCTTGGTGACTAACATCTACTGTAGTTATCTACAATGAGGAAATGTGAAAGGAGATGTCCTCTATCCTTATAAAACTGGTTCAAATTAACAATGCCATTAACAGTGCATGTGACAGCACCCCTTCTCCAAAACTCAGGGTGCTTCCGTTTCCTCTCACATCCCAAAGATGTGTGGATTTGTAGGCCTCTCTAAATTGCCGCTAGTGTGTAGGGCATGGGATAACATAGAACTAATGTGAATGGGTGATCGATGTTGGGCATGGACATGGTAGTCCGAAGGGTCTGTTGCATACTATATCTTTCAATTACTGATGCGATTTGATCACACTACATTTCATTTCCTTCTCGTATCATGCAGTTATATCTAGGCTTGCTGCAGTCAGTCTCTGGATCATTGAGTGTTTTCTCATTTGGGGCATTGGCCTCCGTTCGTGCAGATAACCACAGGTAAGATATCAAGGGCAGGTCATCTACAGATGAACAATTGATGGGTAAAGGTGAACTTCCACCTCCCTGGCTCTCGTTCTCTTTGTCGCACATTTTTTACTTTCACTGCCAGATGGGCAGTATCCTTTGTCTAACTCACTGCCACTATTTAACTCACTGTATTCTCTCACACCAATGCACACTCCTGTTTATCCATCCCCTATATGGCACAGTACTGTTTTCTCTGCCACCTGCTCTCTATCACTATGCAGGTGGCTGGGGCAGGGGAATAGGGAAATATCTTGCCACACTTGCCAACAGAAACAGTACTGTTGCCAGAGTAGTAAAAGATGCCTTTTGGCAGGGAGTGCCAGCAGCTGCATGAAGGAAGATCTGGCCTGAACTGATGTAGCCCAATTCAGCTGTTCCTTTGCAACTCTTTGGCTTCTCTTTGATCTTCACCACGCAAGGTCCCTCATCAGTTTTAATTGTTGCGATGGGTTTTGGAACAGAATCTTCTGCGATAGCAAGAATACTCAAAAACCGCTCCAGAGGGGAAGATGTAGCAGAAGGTGCCATCACAGTTCAAATACTCACCACCTTGAATCAATAAAGCAGTTCTGATAACATCAAATGTGCTTTTGTTCATTGCAGGCTTGCACTCAACCAAAATTTGAAAATTAAGCTTCAGAGATAAATGTGGGATCAAAAGGCGAGTCAATAAAATAGGTTTTAGCCTTAAAGGAAGAGAGAGAAGCTGGAAATAGGATTAGGGATAAGAAGTTAACTGCAGAGCTCGGAGCTGACATTTACAATTGATTTCATTCATTACATTTAATATCCAACTTCAGAATGTGATGTAACTATTTTTTGTATTTATTGTTAATTCCAATTGTTTATTTGACTTAAAAACAGAAAATGCTGGGAAGATTCAGCAGGTCAGGCAGTATCTGTGGGGAAAATTCTGGTCAATAACCCATTACCCAAAGGGCAACTGCCGTGCCCTTCATCCCACTGCTCTAGCTTGGTTTTTTCTCTGCTCTGTTCTCATTCATCTCCCTCTATTTACACAGTGCACCGATTAAGAAGCGTTTGTTATCTCCTTTCAACAGCATTGAGATTGCTTTAGCAATCTTGGTCTCACCCCATTACAGATATTCCTTTTGTTCCCTACACTCTTCCCTTCCCTGCGAAACACACTTTTTTTTTCATTTTCCCATTCCGTTGAAGGTCAACAACCTGAAATAATAACTTTATTCCTCTCTCCGCAGCTGCTGATTGACCTGCTGAGTATTTCTAGAATTGTTTCTTTTTATTTCAGATATGTTCTACCTGTATTTTTTCTTTGGATTTTTAAAAGGAGAGTACATCTTGGCATAACATGTATTGAAACAGTGTTAAGCAATGCCTGTGCATCATAAATTTGCATTCAGAAATTGTTCAGTTGCTTCTTATATAAATTGTAAACTTTTCTAAAGCTGCATTGTTATATGTTATTATGAGCAGAAGTACATCATAGAGTCATAAATTCATACGACATGGAAATAGGCCCTTCGGCCCAACTTGCCAACCATCTACACTAGTCCCACCTGCCCGTATCTGGCCCATATCCCTCTAAACCTTTCCTATCCGTGTATCTGTCCAAATGTCTTTTGAGTCCTGGCAACATCCTCGTAAATCTTTTCTGCACTCTTTCCAGCTGAATGCATCTTTTCTTGTAGCAGGGTGACCAAAACTAAACACAATATTCCTCATGTGGTGTCACCAATGTCTTGTACCATTGAGCCTGATCCATCATTAGTGCGGTTCGCAGAGCTGTTCCCTCACAGCCCCAGTGACCTTGGTTCAACGCAGACTTCCAGTGCTGTCTGTGTGAAGTTTCCATCTTCTTCTGGGAAGTTTTCCTCCAGTTTTGTTCTGCTTTCCTCACATATCTCAAAGATGTGCGGGTTTGGCAGGTTAGTTGGCCACCGTGATTTTTCCTAATGGGTAAGTGGGTGGTAGAATCTGTAGGATGTTGATTTGATTGTGGGGAGAATAGAATGGGATTAGTGTAGGATTACTACAAATGAGTGATATATGGTCACTGTGGACTTATATGTTTCTTTTTTTTCCCCTTAGTACCTAATCAGATGTGCAGCACTTTGGTCAACGTGGGTTGTTTTTAAATGTGCTATACAAATAAAATTGACTTGACTTGACTTGACTTATGCTGTTTGATTCTATAACTCAAATCAATAGATCATGACTAATCTGAAGAAAACCCTACGCTGTATTCCTGTAAGGGCCCTGTCCCACTTAGGCATTTTTTAAGGCGACTGCCGGTAACTGTGACAGTCGTAGCAGGTCGCCGAAAAAACGGCAACTGGACCCCCCCTACGACAATGTGTACGACAAACTACAACAACCTACCACCTAGTCGACGTCAAGCTACGGCAAGCTACCGACAACTGGCGACCCAATCGTCGCAAGTAGAACGTCCACCTATGAACGCACCTACGAAACCTACCACCACAGAGGCGACAACCTACGACAACTGAGGTCAACCTACATCCACCCGTGACAAGCTACGACAAGCTACGACCCTGAAGACTGAAGACAACTGAAGACAATTCACGTTTCACCCAGTTTCCCTATAAAAGTGGGTGTCCGGTAGGGTTTCCAATCATTCTGCATCGTGACTATTTGAAAGCGATGCCATGTGAAACTATTCTGAAATACAATAACTTCATACGTCAATTTTCCGTCAAAATGTCAAGAATTTATTTTATTGATATTCAACAAAAAAATTTAAAAGGTTGATAAGAACATACAACAGTGCATACAAAAATATTGTAATAAACTTCAATAAATTTCAATAAACTTCAAACTTAAAAATTCAAACTTTAAACCGAATACAAGTGCAAAAACATACAAAACCTGACATCATTTATGGACACATTACACTGATGGATGATCAGATCAAGTCCACACTTGGAATTCGCCGAAGTCAGCACCGGCAACAACCTACGTCACCTGGCGACAACCTACGTCACCTGGCCACTACCTGGTGCCAACCTATGACAGCGCCTACGTCAGGAGACGTTAAGCTACGATCATTGTCGTCAAACCAACAGTCACCGAATTTTTTTTGACATTTTCAAAATCCAGTGGCGACCAGAAAAACGCTACGACTCTTTGGAGACTACTCACGACCGTACACGCAACACCCCGGTGACCATGTGGCGACAGCCTAGGTGCCAGTAGTCGCCTAAAAAATCACCGAAGTGGGACAGGGGCTTAAGCCACCAATTACCTTTCAAAGGTTCAAAGGTATTTTATTGTCACGTATGCCACCGATTACCTTTCACCCTGTTGCAAATCAATAAATTGTCCACCTCTGCCTTAAAATTATGTCAACGAATACAGAGCCTAACTCTCGGGTAAGAAGGACAAAGATGTGTGGGGCATGTTTTTTTACATCGAGTGGTGGGTGCCTGAAAAACACTGCCAGGGTTGGTGTGGAGGCAGATAGGATCGTGGCATTTAAAAGGTTTTTGGATAGGCATCGGGATGTGCAGGCAATGAAGTGTTTATGGATCACGTGCAGGCAAAGGAGGTTGTTTTAACTTGGTATCATGTTCGGCACGGATATTGTGGTCCGGAGGACCTGTTCCTATGTTGTACCCTTCTAGGTTCTATAATATTCAAAATCTCCACTTAAGCCTTCTTTGAGAAAGAGAACTGCAAAAAATTTACAAACTCTGAGAAAACAGAATCCCAATACTTTTAACCGGTAGAAACAAGGAACTGCAGATGCTGGTTTATACTGAAGATAGACACAAAGTGTTGGAGTAACTTAGAGGGTCAGACAGCATTTCTGGAGAAAAGGGACCGGTCTTTTGAAAGAGCTGCCGCTTTGATAGGGTGTGTTAATATGAGGGCACCTAATGGATCACCACGTGCTGGGCAGAGGGGAAAATTAAAATACATACAGTCTACAGCAGGAGGAAAGTGGAACTCAGCAGCCCTTTGTCTGAATCACAGAACTATAGATCAGGGAAACAGCAAGCCAGTTTTAACTGCATCACGGAGTAAGCTCCTTATTGATAGGCAGAGATGCCAAGAGGGACTCAAATAGCCAGCCTCATTTTAAAAGATCTTTTCAATCTTTAGTCTGTAAATGCCAGGGATAAGGACTGACATTTAGTGTCTAATGGGAACTGAAATACAATTACAGCAAAGAGCCTCAACCTTTAGTACAAAATGAAAATAACAGCTGCTGTTTGGTGTCCGTTCTTCAAAATAAGATTGGGGGTTTTTTTTTAATTCCTTCATTTTACACCAGTCGTGAAATTTCATCATGAAGCATGCAGGGAAATGTTTAACACTTCTGTCTAACATTTTACACAATAGAATCAGAAGTGCATACCCTAATTGTGGACAATTGAGTTTGTTCTCGCCATAAACAAACTAGTTAGGCTACTCCCACAAATAAGCTCCTGCATTAGTATCCATGTAGTTCATGGCTCCTCTAATCATTATCCGAGTATTTTTTCAAGATACTCAGTTTCTGTGCTCTTAGCACCTTTCCTGGTCCCGAGTTTCCTCCACTCTCCTCATATCCTTCCACTAATCAGCTTAAATCTAACTGTTGGCCTCTTCTGCTAAGAGTGCTCCCTGTTCATCCTACCCAGATTTCTTACTTTTATATACATTGATCACATTTCTCCTTGTCGTACATAGATCTACAGAAAACAACCCCAGCCCAGCCATAGCTAAGGTTCTCCAGCCCTGAAGCCTAAACCTCCTCTACACCCTCTCAAGTGCACTCTTACTGTATGCAGAAACGGTTAGGTCCCCGTCCCCCTTGGCAAGTTCGTATAATGAATTTTTAATGGTAGTGGCAACTACTTAAAATAAATAGGTATTAAAGACTGTACAAATTTAATGTGAGTGTTATTAAATCACTAATCTCATTACCTGGAAGCATGTAATAATTCACATATGCAGGCAAGAGTAGATCATTCTCAAGCCTACTGGACTCCTCAGTTAGATCACAGCTTAACCACAAATCAATTTCACTTATGTATCTTTATTCTATATTGCTGATACTTCTGTCAACAAAACATCTATTGATCTCAGTGTTGAAAACTATACTTTTCAACCATCCCCAACTGAAGAGCCTTCTGGATTGCTGCAAAACCTATAGCTTCCATTTCTGAGTAGCCTAGCCGTGATTTTAACATTATTGGCGAAACATTGTTCAGTGTCTATACTAGCATTGTGAGGGAATCCAGTGCTAGTGGCTTGAGGAATATTTGATTGCATGCAAGCCCCAAAAAATAGTGTGTGATTGAATACTGTGGAGGAAATCAGATAGACCATGGGGTAAATTGAGGAGAGGGTCGATAGGACCAACAGGTAGAATCAGGAAAGGAATGATATCTCAGAATGTTGGAAAGTAAATTCATATCATATCATATCATATCTATACAGCCGGAAACAGGCCTTTTCGGCCCTCCAAGTCCGTGCCGCCCAGCGATCCCCGTACATTAACACTATCCTACACCCACTAGGGACAATTTTTACATTTACCCAGCCAATTAACCTACATACCTGTACGTCTTTGGAGTGTGGGAGGAAACCGAAGATCTCGGAGAAAACCCACGCAGGTCACGGGGAGAACGTACAAACTCCTTACAGTGCAGCACCCGTAGTCAGGATCGAACCTGAGTCTCCGGCGCTGCATTCGCTGTAAAGCAGCAACTCTACCGCTGCGCTACCAGGGCTAGAACTTTGATTGAGTGGTGGTGGGAACCATTTGGTGGGTGGAAGAGATGAGTCATCATGAAAGACACCAACAAAAGCAATTGTTAGACAGGGAAGAGCCAGAGAGAACATCAAGTAAAATTCCTCAAGATCCAACCTGGTTGAAGATCAATGCCTCAGAAGCAATAGCCAATAGACAATAGACAATAGGTACAGGAGTAGGCCATTCGGCCCTTTGAGCCAGCACCGCCATTCAATGTGATCATGGCTGATCATCTACAATCAGTACCCCATTCCTGCCCTCTCCCCCTGGCTCCGATATCATTAAGAGCTCTATCTAACTCTGCATTGGCACCAGTTCATGTAAGGTTCCTAAAAATACACAGGGAATCAGTATTAAGATCTCCAATCGAAACTTGCCATGTGAGCAGCCCACACTTGCACATTTCATGCCATCTGAGGAATAAAAAGGGGATGATCCCCTTTTTGGAATTGTACAATAGGCCTCCAAATAGTCAACGGGAATTAGAGGAACAAATGTGCTGGGAGATTGCAGCAGCCACCAAACTAATAAGGTTGTCATGGTGGGGAATTTTTCCAATATAAACTAGAACTGCTAAAATGCCAAGGGCTTAGGTGGAGTGGAATTTGTCAAGTGTGCCCTGGAAAGTTTCCTCAGGCAATATTTAGATGACCCTACAAGGGAGAGAGTTTCGTCTACTTTTCGGGAATTGGGCAGGGCAAGTGATTTGAGTGTCAGTGGATGAGCCTTTTGGAACCAGCGAACACAATTCTATTAGCTTTAAAATAGTTATGGATAAGGGGCAGGGCTGGTTCTCACGTTAACGTTCTAAACTGGGGCAATGCCAACTTTGATGCTATTAGACAGGGCTGAGAAATGACAACTGGAGTTTAATTCATATAAGTGTGAAGTTTTGCATTTTGAGAAGTCAAATCAGGATGGGAACTTCACAGCAAACAATAGGGCTCTGGGTAGTGTTGTAGAGCATGGGAATCGAGAAGTATAAGTTGCCTGAAAGTGAAGGTAGACACAACATGCTGGAATAACTCAGGGGGACAGGCAGCATCTCTGGAGAGAAGGAATGGGTAACATCTCGGGTCGAGACCCTTCTTCAGATTGAAAGTGACATTGTAGGTAGAAAGCATGGTGAAGAAGGCTTTTGTTACATTGGCCATGATCAGTCAGGGAACCAAATATAGAAGTTAGGACATTATGTTCCAGTTGTATAAGAGGCTGATGAGATTGCACTTGGTATTGTGTTCAGTTTTGATCACCCTGCTACAGGAAAGATGCCATTAAGCTGAAAAAAGTGCAGAGAAGATTTACAAGGATGTTGCCAGGACTTGAGTGCCAGAGATATAGGAAGAGGTTGGACAGGCTAGGACCTTATTCCTTGGAGTGCAGGAGGCTTTGGGGTGATTATGTAGAGGTATACAAATCACAAAGGGAATAGATAGGATGAATGCACAATTTTCCCCAGGATATTAATAATTGGAAGTCATAGGTTTAAGATAATTTGTATGGAACGAGCTACTAGAGTAAATAGTGAAGTTGGTACAAAAACATTGAAAATACATTTGGACAAGTACATGGATAGCAAAGGTTTAGAGTGATATGGGCCAAACATGGGCAAATGGGACTAGCTTATTGGTCAGCATGGGCGAGTTGGGCCAAAAGTCATGTTTCTGTGTTGAATTTCTCCATGACATTTGAACACACCCAGCAACCTACATGCGTGTGTCAATATGTATGAGGATCATACATAAAGCCAATTCCTTCATGAAGAACATTAAACCTTTACACTATGCAAAATTATTTTTTATCCCATTATACCTTGTTCTTCGTTTTTCTTTTGTCCAGTATGTCTACATTGTGAAATCTGAAATGTGATATAGACAAATACTACTTTAATTCCACAGGCAGTGTAGATAAAGAGTAATAAAGTGCTTAACGGGCACATGAATGTTCAGATATCCCCAAGTTACCACTTTTCATTGTCCAACAACTAGAGAGTCATATCGCCTCTGAGGTGCCTTTGAAAAGCTTTAGAATTCTAACAGAGAAGCTTACAAATGAAATGTCCTTACTCATTGGTGATCACATTTACAACACTTACCCTGTGCTAAACAACCCCACAGGGTGATGTCATTTCAATCAACTCCATTTTCCACATTGTCTATAGTTTATTTTTTTTACCAATGGAAGGAGAGTTGAATTGTATAAGCTTGGTAGTTTCGAAGTTGCTAGGAAATGCTATCCATGATCATCAAAGAATTGATTTCTCTCTGTTGTCTTTGAACACACCGATAAACTTTAACTGCCAGGAAAAGTGTTTAGAGCTTTAAAATTCTCTTTCTGGGAGTTCTATGTTGTGCCAAAATATAAGTGCTTGTTTTCCCACTAAATTCTTACAAAATACCTACATGCCCATTGACATGAGGGATGTTTAGTGATGGAGGATCCATAACTTCCTGCTGTAAACAAGAAATAGAAATGATCAAACCTAAGTCACAATAACCAGGCTTTACAGGAAAGTGTAGAAAAATAAAGTGGGATATTTTAAACTTGAAAATTAGTTCAACTGAATGGAATAAAGTGGAACAGTTTAAAACAAAATTAAGATCAAGTTAATTAAAATGGAACAGACTGAGGATACAGTAGATGCTGTTTACATTGTGATGTAATATGTTGAGGTGTGTCATTTTATATGCTTGCCAAAAATAATCTTACCAGACCAGTAGACTACCAGCGATCTGAAGGCTAATTTGCATTCCTTAACATGACATTGGGTTTCATTGGGTTACACTGGAATTTAGAAGGATGAGAGGGGATCTTATCAAAACATATAAGATTATTAAGGGGTTGGACACGTTAGAGGCAGGAAACATGTTCCCAATGTTGGGGGAGTCCAGAACCAGGGGCCACAGTTTAAGAATAAGGGGTAGGCCATTTAGAACGGAGATGAGGAAAAACTTTTTCTGTCAAAGAGTTGTAAATCTGTGGAATTCTCTGCCTCAGAAGGCAGTGGAGGCCAATTCTCTGAATGCATTCAAGGGAGAGTTAGATAGAGCTCTTAAGGATAGCGGAGTCAGGGGATATGGGGAGAAGGCAGGTACGGGGTACTGATTGAGGATGATCAGCATGAATGGTGGTGCTGGCTCGAAGGGCCGAATGGCCTACTCCTGCACCTATTGTCTATTGTCTATTGTCTATTTTGACCATCTGAAAACAATTGGCTGTTTAGAACATTTATACAATTGATAAAGAGTTTTGATAACCAAAATTTACAGAATGTGTTTTCAAATTCACAGCCATCCACATATTCTCAGACCTGGCATATTCATAGATTATAATCCCATCTTTATCTCCATGAAAGTGGTAGTGCATGCCATTTCCCTCATTTCTATATCTCCCAGAGGTGAAACATATAACTCCAAAGCTTTTGATCCTAGGTCATCTAGGTTCTCACCTTTCTGTTTTCTCACCCCCCATCTCATATCTCCATTCACCATGACTATTCCTTGTCAAGCCAGTCACCTGAATCATCTTCCCAAACAGAAACTCTGACACCCACTTTCAAACCAATACCCTGCTGTCAGGTTCTAAGCATAAAAGAGAGCGAGACTAGTGACACATGCAAAGAAACATAAGAGGGATACAATGTATGAAAGAAATACTGAAGATTAATTTAAAAGTTGAAGTGTTAAACAGAGGAATGGAATGGGAAAAATGAAAGCAAGAGAAGGGGAGAGAGCGAGATCTAAAAATAAAAAACAATTTTGTCCAATCATAATGGCACAGATAGAAACATAGAAAATAGGTGCAGGAGTAGGCCATTCGGCACTTCGAGCCAGCACCACCACCCCGTTCCTGCTTTCTCCCCATATCTAACTCTCTCTTGAAAACATCCAGTGAATTGGTCTCCACTGCCTTCTGTGGCAGAGAATTCCCCAGATTCACAACTCTCTGGGTGTAAAGGTTTTTCCTCATCTCAGTCCTAAATGGCCCACTCCTTATTCTTAAACTGTGACCCCTGGTTCTGGACTCCCCCAACATCGGAAACATTTTTCCTGCATCTAGCCTGTCCAATCCCTTAAGCATTTTATATGCTTCTATAAGATTCCCTCTCATCCTTCTAAATTTCCAGTTGGCATCACTATTATTTAAAAATCAAGATAAATAAAGTTGTTAACTAAATACTTGTGGATAATGAAATTTCAATTGGTATCTTTAGCTTATAAGCCTTCATTTAAGCTAAGGCTAAGGATTATAGATCCCTTAAACTAAAACTATAATACCTCCAAATTGTCAACTCTTCAGAGAAATTCAATTCATTTTTTGTCATCAAACATCACTGGAGAGAGCATGTGAGCTTAATATGTGTATAATAGAAAAGGACTCGATCAATCAAAGGGCATAACTTCTCGAGTTAGAGATCTAAACAAAATGTAAACAAGAAAATGGAAAGACGAGCAGGCAGTAAATGTGTGAAGAGGAAGGTTGAGTGCAAAAGCGCCTGGAATAATTTGAGATGTCAGGAAAGAGTGGGAGGTGATTGCTTTCCCAGCTTTGCAGGCATACGCCAAGGGCTTCATTGTTTTCCCCATTCTTGACGTTGCAAGGCAGTCCTTTTGTGCCATTTTTGTTACCATTTTTGTGGAAGTTGTACTGACCAGCAAGATCTGATCATGGACAAGTTTCTCCCTCAAGCATTTTGTGGTTGGAGTAAAAATGTGGAGGCATTGTTAAAATGTTTGTATGGGAGGTCATTTGTGTAGATTATATGTGGATTTTGTGCTCCTCTTGAATCTGAATCCTTAAACAGCCCAAAAGTGAGGCAATGGGTTTGCCGGGGTACAATGGTTAAATTATAGGACAAATAATGAAGATCTTGATTCAAAACCCACCAAATCTACTAAATGTACTTAGTAATATTGGATTTTAAAAATGCCAAATAAGTAATTTGTACCAAATTATCATTAAAACCTCATTTGGTTCACGAATGTCCCTGTGGGGGAGTAAATCTGCTATCCTTACCTGGTCTGGGTTGTATGGGGCTCCAAGCCAACATAGGTGGTTGAATGAAATGGCTCAGTTGCACCATAATCACTTCAGTGAAAGGAGAAAGAATAAAACTTGAATGACCACCCGGCAATATCAGTAACTGCCCAGTTGATTGTGTGGGGCTTTTTCCCCAGTATCCAGGGATTAGTGTCAAAATTGGGAGATCTGATGTATTCCCCAGAAAACTGAGCTTGATATAGTCACAGCAAAGTACTCCTCCATTTGTCAGCAAGTCCTGTCCCATCAAAGGAGGTGATTAAGTTTGTACACTCGTGGGGGGGAGTAATCAATAATTCATGCGCTGAAGGAGGATGGTGGATGATGAAGAGACTTTGTAGGGCTTGGAGTCAATGCAGTCGGTTGCCAATATCACCCTCCACCATATATTTGTGCTAAGTATGATAGACTCAGAACAGAACTGGCAGTAGAAAGCGAGGCAAATGTGAGACTCTACTTACCATCAGAAGCAGCTGAAATGTGCACGACCATAATCTGTCATCTCATGGTCTGCCATATCCCTCACTTTCTCATAACCAGCAAATGAGAGGACTAATCCTAACTTAGTGAGAAGTTTACAAGCAGCAGGAGGTGAACTTTAAATCGAGGAGTCGACCTACTGAACCTAGTGAGCCATGTTTGTAAAACAATGTGCAATGGACACGGAAATGTAAGCGCACAATGAATGCATGAGTTCAAACCTCTACATCCTATCGCATCCATCATAAATAGTGGTGGCAATTGGGTAGGTAATGGAAGAGGAAGCTTCAACAGCATTCCTATCCTGAAAAATGTTTGTTTCAATATATATCAGTGCTAAAGACAAAATAGAAGCATTTTCAACTTTGTTCAGTTGCAACTGCCAGCTTGATGATGCACGAACCTTCCTCCTGAAATTGTCACCATCACAGAAGCCAGTCTTCAGCCAATTCAATTCACTCAAGTAACAGCTGAAAGCATTGAATACTGAAAGGTCTAAGGAAAAACATGGTGGTATTACTGAAGAAGATGTATTAGAAACAACTAACCCCCAAAGTGAAATACTCCAATACAGTTACAACAATGATATCAACCCCAGATTTGGAAAATTGCCCCAGTGTGTCTTATTCCTCATCCCCTGAGACAAAGAATCCCAGAGATTCTCCGCTGTATGAGAGAAGTAATTTTTCTGAATCTCAGTTTACACGGTCGACCTTTTGTTTTGTGGGTATCACAAAGTGCTGGAGTAACTCAGCAGGTCAGGCAGCATCCAGGAGAGAGGGAATGGGTGACGTTTTGGGTCGAGACCCTTCTTCAGACTGAAAACCCTTCATGTTTTGTGGTGACAAGCACTTGTTGGTGACTCTCATTGAAAACCCTCTTACTGAAAATTCTATAAAAAATCGTTTCTATAATCCACGTCTGGAGTGTGATGGAATACACTCCACTTGGTTGGGTTAGTCCAGCCTCAACAACATTCAAGTAGTTTGACATCATCCAGGACAAAACAGGCCACTCCAAAGACGTACAGGTATGTAGGTTAATTGGCTGGGTAAAAATGTAAAAATGTTATTAAAAAAAAAATTGTCCCTAGTGGGTGTAGGATAGTGTTAATGTACGGGGATTGCTGGGCGGCACTGTAAGGAGTTTGTACGTTCTCCCCGTGACCTGTGTGGGTTTTCTCCGAGATCTTCGGTTTCCTCCCACACTCCAAAGACGTACAGGTATGTAGGTTAATTGGCTGGGTAAGTGTAAAAAAAATTGTCCCTAGTGGGTGTAGGATAGTGTTAATGTTACGGGGATCGCTGGGCGGCACGGACTTGGAGGGCCGAAAAGGCCTGTTTCCGGCTGTATATATATGATATGATATGATATGATAAGACAAAATCACCTAAACCTGTAATGTCTTTCATCAAGAGGAACAAGGGCACTTGGCTCATGGGAAGACCACTGCCTACGTATTCTCCTCCAATTTTCACACAATCCGACTTGAGAATATATTGCCAATTCATTATCAAAAGCAGCACAGAAGCTTTCATCAGAAGGACTGCAACAGTTCAAATGGGCAACTCACCACCCCCTTCTGAAGGGCAACTAGGGATAAACAATAAATGCTGGCCATGTCAGCAATGGTCAGATCCTGAATGAATAAATAAAATATAATTAGAATTCATTAGTTTAAAAAGATCTGACATATGCTAATTGTGATCAGTATTATCCTTCCATTTAGCCTCAAAGCATAAACAAAGGGCACAAAGTGTTAATTGAGGTAAATAGGAGACTTAAATACTTGAATTTGTTGGACTAAATGATCTATTCCTTCACTGTAAAATTTGATGTATGGGACAACTAAAGCTGCCTTACACTTTAACAAGATCTAATTTCCAAAGATGTAGAGGTAAATTAGTTTTTATCAGAGACCTAAATTCTCACAATCAGATTTTTATTTTGGAGATCAGGTTTTATCGTGGGCTTCCTTACATCTGAGCAATTTCTTTTAAATTAACAGTTTGAAGTTTTCTCATAAGTTCTTGCGCCTGAGCCACTATAAAAACCTGTAGCGGTAATATGACAATAAATTACATTTATGTGTTCATATGCCTAATGCTTGCTTTGTATTTGTCCTGTTATGGTGTCAGTGCATTTATGTACATCAATGTTGTGTGCATCCTAATGCATCATCTTCTGTTTGCAATTCTCATCTAATTATTGATTGGTTTCAGGTTTGCAACACGGTAATTGAAAACTTTTGGTATTCAAAACGAAAATCACATTGTCTCTTAGGAGACTCTGCAGATGGACATGTTTGGATCAATGTGAAAGGTTCAAATGTTTATTTTCTAATCGTTACCCAATATCCTTTGAGATTTTGAGATGAAACAAACTCAATTTTTAGCACATTCATGGACAGTCGTGGTTATAGTTGTTCATCTGAAAACTATCTGGGGAAAGGTGAGGAGTGGGAGTATTTGGAAGGGGAATGGTGTGGGTGATGGGAGTGAATAGATCTGGCACCATTTTCTTGGGACAGCGAGTCTTCTTGAGGGGTACAGTGATGCAGGTGTTAAAGCTTTCTCCCCACAGCACCTCTGTGAGGATTTTGCACATTCTCCTTGTGACCATGGGGATTTCCTCTGGGTGTGCCAGTTTCCTCCCACATCCCAAAGATGTGCAGGTTGGTAGGTGATATAGCTGATGTAAATTGCTCCAAACATGTAGGTGAGCGGTACAATCTGAGGGAAGTTGATGGCAATATATGGAGAATAGAATGGGTTAGGGTAGGACTGGTGCAAAGACAGGTGCATGGATTCAGTGGGCTGATGGATGGGGACGATGACAAAATGGGAAACAATGACAGTGAACAGCAGATTACCCAAAATTCAGGAAAGACAGCATAAGTGAAACTATCTCTACTCACTTTTTGCTTTATTGTTCCCTCTCACTCCTCCTGACAAAAGTGTTCCTACCAAGAAATGAACTTGTTATTAAGTGATCTGAGCGATTCTCTGTCTAGACTTGAGTTTATACGTTTATAGACTGTATTTGCTGCTCCCATGCTGGACCTTAAAGATTAATAGTCAATGAAATAAGGGAAACAAAATTACTAGCTAAATCCTAAAGGTGTAAAAGACATTAATCTAATTGTATGTGTGACCTTTCATGGAGCCTTTTCAGTTTTGGATAAATGTAATTGCACATATTGCAAAATGTTATGGCTTTCTCGGATTATTTAAATAGCATCCTTTATCATGAAATTAAAATAAAAAAATAAATGTGATTGCAATGCGTAAGGCGGAATGCTGAACAATCCTCTTTTCTCAGTGTGAATTTACATGTAGATTGTGGTCAATACAACTTTGTCAATTGGGAACTTGATGACTCAGTGACTTAAGAGGTTGTCCAATTAACAACCAAATTCTACAGATCCCAGGTTGCAATCATGCTGCGTTATCCATTCTCAGCAATGCAACTGTGCAGCCGCTAAAATGACCTCTGTTGTCATTGACTAATTGACTTTAAAGAGGAAGAAATTGGAGAAGCTCCTCCTAAGCAGAGAATCTAACTTCACAATAAAGGTATCTATCACATATTTTGTCGCCAGTACATTGGAGACGTTTTCTTGAACAGATAGTTTTGGAGAACTACAATTATATTCTTAATAGCTAACTCAATTTTCAAATAAATCACATTAGTTTAAGAAAACTTTACAGCAGCATGTCAACCTTATAAAATCATGCCAGAATTCGTTTGGAAGTGATTGAGTGGATGAAAGTGAACAAAATTGTTGATGCTGCAAATGTGAAATAAAAATAGAAAAAGAGAAAAGACATTCGGTAGAGCAGACACCATCTGTGGAATAAGAAACAGACTTAATCTATCGAGTTTAAGATCTTTTTTGTGAGGTTCCTATTTCCTGGGATGGGATAAGGTGGTGCAGCGGTAGAGTTGCTGCCTTACAGCACTTGCTGCACCAGAGAGCCGGCTAACTTCTTCTCTAAATATTCCACCACATTCTTCAGGCCAGCAGGGCAGTTATTAGGTTCTAAGCAGCAAATATGTTTGAGTTCGCTACAGCCTAGAGGAAGAGTGAGATGGTACCAGTTGAGCTGATGGAAGGGCGATTCAGACAGTGATAAAGTAGGAGCACTGAAACTGATGAACGGGTGCGGCACACAGAAGTGGTTTATGGATGAGACAAAGCAAGTCTGTGCTTCATAACAATAGTTGGGACCAACTGGACTGTCGGACCGAAGTGTTCCTGGTGACCAGAATCATCACTGTCCAAGACATTTTCCAAGATAGTGAAAAAATAAATAACAGTAACCTTATTTCAGGAGGGGATATGGAGCCAGCTACCGAGGCAGAGAAATATGGGTAGCAAGCTGCATGAAGATGTCACACATTCGGCAGATCCAGGGGTAACTTCAATGCCCGAAACCGAAACAGTTATGAAGGTCAAAGATACATGGAAATCATTTAGAACACTGGATCTATAAATCCTGTACCTGTGTGAAATTCTTTCACTGGTTGTAATTAAAGGGGGATATTTGAATTATCCAAATTAATTGATTGAATTAATTTGACTTATGTTAGTAGGTCATGCATGGAAATACATAAGAACGCCCACAGTCTTGATCCCAGGGTAGAGGATTCTAAAACTATAAGGCATAGGTTTAAGGTGAGAGGGGAGAGATTTACGTGGGACTTCAGGAGCAACATTTTCACTCAGTTGGTAGTCTGCATCCAGAATGAGCTGCCAGCGGAAGCTACAGAAGCAGATACAATTATGACTTTTAAAATACATTTGAACAGATATATGGACAGGAACGGTTTAGAAGATTATGGGGTCAGTGCAGGCAAATGGGACCAGCCCAGTGTGCCATTTTAATCAGAATGGTTAATGTGTACCAAAGAGCCTGTTTCTGTGCTCTATGACTGTCTAACTATGACTAACTATCCTTTAGGATTGTACTTTGACTAGAGGCCTTTTTATATTGTATTAAATATTCAAAACTTCTCATTATAACTTGACCAGCAGCCACTAAATAATGGAATTAAGTATTCTATCGTGACGGCTCATTTTTGTTCTCCGAGGCAAGGCAAAGGCTGAAAGAAAACAAATATTTTTCTCCCAAAGCTTTACAGATCCTTCAAATAGAAACTGTAATATAAGGGTAGAAATAGTGAAAAGAAATTGGGAAGAAAGAAGGTGAATATTGCTCGGGTAAGGTTGAGAAATCTGGATATTTCATAGAGCAGGGTAGGAGAAAGAAGAAATCCCTCAGCCTTTAACTTTGATCGAACTTCTGAGACATTTCCACACATAAATCCATCATACTTCATACATTTGGTGTCGGAAATTAGGGGGATAATGAGAAAGTGAAACGAAGACATGCTGGAAACATTCAGCTGGTCAGATAACTTTTTTCCACAAACACTGCCTGACCTGTAGTGTTTTTTAATGTATTTTATGTTTTAATTTCAGATTTCGAGGCTCTGTAGATTTTTTTTTGATTTTCACAAGTGAACAAATGGCTTGACTTTTATTTAAATTCATGTTATGGATGACAGAAGAACAGGAGAAAAGTACAAACCTCTTCATCTGCTCCTGTTCAACCCTAAAAGACCAAAAACTACCTTAAGCAAAAATGACAGTCCCGAAACATTGATATTGGGGAAGGCACCAAATTTGTATGTGTAAATAACCAAGGCCTGGAGCAGAAAATGGCAAACACGGACAAAGGAACCACTACCACACTTCACTGGTTCGAAGGACCATCAGAAACATGATTATACTGAACAATGACCAGGAGTTGGTCCATTTCAACTCTGGCTTATGCATAGAGCATCTGAAACACACTAGGGGGAAATTGACACACAAGCACTGACATAGAGCTCCACCCGCTGCAGGGTACGCCAGGGATTTGACTGGGTTCCAATCCAGATGGATGGCATGCTCCTTGAATTGTACACCTGAATTCTCTTAACACATTCCAAAGCACCTCAGGGAACTGCAAATTCAATCTTAACCTGCTAAACGCCAAAGCCACAACAGTCTCTACACCTTCTGCAGCAACAGCTTCCGCAGAGGATGCCCACAGATCTGTTATCCTGCCACAACACATAGCCTTGCAGTTCAAGGTATCATTTGGCAATTGTCATTGTTCGTGACACAGATGAATGGTACAAAGAAGTCTTCTGTCTCTGCACAGTTTGAGGCATTTTCTCTCTTGCTTTCATGTTTTATTTATATGCAGTAAAATATTTGTCATTATACATCGTCTGACTGCATTGAACAGATCTTACTATTTACATTGCCTCTGGTATCCATATACTTACAACAAATGGGAAATGTCAGAGCAAACTTTTTTTCAAGTTTCTTTATGATTAAACAGAAGTAGATGCACTGATACAGCTACAAACACAATTTCTTCTGTTCCTATTGACTTAACATACAGTAAATATCCATGATTATGAGGAAATCGACATTTGACAGAACATGATAAGTATAAACCTGTTGATCAAATGGGAAGACAAATGCTGAACCAGATTCCTTGCCGTTCACTACTTCACTGCCTCTCCTTTACATTCCACACGTATGTTCTGACTATCCCAACACTTACAAAATCAGATTCTCATGTATGGTGTAGACCTTTAGAAATGTCTAAACATTATAAGTTTGGAAGGGGATTTTCAAGCAGATATTTAGGCTGTTTCTGTCCTCTTTCCTCGAGTACCTGTTGTATATTCTTCTTCTGAAGGCGAATGCAATTCCTTCACCATCACTAACCCAGTCAGAATGAAGATGATCACTGAAATCATCACTGCCCACTAATTCTCTTTCCTCAGATAGTCTTCTGTTGGCTTGAATCTATTGCATGTTTGTGACTGGGTCAGTACAAAGAAATGCCTCTTAATTAACATGCAGCAATTTTTTTTCAGAAAATTGAGCCCAGTGTTTTGGCAAAGAATGACTGGAAACATGTCAGCCATCTCTATAGTATAAGAAAATAACTGCAGATGCTGGTACAAATCGATTTATTCACAAAATGCTGGAGTAACTCAGCAGGTCAGGCAGCATCTTGGGAGAGAAGGAATGGGTGACGTTTCGGGTCGAGACCCTTCTTCAGCCATCTCTATAGACTGAGTAAGTGAATAGTTGAAATCGTAACAATAGATAAACTATAAAAATCAAGTTTAAATTAAAAAATAATAGATGGTGGGGCTTGTGAAAAAGGTCCTACAATAATCATGGTATTTATTCACAAAATGCTGGAGAAACTCAGCAGGTCAGGCAGCATCTCAGGAGAGAAGGAATGGGTGCCCATTCCTTCTCTCCTGAGATGCTGCCTGACCTGCTGAGTTACTCAAGCATTTTGTGAATAAATACCTTCGATTTGTACCAGCATCTGCAGTTATTTTCTTACACTACAATAATCATGGGTGACTGTGCTTTTTATATTGAATCAGCAACGGAAATTATAAAGATAGTCTAGAGGACTAGTTACTTGGAACAGCTTCTTGGATAATATATTATGGAACCAATCAAGAAATATGCGAGAAACAAGGAACTGCAGATGTTGGTTTTCACAAAAGGACGCAAAGTGCTGGAGTAACTCAGTAGATCAGGCAGCATCTCTGGAGAACATGGATAGGTGATGTTTCAGGTCGAGACCCTTCTTGTTCATGTTCTCCAGAGATGCTGCCTTTGTGTCCTTTCAAGAAATATGCTGTTTTAGATCTGAGGCATGCTTAACGAGTGATCTCACAGTCAAAGATTCCTCAGAGGAAGACTGATCATAACAGGATAGAATTTCACTATCGGTTTAAGACTGAGAAACTGAGATCTGAAGCCAGTGTTTTTAACTGATATAAAGGCAATTATCAAGCTATGAGGACAGAATTGGCTAAAACAGACTGATGAACTGGATTACAAAGTAAGATGGTCAATAAACTGGCAGACATTTGAGGGAATATTTCATAATTCACACCAAAGATATACTGCATGAAGAAAAGAAAAGGCTCTTCAAGAATAATAACCCTTCTTTGGCAAACTAATGAAATTAAGAATTTTATCATATTGACAAAAAAGGCATACAATTTTACAAAGATTAGTACTGGACCAGAAGATCAGGAACAGTTTTCAAAAACCAATAATGTATGAGTGAACAATTATTACAAATGAAGGAACTAGATTTCTAGCGTAAATTAACAAGATTAAAAGTTTTTGCATATAGGAAAAGGAAGGTAGTAATTATAGTTACTTTGGTCCTTAGGGATTGTGACCGGGAGATTAATAATGGGAAATAAGGGGTATTTGAACAAATCTTTTGTATGTTTTCATTGTAGAAGTCACCAAAGGCATCATAATGATCGTTAAAAAAAATCAGGGATCAAAAGGGAGAAACAAATTTGAAATAATAAGATCACTACAGAGAAAGTATCAGACAAATTAATGAAACCAAAGACTAACAGGATTCCTGGAGAGTATATTTTGCATCCTCGAGTTTTAAAAGAAACTCGACTGGTGCGCACCCGTTGTGTGCAAATCTCTCCTGCTGGCGGCCTCGGGCATCCATCGCATCGGCCAGAGTGAGCTGTGAAGCCAAAGCCTCTTCTGCAGCGGTCGGCGGTGAACGGCAGCGACGGCCATCTTGTTGGACCCTGTTAGACGCTCTGCCGCCACGCTGCACCACGGGAGGAAGGTCAGGCGGCTCCGGTCCTCCTGGGGGGGGGGGGGGGGGGAAGCGCATTTGTTAAAGTTTTTGAAGTAAATGTTTTTGAAAAGTAACAAAAGTTGATCTATTGAGACCGCGGGGGAATGGTGAGTAGGGTGGGCCTAAAATTGTTGCGCTATCGTGTACCCTTTTTTCCCGGATGAAAACCGCACAAAGAAACATACGGGACAAGGGCAAACAAACAAACAAATGGGGGAACAAACAAGATGGGAGTTTTAGTAATATATAGATGGCAGTAGTAATCATGGAAACAATGATTGAAAATTCCCTAGAATGTTTTAATTTGTCTTGGAATTATGAAATTGAGTATTTTCTATAAGCGCCAGTGGCTTGGAAACAAAAAATAATGCCCCCTTGATAAACAAAAAGAGAGATGGAAGGCAGAGCACTGAAGGCTAGTTAGCTTTTCCGTGTGGTATAAAATGTTGGAATCCATTCTTAACTATATGGTAGCAGGACACTTCAAACAGAATAATATAATTAAACAGAATCAGCATAGTATTATGAAAGGGAAATTGAGTTTGAAAAATGTATTAGAGTTCTTTGAGGGTGCAACAAGCAGATGGATAAAGGGGAACCAGTAGATGTGGCAAATGTGGGTTTCTGAAAGGCATTCCACAGCATACCACATATACGATTACTGCACAAAGGACGCTTATGGTGTTTGGGGTAATATATTAACATGAAGATTGTTTAACCAACAGAAAACAGAGGGCTGTGAGGTCATAAGGTCACAAGGAATAGGAGTAGAATTAGGCCATTCGGCCCATCTAGTCTACTCCGTCATTCAATCATGGCTGATCTATCTCTCCCTCCTAACCCCATTCTCCTGCCTTCTCCCCATAACCTGTGACACCTGTACTAATCAAGAATCTATCTCTCTCTGCCTTAAAAATATCCACTGACGGCCTCCACAGCCTTCAGTGGCAAAGAATTCCACAGATTCACCACCCTCTGACTAAAGACATTTCTCCTCATCTTCCTAAAAGAATGTCCTTTAATTCTGATGCTTCGACCTCTAGTCCTAGACTCTCCCACAGTAATTAAGGTTAGTTCGGGTGCTAGAGCTTCAACTGTTTACAATTTATTTCCATAACTTAGTTGGACGGACAAAAGATTTGTACGTGGATTTGCTGATGATACAGAGGAAGGAAAGAAAGAAAGAACACAGAGTCTGAAAAGTGGTTTTGATAAATTACCTGGATGATCAAAATTGCCAAATGATGTACCATGGAACGAAAAATAAGACTGTCCCCTTTTATAGGAAGAATGGAAACAACAAAATACGATTTTGTTGATAGGTAATGGAAGGTAATACAATGGCACTGAGGAATCTAAATATTCTCATATATAAAATGTGCAAAGCTATAGTAAGTAATTCGGAAGGCAAATGAAATCATTACTGCAGAGTGCAGTACAAATGTAGGAGGTGTTGCATGGCATTGTTGAGATGGTACTTGTAATGTTCAATGTTTTGGCTTCCTTAGTTAAAGAAGAATATATGTATTTGTCTTGGAGAAAATGCAATAAAAGCAGGCTCACGAGATTGATTCATAGTATGAATGATTTTTTATGAGTTGAAGTGGAATGCCTCAGAAGATAAGAATCTTTGCAATTTTCAATCCCAGAGACTTGTGAATGCACATACATTGAATTTATTCAAGGGCCAGACTTTGGTTATAGAGTAATCAAGGATTTGACTGAAGAGGCAGGAAAGGGGAGGCATCCTTGCTATTCAAGCATTCTCGGCCCAACAATGCAATCATGGTTAATGTCATCAAAAGTCTCCACTCCATTTGTTCACTTGCAGTTGAATATTCCAAAGACTCACAACATTCAGGGAGAACAGATCCCTCCACAGATAGACACAAACTGCTGGAGTAACTCAGCGGGACAGGCAGCACCTCTGGAGAGAAAGAATGGGTGATGTTTCTGGTCGAGAGCCTTCTTCAGACTGATGTTAAGGGAGAGGGAGATACATAGATAAGGAAGTGTAAGGTGTGAAAATAGGACAAAGGGAATGGAGTTCAAGGAAAATGTAGAATAGATCATTGTTAGCTGGGAGAAAACAACAAAGCAAATGGATTTTAAATGTAGTCGGAGACAGTAAGACTGGTCGGGGAACTGGGAAGGGGGAGGGATGGAGACCGAGGGAAAGCAAGGTTAGAGAAGTCAATGTTCATACCACTGGGATATGCTGCCCAAGCAAAATATGAGGTGCTGTTCCTCCAACATTTCTGTTGGATGACTCATTATCCTGGGATCATGCCTCTAGTTTGTAGACTCCCTGGCTGGGAGAGATTTCCATACAGCAGTGGCCCTTGACTGCTAATATAATTAAGAGGGATAAAACTCCTCTGGAACTATAATACTCCCTGCTCTGTTTCAGGTAACCATGTAAACCAATGCTGTAAGAACCAAGGTCGTTCTGACAAGATAAACGGCAGGAATTTTGAATACTCCCTGCTGGTGAGCTGAGTATTTTTAGCAGAACCTCTACACAGAGTTATCTTACCAACCCACTTTTTGTCTGGATCTGCAAATGTGGGAAGGTGTGAATTCAACATGAGCCTAAAATACCTCTACCTGTAATATGTATGTTACCTCCACAGTACTTAAAGCAACATTATCTTCATGGATATTTGTTTGAAATGATGCAATATACCACAAAGAGTCCAATGGTCTCCTCAATTTATGTTATGATGACATTGGTATTTAAAATAAAACTGCATGACACTAGGAAACTATTAACCCGCCATTTTTAGCACCAAGAATGTTGCCTTGGTAACCTCAATGGTTTAAAGAGGCAAGTAGAGAGTTTTTGACACGAGGAAAAAGAGAGAGAAAGAATACAATATATCTTTATTGTCATTGTACAGGGGTACAACGAGATTGGGAATGCGACTTCTTCCGTGGCGGCGCCTAACGGCAGCGGAGGACTAGCAGTCTGTCCGTCTTTTTTTCCCCTTTTTTTGTTGTGTGTCGGTGTTGGGATGGTTTTTATATATATTTTTTTGGTTGTGTATGTGTGGGAGGGGGTGGTGGTGTGGGTGGGTGGGTGTGGGTGGGTGGGGGAACTTTTCTCTTCCTCACGGCGCGGGGTGCGGCTCGGCTGCGGGGCCTAACATCGCCCGCTGCGGCTTGGCCGCTGGACTTTACATCCCGGTGTGGCTTGGCCGCTGGACTTAACAGTGCCCGGTGCAGCTCGACCACGGGGCTTAACATCGCCCGGTGCAGCTCGACCACGGGGCTTAACATCGCCCGGTGCAGCTCGACCACGGGGCTTAACATCGCCCGGTGCAGCTCGACCACGGGGCTTAACATCGCCCGGTGCAGCTCGGCTGCGGGACTTTTCACCGCTGGTGCGGCTCGGCTGCGGGACTTAACATCGCCCGGTGCGGCTCGGCCGCGGGGCTTAACATCGCCCGGTGCAGCTCGGCTGCGGGGCTTTTCATCGCTGGTGCGGCTCGGCTGCGGACTTTACATCACCCGGTGCGGCTCGACCACGGGACTTAGCTGCGCAAGGCTTGGTCGCGGGCCTTTCATCGCCCGGTTCGGCCGCGAGACGTTTCAGCGCCCGGTGCGGGGACTGTGCGGGTCGGTCGGGGACGAGCTGTCTGTCCGTGGGCGTGGGGAAGAGAGTGGAAGTTTTGTTGCCTCCATCACAGTGAGGGGGTGTTTGGAGTCACTGTGATGGACGTTTGTGTTGGGGTCATGTGTCTTGTGTTCTTTTTTTTTTTTTTTTTTTTCTATGACTGCTATGTAGTTTCGTTCGGTACTTCGGTACTGAACGACAAATAAAGCTCTGTTATACCTGTTATCTGTTATGCAATAAATTAATTAGCTAATCAGCATAAATTTAGACAACCCAGTGAAATAAAATTAGACGGTGAGATTAATAAAGGGCGAACAACTTAATGTAGGGGAAAGATTTATTGGAGTTGGTTGCTTTTCCTGTATTTTTGTGCCCATGGTATTTGACTTCCCTGGAGAGCTAGAATTGTTTTTCTTAATATGTAAATTTTAGAAATTCAGTAAAAATAAGTTTTGTCTTTTTTACATCAGTGTCCAACTATGTCTCAGAATCAATGAAATTGAACTATAATTACATCACTAGAGAATCCTTAGAATTAATAAACTCACTCCTCAACTTTAAAGGCTTTGACAATCTAATAACTTTATCCAATCTCAGTTGATCACAAACACATTGTGGAAAACAAAAGTCTAGGCATCTTCAATATAATAACAGTAAATCTCCAAAGACAAGAAGATCCTATAAGTCCTCCGAAATATTATGATGGATGATTATGTAAATTGGGTTTGCAAATTATGGAAAGATGAAATACATTTAGTTCTGTTTGAATTTTAAAGATAAGGCATCTCATCTTGTCTAAAATAAAAGAACTAGAAGGATACATGGTATTGGGGGTAGGGTACTGACATGGATAGAAAATTGGTTGACAGACAGAAAGCAAAGAGTGGGGATAAATGGGTCCCTTTCGGAATGGCAGGCAGTGACCAGTGGGGTACCGCAAGGTTCGGTGCTGGGACCCCAGCTATTTACGATATACATTAATGACTTAGATGAAGGGATTAAAAGTACCATTAGCAAATTTGCAGATGATACTAAGCTGGGGGGTAGTGTGAATTGTGAGGAAGATGCAATAAGGCTGCAGGGTGACTTGGACAGGTTGTGTGAATGGGCGGATACATGGCAGATGCAGTTTAATGTAGATAAGTGTGAGGTTATTCACTTTGGAAGTAAGAATAGAAAGGCAGATTACTATCTGAATGGTGTCAAGTTAGGAAGAGGGGATGTTCAACGAGATCTGGGTGTCCTAGTGCACCAGTCACTGAAAGGAAGCATGCAGGTACAGCAGGCAGTGAAGAAAGCCAATGGAATGTTGGCCTTCATAACAAGAGGAGTTGAGTATAGGAGCAAAGAGGTCCTTCTACAGTTGTACCGGGCCCTGGTGAGACCGCACCTGGAGTACTGTGTGCAGTTTTGGTCTCCAAATTTGAGGAAGGATATTCTTGCTATTGAGGGCGTGCAGCGTAGGTTCACTAGGTTAATTCCCGGAATGGCGGGACTGTCGTATGTTGAAAGGCTGGAGCAATTAGGCTTGTATACACTGGAATTTAGAAGGATGAGGGGGGATCTTATTGAAACATATAAGATAATTAGGGGATTGGACACATTAGAGGCAGGAAACATGTTCCCAATGTTGGGGGAGTCCAGAACAAGGGGCCACAGTTTAAGAATAAGGGGTAGGCCATTTAGAACGGAGATGAGGAAGAACTTTTTCAGTCAGAGAGTGGTGAAGGTGTGGAATTCTCTGCCTCAGAAGGCAGTGGAGGCCAGTTCGCTGGATTCTTTCAAGAGAGAGCTGGATAGAGCTCTTAAGGATAGCGGAGTGAGGGGGTATGGGGAGAAGGCAGGAACGGGGTACTGATTGAGAGTGATCAGCCATGATCGCATTGAATGGCTCGAAGGGCTGAATGGCCTACTCCTGCACCTATTGTCTATTGTCTATTGACATGCCCTGTGTTTGGAAAGGACTGAATCCAAACTTTAAATCTGTGTAAACATTATTTCAGTGAGCAAGTGCTGCATCTTTGGAATGGTACTCTCGGGAACTGCTGCAGGCAGTTAGCATTGATTCACTCAAAACACGTTAGATAGATTTGTTTCAGAAAATAGCATTGTGATACAGAATTTGAGTAATTTGAGACACAACTTATGATAAGTGTAGAGAGCTTGAGAAAAACGATAACAAAACTATGATTTTTGAAACTCTCCATCATTGTAACATTCCATGTGTCATGTGTAGACCAACTGATGGTTGTGATCAGGGAACAAGTTCATTAAGAGTTGAGCAGTAGCTGACCAAGGTGGATTTCATGTTCTCTTCATCCACTTTTCTCTAGATCGCACCATATGAGATATAAAACATAGAACAATACAGCACAGGAACAAGCCCTTTGGCCCACAATATCTGTGACAAACACGAGGCCAAAACAAACTAAACTCATCTGCCTGCACATAATTCATATACACCAATTCCCTACATATCCATCTGCCTATCTAAATGCCTCTTAAATGGCACTATCGTATCTGCCTCCACCCGCACCCCTGGCAGCATGTTCCAGGCACCCATTACCCTCTGTGTAAATAACTTGTCCCGAACATCTTCTTTAAACTTAGACATAACTTTGTCTACAAGAAAGAGATAATATATATTATAATATGTGCAGGCAGATGAGTATTATATTATAATATATATTATCTCTAATAAAATATGATCTGTAATGTCTCTTATAACTTTATATACTTCTATTATGTCGTCTCTCAACCTCCGATGCTGCATATAAAACAATCCAAGTTTGTCCAAGCTCTCCTTGTAAGGAACACCCCCTTAATACAGGTAGTATTCTGGTAAACCTCTTCTGCACCGTCTCCCATGCCTACACATTCTTCCTGCAATGGGGCGACCAATAAAGTCTTGTAGAGCTAATTATGACTTCCTTTCTCTTGCACTCAATGCCCCAAACAATTAAGGTCATAAGTGATAGGAGCAGAATTAGGCCATTCAGCCCATCCAGTCTACTCCGCCATCCAATCATGGCTGATCTACCTCTCCCTCCTAACCCCATTCTCCTGGCTTCTCCCCATAACCACTGACACCCGTACTAATCAACTAATCAAACTAATCAACAAATGACACTACTCCCATGGGATTAATGTCATGTACGAGTGGGCAGGTGCAAGTTCTCTGTATTGTGGGAACAAGACTCCAGATTCTGAAATTATGAAACAAACACTGAAATAAGATAGCAAAGTACAAGAGCATGAGTTAGTTTAATGTTCAAAGATTTTACTTTTCATTCATGTTTATTGGAGATGTGCAGCAACGTTTTTACACAGAGAGTGGTGAGGAGCCTGGAATGCATTGCCGTGGGTGGTGGTGGAGGCAGATGGTGTGTGAGTGGCTTTTGGAGAGGCACATGAAAGTGACGGGCATAGAGGGATCTGGATCATGTACAGGCAGGTGAGATCAGTTTAACTTGGCATTGTGTTTGGCACAAATATTGTGGGCCAAAGGGCCTGCTCCCGTGCTGTACTGTTCTCTGTTCTATGATAAGCCATGATCAGCCATGATCACAATGAATGGCGGTGCTGGCTCGAAGGGCCGAATGGCCTCCTCCTGCACCTTTTTTCTATGTTTCTATGTTCAGATTGGCTGGTTAATGTAATTAGGCTGCCTTACTACATCAGCATTGTTTAAGGTCACTCTCATGCGGTCTCAGTTACATGGTGTGCAACAGTCCATGTTAGCCACAAGGATATTGCAATTCTTAGGTTTAGGTTTTATTACTGTCACATGTATCGAGGTACAGTGAAAAACTTTGGTTTGCGTGTTATCCAATCAAATTAGATAACTGTGCGCATGAATACAATCAAGCCATAAACAAGTACAAAAGGTAGAGCAAAGAGAAATATACCAGAGTGCAGAATTTAATTCTCAGCATTGTAGTGCAACAGATCCAGAGAAAACGTCTAATATCCATAACGCAGTAGGTTGGAGAATCAGGCCTGTACCCTAGCTTATGGAAGTGCTATTCAGAAGTCTGAAAGTGAAGGGGAGGAAGCTGCTCCTGAGCCTGATGGTAAACACAGAAAAGCTTCTGCATCTTCTGCCTGATGGGAATGAGGAGAGGGTGAAATGACTGGAGTAGGAAAGGTTCTTCTCTACAAAGAAGGATAGGAATATAATGCATCTTATCTGGACACACTGGAGCTTAATCTTCATTTAACTGACACTGGTGCTCTAAGGATTTCTCTGCAAAAAATCATGACTGTCAATGCTTAACTACAAGCAACTGCTTCCACAATGTTTGCATCATAGACAATAGACAATAGACAATAGGTGCAGGAGTAAGCCATTCGGCCCTTCGAGCCAGCACCGCCATTCAATGTGATCATGGCTGATCATTCTCAATCAGTACCCCGATCCTGCCTTCTCCCCATACCCCCTGACTCTGCTATCGTTAAGAGCTCTATCTAGCTCTCTCTTGAATGTAATCAGAGAATTGGCCTCCACTGCCCCCTGAGGCAGAGAATTCCACAGATTCACAACTCTCTGACTAAAAAAGTTTTTCCTCATCTCTGTTCTAAATGGCCTACCCCTTATTCTTAAACTGTGGCCCCTGGTTCTGGACTCCCCCAACATTGGGAACATGTTTCCTGCCTCTAACGTGTCCAACCCCTTAATAATCATACGTTTCGATAAGATCCCTGCACCTGACCTTTCCTTGCATCCGAGCAGAGCGGATTCCTCCCGTGTGCTTCCTTCCCCACTCCCCAACCCTTCCTCACTGGTTTTGCTTTTCAAGTAATCATAATGGTCACCCTGGAGGCAGAGACTCTGAAGAGAGACAAGATGAAGTTGGCATGCTAAGATGCAAAAATCAGCTCCTCTGTGCACTCGCTAATGCGGGAATTGAATAGAAACAGAGCTAGGAGAGAGCGTATGTGTAATGCATTGGATTTTGCCAAGAGGCATTACACTGCACTGATCAGATCCTATTGTTGAGTGTAAGAGTTAAACCTGCAGTCTCTCTGGGAGATAGAGAACATTTGTAGCCCATTGTGCCACTTGAAATTGTCAATTGTTGCAATGACATAAAAGGAACCTTGATCGCACTCTCCTGAGAGAATTCTCATTGTTGCTTGATTGTATAAATAATTGGTTTGAAATGTAATCTGCTTGATGCCTCGCGCTACCCATTGAATGTGAATTTGATCATTATGTTGTCTTGTGCACTACTCTCAGATGCTGTAGCCCAGGTGACGTTGAGGCAACATCGGCATATTACAGCTGAGGGTGAGGGTTTGGAGCTCAGCTGAGACCTTCAGAGAGGAGCTGATCAGAGAAAAATGTATTTTGAGCAGAGGTCAGTATTCTTGTAATAAGGTGACGATGTTTAACTTGGTGACACCCATCAGGTAGCACAGATTCTGCAGCCAACCATTTCAAAATTTGAATTAGGGATTAATTTATTGATGCTAAATGATTAGTTGAGATGGAGCTGCAAAGGTCAATTCAAATATCATGTGGACTTTGTGATCAACTTTATTAGTGCTCGTGGTTGTTTTACATCTGAGGGCAGGGATTATCATATCATATCATATCATATATATACAGCCGGAAACAGGCCTTTTCGGCCCACCAAGTCCGTGCCGCCCAGCGATCCCCGTACATTAACACTATCCTACACCCACTAGGGACAATTTTTACATTTACCCAGCCAATTAACCTACATACCTGTACGTCTTTGGAGTGTGGGAGGAAACCGAAGATCTCGGAGAAAACCCACGCAGGTCACGGGGAGAACGTACAAACTCCTTACAGTGCAGCACCCGTAGTCAGGATCGAACCTGAGTCTCCGGCGCTGCATTCGCTGTAAAGCAGCAACTCTACCGCTGCGCTACCGTGCCGCCCGGTACCATGTGCCTGGTTGACCATGTGCTTCTTACCAGGTGTAACCTTTGATCTTTTCCTCAGGTGACCAAAGTCTGTGATGTGCATTGAAGGCAGTGATCATTCATGAGTGCCTTCACTGGGAATAGTCCCGGAGATACAAGAAGGTTTGTGCTTTCTAGAACCTCACCGTGATCCTTTATTGTTGGAGAGCAGTGTGCTGCAGAGGGGACAAGTGGGCAGAGGAGCTGGGACTTGTGGATGTTGAGTGACACATCCTCCATGTGCTTTGGTGAGTGAGCTGACAATGTCTTGGAGCTCAGCTTGAAATGTGGGTGAACCTTGGTTCTGGATTTCTTATTAGCTCTGAAGATTGGAGTTGAGTTGCAGCATTGGGGAAAGTGTTGGGTTTTATAATGCAGCTTTGGCTTCACTGAGATTGTGTACCCGACCTATTGTAGAGTAGGGTGCTCCATAAGTGAAGTGAAAGACTTTATGTTAGGTTGAGCAAGGCTTTGCATAGCAGCTGGTGCCATCCCTGCTCTTTCTTTGATGTTGTGCAGTGAAGATCATGTCCACTGTACCTCCAGGTACAGAATCCACACCAAGATTGAGGGAGCATTTGACCATTGGAAGGAGGTAGTTCACAATCAACGGCACCTCCATGTCATCAGGAGCTGGGCAAAGCAGCTTTCTGCTTATTATAAAGCTGAGATCTTTTTATAGACTTTGATTGGGACATTGCGATTGATGTGCACAAAGAATGATTTACAGTCAATTACACAAGCGCCTTCTTCTCCAAGCACATTGCGATTGATTTATTAACTTTAACTGTGGTGGCTGAAGCCTCTGTGCTTTACCTGTGAAAAGTTAAACATGACCCTTTTACAAACTCTCCATCTCAATTTTCTCTGTGCCCTGAATTTTATCCGACAAGGTAATTATACTCACACTTCTTTGCAATACAATATAACTGCCAGTCTTGTGTGAACACTGTTCTGGTAAGATTGTCCAGTGACTGAGCTTGAATGAATATATCTCTCAACACTACACAATTTACTCAGCAAGGTCTTACTTTCAAGCCTATAGCTCTCATGTGAAAGAATATTGATAACTTGAAGGCTAGAATGTCTATAATTCTCTCCCAACAACCAAATACATCTAACTCTGTCTGGCAAGATTTATCACAATCTTTTTCCCAAATTTTCCATCTGTGATATTAACTCCTCTCTTAGTTGATGCCTTCATTGGACCAGTAAATCCTCCCCCAACCCACAATAAGCAGGAATCCAAATCACTGGCACAAATGGCACAAGAAGTCTGATAATGTGTAATGATATTTAGTATACTTGTATCATTTTCTGTAATCTACTGGACGACAGGCACTCAACATTAAATCTGAAAATTGATCATTCGGATGAGCGTTTAGCGTTCAGGCCAGGATCTGGCCTGGTCAGTTTCTTAAGCGTGAAAGAGATAAGAGGAACATCTGCAGTAGCTTATCCATCTACAGCTATGGATCACAGAGATCGCAAGGCAGTTGCATAATCTGTGTGGTTCTTGTGGAGTCCCCATTATATTTCCAGTGAAATATGTGATGAATTGGGAGCAGAAACAACATTTCCCATTTCAGAACTTATCGTCCCCTTCATCGCTCGCTCCTGGAATGCTGTAGTATTTTTGTTTGAGGAATATCTGACAGGCTCTTTAGCACTTCCCACTCAATAGGACCAAGCAAATATTGTTAATCTGAACAAAAAAAATTGTATGAGAAAGTAAACCATCAAAACTATTCAACACGTCCCAATAGGACTTTGCCCCACCCACCACTCTGTCATTTGTGGGTGATCTTAGACATGAAATATCTGTGGCTTTTAGACAATAGACAATAGGTGCAGGAGTAGGCCATTCAGCCCTTCGAGCTAGCACCGCCATTCAATGCGATCATGGCTGATCACTCTCAATCAGTACCCCGTTCCTGCCTTCTCCCCATACCCCCTCACTCTGCTATCCTTAAGAGCTCTATCCAGCTCTCTCTTGAAAGCATCCAACGAACTGGCCTCCACTGCCTTCTGAGGCAGAGAATTCCACACCTTCACCACTCTCTGACTGAAAAAGTTCTTCTTCATCTCCGTTCTAAATGGCCTACCCCTTATTCTTAAACTGTGGCCCCTTGTTCTGGACTCCCCCAACATTGGGAACATGTTTCCTGCCTCTAATGTGTCCAATCCCCTAATTATCTTATATGTTTCAATAAGATCCCCCCTCATCCTTCTAAATTCCAGTGTATACAAGCCTAATTGCTCCAGCCTTTCAACATACGACAGTCCCGCCATTCTGGGAATTAACCTAGTGAACCTACGCTGCACGCCCTCAATAGCAAGAATATCCTTCCTCAAATTTGGAGACCAAAACTGCACACAGTACTCCAGGTGCGGTCTCACCAGGGCCCAGCACAACTGTAGAAGGACCTCTTTGCTCCTATACTCAACTCCTCTTGTTATGAAGGCCAACATTCCATTGGCTTTCTTCACTGCCTGCTGTACCTGCATGCTTCCTTTCAGTGACGGATGCACTAGGACACCCAGATCTCGTTGAACATCCCCTCTTCCTAACTTGACTTTTTTGCCTGTTGAACAAGAGTCCTTGTTCTTCAATATAATCCAACGCAAATGAAACCCTTTGGAACCTTTCCGCAGTAAGCCCTAGTAGCAAAATAATAATTTTGTTCAATTGCATATCTCTTATTTTTCATAGGTGTGATTCATAAAACTGTGAATTATTTTCTAGATCTGGAGCAAAAAAGAATACATTTATTTGCTTGTGAAATGATAGGAGATATTGCTACTTCAGTTTTTTATTGCAATATTCCACATGTAACAGAATCATTGCAATGTGTATTATTTACAACAACAGTCCAAGACATGTATTTAGATTTTGAAGGAATGATAAATTGGTATAAAACAAAAGATCTGTATTTGCAAATGAAATGATAGCTGCAAGCAATTCCTTTCAGTTGCTGGATTTATGTGCAAGTTTTTTTTTCAAAATGCAAAATATTGCTCAAAATTTCACAATAGGCAAAATCTTTTAAAATATTCACAAGGTAGAGAGTGAAAGCAGGGAGGCTGGTGAGAAAAAAATGCAATGGAATGAATTAATATCCCTGTAGTATACATAGTATACAATGTACCATGTATACAATATACATAGCTGCACAGAGTCTCTTGCCCAGAGTAGGTGAATCGAGGACCAGAGGACATAGATTTAAGGTGAAGGGGAAAAGATTGAATAGGAATCTGAGAGGTAACTTTTTCACACAAAGGGTGGTGGATGTATGGAAGAAGCTGCCAGAGGAGGTAGTTGAGGCAGGGGCTATCCCAACATTTAAGAAACAGTTAGACAGGTACATGGATAGGACAGGTTTGGAGGGATATGGACCAAATGCTGGCAGGTGGGACTAGTGTAGCTGGGACATGTTGGTCGTTGTGGGCAAGTTGGGCCAAAAGGCCTGTTTCCACACTGTATCACTCCATGACCTTATGTATTATATATTTCAGGCTGGAACAAGTTGGGGAATATGTTTCACTTGTGCATAATGTACATCAATGAGGTAATACAAGAAACATTGTGAAGTTATATAACATAGTAAAACATCTAAATGCACTTCATAAATAACTAGGCACAGGTCAATGTCAAGAAAAATAAGGATGAATAAATGGGACAAGGACTGAGGGATAGCTGAGGGTTTACAGAGATAATTCGGTGAAGAAGATCTAATGAGTTTCAGTTCTAGAATTGTAAGGTGCTTTTGAGATCTTTTAATCAGAAGAACCTCAGATTTAAGTCTTGGCCTACAATGAGATTATTGATGCCAAGACCATTTCTTATCTACTTCATATAATCCATATCCCTCCATTCTCTGCATAACCATATGGCTATCTGAAAGGAGTGGGTGACGTTTCAGATCGGAAACCTCTTCAGACCTGCAACGTCACCCATTCCTTCTCTCCAGTGATGCTGCCTGTCCCACTGAGTTACTCCAGCATTTTGTGTCTACCTTCGATTTAAGCCAGCATCTGCAGTTTTTTCTTGCACTGCTGCCTATCCTAAAGTCTCTTAAATGCCACTATCATATCTGCCTCAGTTGCCAACCCTAGCAGCACATTTCAGGCACTCACCACTCTCTACGTAAAACGTTTCACTGCACATCTCCTTTAAACTTTTCTCCTCCCACCTTAATTTGATTGTCGCAATCTCCCTCTTTCCCTACCACTACCTTTCTGAATGGACCATCCATATCCTCATTTTTTGTACATTGGATAATTTATTGCACCAGCGCAATGCCACGAAGGAAATGTTACTAAATGTGATTTTCATCTGCAATCATAACTAAAACATTTTGGTGTGGAAAGTTTGAGTTTAGCAGCATTCTACAGTTTAATACTTTCAGAGGATTCCGGGGGTGAATTCAGGCTTGATGGCACCATAGTTGGTACATCTGTTTTTGACTTGTAAATCCTGTGGATAGCCAGATCGTGGGTGCTAGTTATTGACTTCAAGAAATGAGGTGGAGTTCATGCCTCAGTATCTATGGTGTCAAAGTGGAGATAGTCAAGAGCTTCCAGTTTAGATTTAGATTTTAGATTTAGAGATACAGCGTGGAAACAGGCCCATCGGCCCACCGAGTCCGCGCCGCCCAGCGATCCCCGCACATTAACACTATCCTACACACACTAGGGACAATTATTTTTTTACATTTGCCCAGCCAATTAACCTACATACCTGTACTTCTTTGGAGTGTGGGAGGAAACCGAAGATCTCGGAGAGAACCCACGCAGGTCACGGGGAGAACGTACAAACTCCGTACAGACGGCGCCCGTAATCAGGATCGAACCTGAGTCTCCGGCGCTGCATTCGCTGTAAGGCAGCAACTCTACCGCTGCGCCACCGTGAGTAAATAATACAAACAATTTGCCCTGAAACATTGAAACTACAGCCAAGAAAGCGCACCAATGCCTCTAACTGGTGGTTAGGAGGTTAGGTGACTAAGGAGGTTAGACTTGTTTCCAACGAATCTTACCAACTTGTACAGATGCACCAGAAAAACATGCTATTGGGATGCATCACAGCTTACTTTGGAAAACAACTTTGCTCAAGACTGCAAGACGTTGCAGAGAGTGGATGAAGCCCAGTCTATCCACACATCGATTAATGGGAGAGCAGCCATAATCATGCGTCATTTAGACTCCGCTCATTACCACGTTCGTCTCCCCTCTGCCATTGGGCAGAAGGTGCAAAGCATGAAAGCACATATCACCAGATTCAGGAACAGCTTCTTCCCTGTTGTTATCAAACTGCTGAACGTTCCACTTATGTGTACATAATGGTGTAGTCCCAATCTCCCAACCTACCTTATTGCAGACCTTGCTATTTTTGCTCTTGCTTTGTAGCTGTATTGCTAATGCTCTATCACTATATTCTACACGCTGGTATTTCTTCTGTGTACAACCTGTTGTACTTGCTCTTGATTGTACTCATGTACAGTATGATTTGACCGGATAGCACTTAAAAAGTTTTTCATTCTACCTTGGAACACGTGACAATAATAAACCAACACTAATCTCTGCCTATATGGTGCTTCCAGCATTTTGGTCAACTCAGAGCCTGGTTTAGAAACTCAATGAAATGTTTCCTGATTCCTCGCAGCATGCTGGGATCTGAAGCTTCCTCACATTTTATAGGTGAAGGCCACAAAACCACCTTCACACCACAGCAGCACGACCTCTCCAATGTGGATTTATTTTGAGCTAACTGCATTACTTCTGTAAATTTGGCTCATACCCCTCCCCCGCAAATGACTGATCTTCTGCAACCACAGTGTATCAGTCATCTTTAAACCAACTTCACCTATTCTTGCTGAACCAAGACACCAGCTAATAACCTTCACTCTTTCCTCTTCATTAGCAATTCTCTGTCACTGCCAAAGTTAGCAAATGGCTCGCTGTGATCAATTGGCTCTCAAGCAATACCTGAGACATAATTCAATTTAGTTCGATTGTAGTCCCCTAATGCTATATTTCATATCATATCATATTGTAGCGACCATAGAGAATGGTCCAGGTCGTCGAACCCTCGGATTGGCCAGCGAGGTCACGTGGGAACGCGACCATGAGGATTAGTCCAGCAAACGACATCGCTGATTGGCCAGCGATGTCAGGTGCGCGTTTGGCGCCCGTTTTAGCCAGTTCGGCGAAGTCTTCAAGGAAGACAGTAAGTTTATATTGGTTGTCCTGTAACTTGTTGTTTTGATTCTGTATTCGTGTATTGCGGCTGCAATAAACTTCGTCTACAACTAGCAAGTTTCGGACTCGCCATATTGGTGACCCCGAACGTGATCTGGACGATCACCAACTGAGCAGGAACCCGACGCCTCGTTGACGATGACCGAGCAGGGCACACCGGAGTCAGGCGCGGCAGGCGTTCATCTTCCGTTATTTTGGACGTACGCACCGCAAGCTTGATTTATCCACGCCGAGGCTCAATTCCACATAAAGAAGGTGTCGGACGATTCCACGAAGTACTTCTACCTCGTCAGCGCCCTATCGCCGGACACAACCAAGCGCATGATGCGGTTTATCATAACTTCACCTGCGGAAGACAAATACGAAACCATGAAGAAGGCATTACTGCGAACCTTCGGGTTAAATAAGCATGGTGGTGCGGCAAAACTTCTGCACCTACCGGAGCTTGGAGACCAACTGCCTTCCGTCCGCATGGCTGAAATGATGGTGCTAGCCGGTGAGCATACGGATTGCCCGATGTTTGAACAGGCATTCCGCGAGAAACTTCCCGAGGATGTCCGACTGCTGCTTACGGATTGTTATTTTAAGGACCCCGAAGCATATGCAGCGAAGGCGGACGCGCTCATAGCGGGAAAAAACAAGGCCAGTGATTCCATCAACAAAGTCTCGACATCGGTGACCACGCCACAGCGACGGAAAGATGGCGCCACGTCTCCCGCCAATTCCCTGAAAGCCCGCCAAAAAGATCCGCACAAGCGCGGCTGGTGCTATTATCACCTACGATGGGGTAACGAATCCCGCAACTGTCGTTTGCCTTGTACCTTCGCGGGAAATGCCTCGGCCGATCGTACATAGGGGCAGTTACGATTGGCCAGAACCGGCGCCTCTATGTCCATGATCGATTCACGGACACAGAATTTTTGGTAGACACCGGAGCCATCGTCAGCATAGTGCCGCCGACCGACCTCGAAACCAGATCGGGTAAGACAGGTCCCACCCTCATCGCGGTTAACGGCAGCCCAATTCGCACTTTCGGCACACGGAAGATGTCCCTTGCTTTAGGCCTCCGCACGTACGAATGGCCATTCATCATAGCCGACGTCAAACAAGCGATCCTGGGCGCAGATTTTCTCTGGGCTTTTTCACTGGTTCCTGATGTCCGCGGTAACGACCTCCGACCCGCTGCTGAAGACGAGCACGTCGCTCTGGCAATCGCCTCCTCGCCCAGCCCTACTGTCCAGGCCGTCGTCGCGGCCCCCGACTCGTATGCTGCGATTCTGGCAGAGTTCCCAGAGCTGCTCGTCCAACGTTTTGACGCACCTTCAGCTAAGCACGGTGTAGTCCATCACATCCGCACTGAAGGCCCTCCCGTTTTCGCTCGGGCCAGGAGACTACCGCCAGACAAACTGGTGGTGGCACGGGCGGAGTTCAGGAAGATGGAGGAAATGGGAATTGTTCGTCAGTCCGACAGCCCGTGGGCCTCGCCGTTACGCATGGTCTCCAAGGCATCTGGGGGGTGGAGGCCATGTGGCGATTATCGGCGTCTCAATGCTGTCACCACGGCTGATCGCTACCCCATACCGCACCTACAGGACTTTTCATCTGGACTGGAAGGAGCGGTGGTGTTTTCCAAAATCGATTTGGTGCGAGGATACCATCAGATTCCGGTGCGACCGGAGGACATACAAAAAACTGCAACTATTACTCCGTTCGGGTTGTTTGAATGGTTGCGTATGCCTTTCGGTTTAAAGAACGCGGCACAGGCTTTCCAGCGACTGATGGACCGCGTGGGCAGGGGTTTACCCTTTGTGTTTATTTATTTAGACGACATCCTGGTAGCCAGCCCCTCAGTGCAAGAACACCAGGCCCATTTGCGGACCGTGTTCCAGCGGCTCCAAGACCACGGGCTCATTATTCAACCCTCCAAATGTCAATTCGGCCTGCCTGCTCTCGATTTTCTAGGTCACAGAATTACCTCTGCCGGCGCTGTCCCTTTGCCAGAGAAGGTGGAGGCTATCCGGGCTTTCCCCAGGCCTACCACAGTAAAAGGGCTGCAGGAGTTCGTAGGCATGGTTAATTTCTACCATAGATTCGTTCCGGCAGCGGCGCGAGTCCTGCGCCCACTTTTCCAATGCCTTGCAGGTAATCCGGTAGAGTTGTTGTGGTCCCCGGCCGCAGAGTCGGCTTTTACGGCAGCTAAGGCAGCCTTGGCAGACGCCACCATGCTGGTCCATCCGAGCCCCTCCGCCCCCACGGCCCTGACGGTTGACGCCTCTGACGTGGCGGTGGGCGGGGTTCTGGAGCAGCAGGTTGGTGGCCGTTGGCAGCCTTTAGCGTTTTTCAGCCGGCAACTAAATTCGGCCGAGCTGAAATATAGCGCATTTGACCGAGAGCTTCTAGCTCTCCATTTAGCTGTCCGTCATTTCAGGTATTTCCTCGAGGGCCGCCCATTTGTGGCATTTACGGACCACAAGCCATTAACATTTGCTTTTTTGAAATTGTCTGACCCATGGTCGGCCCGCCAGCAGCGGCACCTGACTGCTATCTCAGAATTTACCACAGATGTCCGTCATATCGCGGGTAAGCTGAATGCCGTTGCTGACGCCCTGTCTAGACCTGCTTTTCCCCCTATTTCGGCGGTGGACTGCGAAGTGGATCCCCAGGAGCTCGCGGAGGCACAGCTCCTGGCGGATACCGTTTCGACGTACCAGTCCACCACTTCGGAATTGAAGTTGGCCCAGGTAGCTTGTGGGTCGGAGGGCACGAAAGTCTGGTGCGATGTTTCTCTTCCTCGCCCCAGGCCGGTAGTACCGCCCTCCCTTCAGCGCCGGGTTTTCGATGCCATTCATGGGCTGGCGCACCCGTCCATCCGCTCCACCTCTGCCTTGGTGGCAGCGAGGTTTGTCTGGCATGGCCTGCGGAAACAGGTAGCGGGATGGGCACGTTCCTGCGTGCCCTGTCAGACCGCTAAGGTCCAGCGCCACGTCCAGCCCCCCGTACAGGATTTCGAAGTCCCGGCTTTTCGTTTTTTCCACATCCACGTGGATTTGGTCGGGCCTTTGCCTTCCTCCCGGGGCTACACCCACCTCCTCACGGTGGTGGATCGGTTCACCCGGTGGCCAGAGGCTTTCCCATTGTGTGATATCTCGTCAGCGTCTTGTGCTAGGACTTTGGCCCTTCACTGGGTAGCTCGTTTCGGGGTCCCGGCAGTTATTACAACTGACAGAGGACCACAGTTCACTTCGTCCCTCTGGGCCGCGCTGGCGGAACTGTACGGGTCCAAATTGCAACCCACAACTGCATATCACCCCCAGGCAAATGGACTCGTAGAAAGGTTCCACCGCCAACTTAAGGCGTCCCTCTGTGCAAGGCTTGAAGGCCCAGACTGGGTAGACCAACTCCCTTGGGTTCTGTTGGGCATCCGGACGGCTCCTAAGCCAGATCTCGGTGCGTCGTCCGCAGAGCTGGTATATGGCTCGACCCTTCGAGTACCTGGAGATCTGTTTCCGGACACTTCAGCCCTGCTCCCTACAGTCCCATCAGCGTTAGCAGCTCTCCGGGAACGGGTGGGCTCCCTGGCTCCAGTGCCGACTTCACGTCATGGGTGTCCCATGGTACATGAACCGTCTTCCCTGAAGGACTGTGAGTTTGTTTTTTTGCGTAAAGATGCCCATCGCGCCCCGTTGCAGAGGGTCTATCAAGGGCCGTTTCGGGTTTTACGTAAGGGAACGGCTACTTTCACCTTAGACATGGGCGGCAAGAGTGAACTCGTCTCGGTGTCCCGGCTTAAACCTGCCCATTTGGACCCAGATCAACCAGTCCTGGTCGGTCAAACCCCTAGAAGAGGCCGACCTCCGTTAGTTCCGCCCAGTCCACAAACCCCCATTCTGACAGTTCCTCCGGGACCTCCAGTTTCGGCAGTTCCCCTAGGACCCCCCGTTTCGGCGTTTCCTCCAGGACCCCCCGTTCCGGTAGTTCCTCCAGAACCTCCCGTTCCGGCTGTTCCACCAAGTCCGGAACCTCCGGCTCCTGTGGTTCAGGCTGTCCCTCTCCGTACTCGTTATGGTCGCGAAATCCGGCTCCCTGCTAGGTTCCGCACCTCGGGTTCTGGGGGGGGTCATGTAGCGACCATAGAGAATGGTCCAGGTCGTCGAACCCTCGGATTGGCCAGCGAGGTCACGTGGGAACGCGACCATGAGGATTGGTCCAGCAAACAACATCGCTGATTGGCCAGCGATGTCAGGTGCGCGTTTGGCGCCCGTTTTAGCCAGTTCGGCGAAGTCTTCAAGGAAGACAGTAAGTTTATATTGGTTGTCCTGTAACTTGTTGTTTTGATTCTGTATTCGTGTATTGCGGCTGCAATAAACTTCGTCTACAACTAGCAAGTTTCGGACTCGCCATAATATCATATATATACAGCTGGAAACAGGCCTTTTCGGCCCACCAAGTCCGTGCCGCCCAGCGATCCCCGCACATTAACACTATCCTACACCCACTAGGGACAATTTTTTTTTACATTTACCCAGCCAATTAACCTACATACCTGTACGTCTTTGGAGTGTGGGAGGAAACCGAAGATCTCGGAGAAAACCCACGCAGGTCACGGGGAGAACGTACAAACTCCTTACAGACAGCACCCGTAGTCAGGATCGAACCTGAGTCTCCGGCGCTGCATTCGCTGTAAAGCAGCAACTCTACCGCTGCGCTACCGTGCCACTATGGGATCACGTTGGTGGTCTGTATACCTTCCCCCCTTCACTTTAATTCCTATAATGAATGCAAGGTGATATCATAATCATGCAAGAGTTTAATTAGTTTAACCTGAACTCCAGGTTAAACTAATCATAATGATCAATAGCACATGAGTAGGCTCTTTGCAAAGGGTCAGTTCTATAACAATAGACAATAGACAATAGATAATAGGTGCAGGAGTAGGTGCAGGAGTAGGATTGGGACTCTTTTAAAGAGCAACAAAAGTTAACTAAAAAGGCAATACGAGGAGAAAAGATGAGGTACGAGGGTAAACTAGCCAATAATATAAAGGAGGATAGCAAAAGTTTTTTTAGGTACGTGAAGAGGAAAAAAATAGTCAAGGCAAATGTGGGTCCCTTGAAGACAGAAGCAGGGGAATTTATTATGGGGAACAAAGAAATGGCAGACGAGTTAAACCGTTACTTTGGATCTGTCTTCACTGAGGAAGATACACACAATCTCCCAAATGTTCTAGGGGCTGGAGAACCTAGGGTGATGGAGGAACTGAAGGAAATCCACATTAGGCAGGAAATGGTTTTGGGTAGACTGATGGGACTGAAGGCTGATAAATCCCCAGGGCCTGATGGTCTGCATCCCAGAGTACTTAAGGAGGTGGCTCTAGAAATAGTGGAAGCATTGGAGATCATTTTTCAATGTTCTATAGATTCAGGATCAGTTCCTGTGGATTGGAGAATAGCAAATGTTATCCCACTTTTTAAGAAAGGAGGGAGAGAGAAAACGGGTAATTATAGACCAGTTAGTCTGACATCAGTGGTGGGGAAAATGCTGGAGTCAATTATAAAAGACGAAATTGCTGAGCATTTGGATAGCAGTAACGGGATCGTTCCGAGTCAGCATGGATTTACGAAGGGGAAATCATGCTTGACAAATCTACTGGAATTTTTTGAGGATGTAACTAGGAAAATTGACAAGGGAGAGTCAGTGGATGTGGTGTACCTCGACTTTCAGAAAGCCTTCGACAAGGTCCCACATAGGAGATTAGTGGGCAAAATTAGGGCACATGGTATTGGGGGTAGGGTACTGACATGGATAGAAAATTGGTTAACAGACAGAAAGCAAAGAGTGGGGATAAATGGGTCCCTTTCAGAATGGCAGGCAGTGACCAGTGGGGTACCGCAAGGTTCGGTGCTGGGACCCCAGCTATTTACGATATACATTAATGACTTGGACGAAGGGATTAAAAGTACCATTAGCAAATTTGCAGATGATACTAAGTTGGGGGGTAGTGTGAATTGTGAGGAAGATGCAATAAGGCTGCAGGGTGACCTGGACAGGTTGTGTGAGTGGGCGGATACATGGCAGATGCAGTTTAATGTAGATAAGTGTGAGGTTATTCACTTTGGAAGTAAGAATAGAAAGGCAGATTATTATCTGAATGGTGTCAAGTTAGGAGGAGGGGGGGTTCAACGAGATCTGGGTGTCCTAGTGCATCAGTCAATGAAAGGAAGCATGCAGGTTCAGCAGGCAGTGAAGAAAGCCAATGGAATGTTGGCCTTCGTAACAAGAGGAGTTGAGTATAGGAGCAAAGAGGTCCTTCTACAGTTGTACCGGGCCCTGGTGAGACCGCACCTGGAGTACTGTGTGCAGTTTTGGTCTCCAAATTTGAGGAAGGATATTCTTGCTATGGAGGGCGTGCAGCGTAGGTTCACTAGATTAATTCCCGGAATGGCGGGACTGTCGTATGTTGAAAGGCTGGAGCGATTGGGCTTGTATACACTGGAATTTAGAAGGATGAGGGGGGATCTTATTGAAACATATAAGATAATTAGGGGATTGGACACATTAGAGGCAGATAACATGTTCCCAATGTTGGGGGAGTCCAGAACAAGGGGCCACAGTTTGAGAATAAGGGGTAGGCCATTTAGAACGGAGATGAGGAAGAACTTTTTCAGTCAGAGGGTGGTGAAGGTGTGGAATTCTCTGCCTCAGAAGGCAGTGGAGGCCAGTTCGTTGGATGCTTTCAAGAGAGAGCTGGATAGAGCTCTTAAGGATAGCGGAGTGAGGGGGTATGGGGAGAAGGCAGGAACGGGGTACTGATTGATAGTGATCAGCCATGATCGCATTGAATGGCGGTGCTGGCTCGAAGGGCTGAATGGCCTACTCCTGCACCTATTGTCTATTGTCTATTGTCTATTCGGCCCTTCGAGCCAGCACCGCCATTCAATGTGATCATGGCTGATCATTCTCAATCAGTAACCAGGCATATCAGATTATTTTCATCATTAAAGGATTTTGGAGCTGTGGTTGAATGAACAGGTGCCTTCCCTCATGGGAAATGTTAACGTTTCCATCTCTCCCCGAGGTAGATTGTGCAGCATATTTTATCTGCATTCCAAAGAATTCCCAGATTAATCATCCATGATTACGCAGCAACAATTTACTGTTTCCCTTCACTGCTGCCCTCCTGCAGATTTGACACGGCAAGTTCCTGCAGTTCTCAATCCTCACTTTTGCCATATCACCAGAAACTCTGTCAGTGCTTTACAAGAAGGCAGTATGTGCTGTTGGGTACTCACTGAGTGGGTCCCTGCATATGCACTCTGCTTACTGAATACTCTGATCCTTCTGTAATGTGGTGATCTGGCTACATCTTCCTCCTCTTTTGCTATAGTGTCATAGAGTCATAGAGTGATAGAGGGGAAACAGGCCCTTCGGCCCAACTCATCCACACCGGCCAACAATGTCCCAGCTACCCTAGTCCCACTTGTCTGCGCTTGGTCCATATCCCTCCAAATCTGTCCTATCCATGAACCTGTCTAACTGTTTCTTAAATGATGGGCTGGTCCCAACCTCAACTACCTCCTCTAGCAGTTTGTTCCATACACCCACCACCCTTTGTGTGAAAAAGTTACCCCTCAGATTCCTATTAAACCTTTTCCCCTTCACCTTGAACCTATGTCCTCTGGTCCTTGATTCCCCAACTCTGGGCAAAAGACTGTGTGCGTCTACCCGATCTATTCCTCTCATGATTTTGTATACCTCTATTAGATCTCCCCTTACCCTCCTGTGCTCCATGGAATAGAGACCCAGCCTACTCAACCTCTCCCTATAGCTCACACCCATTAGTCCTGGCAATATCCTCGTAAATCTTTTTTGAACCCTTTCAAGCTTGACAATATCTTTCCTATAACATAGTGCCCAGAACAGAACACAATATTCTAACTGCGGTCTCACCAACGTCTTATACAATTGCAACATGACCTCCCAACTTCTACACTCAATACTCTGACCGTTGAAGGCCAAAACGCCAAAAGCCTTTTTGACCACCTTATCTACCTGCGACTTCAAGGAAATAAGGTACTCCTAGATCCCTCTGCTCTGCAACACTACCCAGAGGCCTACCATTTACTGTGTGGGTCCTGCCCTTGTTCGACGTCCAAAAATGCAACACCTCACAGTTCTCTACATAGTCGTGGTTTTCCACGCCCCGTGTTTGTTGCAAGAGTTCAGGTGGTTTAATAGTCCCACCTTTAGACCTCCTGACCCTCACGATAGTGTAAGACACCATCCCTTCTTTAATTCTGGAAGGGGTTCAAGCTTTGCATTCAGGCAGGGTGGAGCAAGCACTTAATCATAAAACTTTCCACCCCCTCAGCAACCATTACAGCTCTTCCACAACTCTCCCACTTATCTTCATTTTATTCCATCACAAACTAACCTTAATAACGAAGGCAGACACAAAATGCTGGAGTAACTCAGCGGGTCAGGCAGAGAAGGAATGGGTGACGTTTCGGGTCGAGACCCTTCTTCAGACTGATGTCAGGGGAGGGAGGGCGAGACAAAGATAGAATGTAGTTGGAGACTGGAAGACTAGTGGGAGACTGGGAAGGGGGAGGGGATAGGAAGGGAAAGCAGGGACTATCTGAAGTTAGAGAAGTCAATGTTCATACCCTGGGGTGTAAACTACCCAAGCGAAATATGAGGTGCTGTTCCTCCAATTTGCACTGGGCCTCACTCTGACAATGGAGGAGGCCCAGGACAGAAAGGTCAGATTGGGAATGGGAGGGGGAATTGAAGTGCTGAGCCACCAAGAGATCAAGTAGGTTAAGACGGTCTGAGCGGAGGTGTTCAGCGGAACGATCGCCGAGCCTGCGCTTGGTAACCTTAATAACGTTCACGAAGCAGACCACAGAGTTGATCACCCCTACTTGACAAAAACACAGTAGCAAAATTAAAGTTTTTTAGTTATTGTTCCTCATAGTTAAGGAATCATACAGCATAGAAGCAGGCCTTACGGCCCACCACCTCCACACCAATTCACCCCATCTTCCAGCTCTTGGCTGTGGCCTTCGATGCCAACATGATTTACATGCATATCTCGATGTGCCATCACCACTCTCTCCAGCAGTGCATTTCAGGTACTCACCATTATCTGGGTTAAAAAGACCCCTCTAAATCTCCTAATCTTTACTGAGTTCCCATTAGTAGTCAATTAAACATAATCATTTTAACTTGTATTATGTGAGCTAAAAACATTTCTTTACTTTAACTCAATCTAAACGAATATTTTTTTAAACTCAATTGTTGGCACTTGCCCACTTTAAATCTTTAAGTTTGTCACTGCCTTTGAGAAAGCAAACTCATAATCCTGTACATTGTCATATAGGGAAATTTCTCATTTAAAATAGAACATAGCGCTGTCTTTAATTTCAATGATAACTCCTGGACAATAAAACAAACTCCATGTTTGTGACTTACTTCTTCATAAATAATTGCGATTTAAAAAATATATATATTTCCTCAGTGAAAAAACTTTAACATTCATACCAAAGAATGCAGCAATAAAATATAGACTGACACAAGAAACTGGAGATGTTCGTTTTTAAAAAAAAGACGCAAAGTGCTGGAGTAACTCAACGGGTCAGGCAGTGCTCTGGAGAACATGGATAAATGCCATTTTAGGTCACGACACTTCTTCAGGAAATAAAATAAAATTAGCTTAGGCCTCACACGATTCTTAAACTCATATGGCTTCTTAAAAGAACTGCTTCTTTGAAACTGTATTTCACTCTATATGATGCAGAATCGTTTAGTTACATCATGTTCACAGGTACATAATTAAGTTAGACGTAACGTGGAATTAATTCAAATTTCCCCGCATGTGTTTTTTTCCTCAAAGTCTTATGCTAATCTGTGTTCTGGATCCCGAGATCACCTTTCCCTTCCTATGGCCATTTCCGATCCCATGGCACATGGCACTCACATTAAAGCTTTCCATAATTATATCATTCCCTGATGTCCCTGCCACCTTGGTTGCTTGCATTTGGTTTTCCCATAGGTGGCCCCTCCAAATTGGTTTATTTATATTGGCATTATCTGCCATAACATTACCTATCATACTTAGAGACTAAATCTGGACTTGGCTGGGGATGGTCTTGGATTCTTCCTCTCTTCCCCACTTCTACCTATTCCCCACGTCACGCAACATCTTTTATTGGGTGTTCTTTCGGTAATAGGGGCCTACTAGTATTCAGGAAACCATCTCAACAATTGCCCTGGCTAAAAACAATCCCTCAACGCCTCTCTGATACAGATCTGTTCGTTTAATCATTGCTGGTTATGGAATTTGCAAATGGGCTCCCTTGTTTCCTCAATCGCCTGTAAAGGGTTTTAGGATTTCTTGACACCAGGATCGGCATTCTAGAAACAAATTCCTTCTTGAGCTCCTTGACCCAATTTCGCATTGTCACTTTCTAAACATCAAGTATATTTATTTTTCTCCAGTGACCGTTTCAATTACACTTCATTTGCCTTACTTTTATAAAGTGACATATGGTTCATATCAAAAAGAATTTCTCCAAAGCTAAATCAGATTAGATTGAAGGAAGTCTTCATACTTGCTGGAAATTAACTGCACCTAACTGTTATTGGCACTCAAGTCACAATTACATTTTCATTCCTTTCAAGGGCACGTCCACAGAAAATAATGCCTTTGGTTTGCATGCAAACATTAGCAAATAAAACACTTTGACCTGCCATTCCATGTCTCTGCTTTATATGGAGGTCGCAAAACATTAAACATGTTGATGAAACATGCATGTACAGGGAGGGAATAAATTATCTCTACGTATTTATATTCACAGGAATTAGGGATTGTTAAAATCAGATGTGTTCCACATATCAAAGCCGATTTAAAGAGAACTTCTCAATGCAGCATTATGTTTTGCCTTCTGTATTGCTTGTCGCGAGAACCAAAATGATATTTTACCAAAATGGATAAATGTCATCTTAACAGGATTAAAAATAAATTGATCCATATTCCAGAAACATTTGACTGAAATAGCCAGAATGACATTCTAAACACATTTTTAAGATTGGAAAAAAGTAGGAATGTAATGGTTATATAATACTACACTTGGGTTTTAAAATGTGTAAACAATAATTTCATGGTAAATTATGTGTTGGAGACAGAAGATGAATTTTAATTAGGACACGTCAAGGGTGTAAGGAAAAGATAGGCTGCATGCTGGGAGTACATCGATTCTGGTCCACTTGCCTGCACAGAGTTAGGTGAAAATAATTTCATTATTTTGAGGCTAGATGATTGACTAAACTCTGGTGTTTGCATGTGAATGCCAGCCACACTCTTCATCCATGATCCTTTAGCCTCCATTGGTGGGCACTTGATGTGAGTCAATTGCCTGGTCTGGCCAAACCTCCAGGGTGCAAATCTGTGTTCACATCAGAGGATATTGAGCTGTCTGACACATTATTTGGTCAAAAAGCAAAAAGCTGCAGATGCTGCAAACCTGAAATAAAACCAGGAAGTGCTGGAAATACACAGCATTTCAGGTAGCATCTGTGGAAAGAGAAACAATCAAAGTTTTAGGTCAGAAAACTCATGTTAGAACTGGGAAGGTGAGTAAAAAAGTTTTAAGTTGCAGCAAGGGTGGGAGGGCAGGACAAAGGGAATATCTCTGAAAGGGTCCAGATTTGCCAAGGTGATCCCAGAGTTCATGGAGGTTATTGATGGTCTTTACATAGAGAGAAAAACAAATAAAGAACATGTTACAGCTGTGAAATTCAGGGAAAAACTGTGATAAAACCTGATGCCAGATGGAGATTTCTGGAACTACTAACAACGCAGGCAGTGTCAATGGAAAGAGAAAAACAAAGTTAATATTACAGATGGATAATCTTTTAGCAGTTTTGGACAGTTCTGATTCTGATGCAAGTAGATCACTAGGACATGAAAACAGAAAATGCTGGGAACACTCAACAAGTCAGGCATGTTTTCCAACTCATATTCTCTTTATTTCAGATTTCCAGCATCTGTAGATTTTTTTGATGATCGCAACTATAGCCTCACCCTATCAGGAGCATTCTCTTTATCATGTTCATCCTTCCTCATTCCTCACTACAACTTTAACTCATTGTTTTCACTTGCCCAATTCTGATGAAGTATCCCAGATCTGTAAAATTAACTGATTCTCTTCCCACATGTACTGCTGAGCTTCTGTGTGTTTTCAATGTTCTGGAATGGTGAATAGTTTCCAGTCAAACAGATGGAATATTTATGTGGGGAGTGCATACATTTGTTGTACACACACGTGGAAAGTAAGAAACACAGCCACCCTGATCCCTTCTAGGTCTATACTGGGGTTACGCTCAATATTAAACTGCAATAGTCATGATGAAGGGACATACAGAACATAGATCAAAATGTCACAGCATAGAACATCGAACAATATTTCACAGAACAGGCCATTTGGCCCACTATGTCTGTGCTGATCTGGATGCCAATTTAAACTGAACTTCTGGTTTATACTGAAGATAGACACAAAATGCTGGAGTGACTCAAAGGGCTGGGCAGCATCTCTGGAAAACATGGATAGGTGACGTTTTGCATCGGGACCCTTCTTTCAGTGATTATAATATGGGGGAGAAAGCTGGAAAAAAAGTGGGGTGGGGGGTGGGACAAAGCCCTGCAAGTGATAGGTGGATAAAGGGAAGGACATTAGCTGGATCTCTCTTCACAATATTGCCTTGATTGTTAAATACTCCAGTACTCACCTTCCATAGTATCTGAAGAAAGGTTATGGCCTAAAATGTCACTATCCATGTCCTCCAGAGATGCTGCCCAAATCACTGAGTTGCTCCAGCGCTTTGTGTCTTTTTTGCTTCCTTAGTTTCCCTGCCTTCCCAGGCCAAGCATATTCCACCTACTGACCTGAACTCAAAAAAACATCAGGCAGTCCAGTGGCACAGCCACTGCCAGAGACCCAGGTTGGATCTTGGCTTTAGGTGTTGTCTGTATGGAGTTTGTATGTTCTCCCTGTGACCGGATGGGCTTTCTCGGGATGCTCCAGTTTCCTCCCACATTCCAAAGACATGTGAGTTTGTAGGTTACTTGGCTTCTGTAAATTGTCCCTAGTATTACGACATAGAGCTAGTGTACGATGGTCGATGTGGACTCAATGGGCTGAAGGGCCTGTTCGATGCTTTATCTCTAACCTAAGCTAAGAAAAGAGAGTAGGACAATTGGTTCCTTCAGCCTGTTCTGCCGTTCAATCCAATCATGGACTCAACACCATTTTGCCACTCTCTCCTCTCTTGTGGATCAAACGTCTATAGCTGTGTCAGTCTACATATCCACAAGACTTACTATCCGCTCCCTCATTTCTGTTCTCATTAAACTGCTGTGCACTTTTCTGGCTCTCCAATCGGCTGATATACTTAACAATGCTCTCTCCTCACTCACTATTCTGCTTTCTCTTGCTTTGCAAATCTGCGATCATCTTTCCTACAAAAAATAAAAATGACCCTCGTGAACTTGCAAACTGTTTCCCCTTCTCAAAGCTCTTCTTTTCCAAAGCCTTGAACCTGCTGAAGTCCGTAAAATGAATCACCCCATTTCCTGGAACTCAATTGGAATGCCACCAGTCAAACTCTTGCCATTTCCCAACTGGCTCTTATCGAAGTCACTAGAGTATGAGATGAACAGTAATGTCCCCCAACCAAGCATTGTGAAGATTAAAATCATTGTATTTGCTTTCCATCATAATAAGTGATGCAGGATTCAGGAATGAGCAGGTTAATCTATGATGAGCGTTTGTCAGCACTGGGTCTGTACTCGCTGGAGTTTAGAAGAATGAAGGGGGACCTCATTGAAACATACAGAATAGTGAAAGGCTTGGATAGAGTGGATGTGGAGAGGATGTTTCCACTAGTGGGAGAGTGTAGGACTAGAGGTCATAGCTTCAGAATTAAAGGACGTTCTTTTACGAAGGAGATGAGGAGAAATTAATTTTGCCAGAGGGTGGTGAATCGGTGGAATTCTTTGCCACAGAAGGCTGTGGAGGTCAAGTCAGCAGATATTTTTCCGGTAGAGATAGATAGATTCATGATTAGTACAGGTGTCAGAGGTTATGGGGAGAAGGCCGGAGAATGGGTTTAGGAGGGAAAGATAGATCAGCCATGATTTAATGGCGGAGTAGACTTGATGGGCCAAATGGCCTAATTCTACTGCTATCCCTTATGACCTTTCAGTCCCCCTTCCAGTTATTCCGATGACATCTTGCCAACTATTGGAAACTCATCTGGTGTAATAATGACCCTGAGCTTCAGACTGCATGAGAAAATGATTTATATTGTCCTTAACCTGTGGACAAGTCCTGAACTGAACATGACCCTGCAGATCTTGTTCCTTCCAAAGGCCAGATCAATGTTTGCTCTAGTCACCATCCCTCTTGTGGCTAGACTGAGATCCGTAGGCAATCCAACATTGCGTTCATTGGATCTTCCATCTTCTCAGATTCTTCACCTAAACCAAATTTGCAACTCAGATCATGCTTTAACTTAGGAGTTTGATATTTTAATTTCAGTCTTTTAAATTCAAATCTACATCGACATTTCCTATTTTGCACATCTTATTCATTGCTCATACATAAACTATACATCTCTCTGGTCCATTTCAGTTGGTAGATGTCTAATTCCCCGCCTCTTGTGGAATCCCTTTCTTGCTTACTGCATTGTGCCCGACTTCAGGGAGTTGTGTTGGAGAGGAGGAGCAACGAAGCTTATCAATAATAATATCAAAGTTAAGCACTTGCTGCTTTAGAGAAGTTACATAGAGGATGGTGAGATTTTAACTTGAAGACTAGAAAGCAAGAAGAAAATCTTGGCAACTATTACAAGGGGAAATTATCTCCAACGTAAAGGACAGTGACAAAGTCACGGAGTTTCAGGAGTGTGCCAATATTCCAACTCTATACACTGGCAATTCAAGCAGTCCATGGGCCATGCGAGTGCATCACTGATGCTGTATCTCATGATTTGTTAGTTATTAACATCACGTTATCTTGTAATTGCCAGAATTGGAATCTGTCAAAAGCACTAATTATGTGAATGCAAACTATTTATAGCAGTTGATCCTCGCTAATAAGTGTTTATAGAGTTACTTAGAAGGCATGTACCTAGAAATAGCTCTGTTGAAATTATTTGTATGACACATCCCTCTGCAAATTAGAAGATGTTAAGCCACTTTAAGTAAAATATCTCAGCTAGTTTTCTAATGCATTTGCCTGCTTTGTCTACATTGCTGCAAGTTTTCCGTCTCTTCCTCAGGATTGTCACTCTCTCATTGATACGGATGTGGGGCTTGGGTCGCGGACATTTCACCGTCCGGCGCGGCCTAAGATATGCCGCGGGATATTTCTCTGCTGGGCGGGGGCTTCAATGTCGGGAGCCACGACTGCCCCGACGTGCAGCAACAGCAGCAGCAGCGTGTTCGCCCGCCCCGGATCGGACTTATCATCGGCGGAGCCGGCCGTTTTCGGAGGCTGCGGGAGCGGCTGCGACGCGACGCGCCTTGGGCTTGGCCCGCTGTGGACCGTCCGGTGCGACCTGCAACCACAACAACCTGACTGCGGGCGAGGACAGCGGGAGAAGGGAAAGACATTGTGGCCTTCCATCACAGTGAGGAGAGAGAGGACTGGAGGAGACTCACTGTGATGGATGTTTCTTTGATGGATGTTTCTTTTTTTGTGTGTTTTTGGGGTTGGGTAATTTTAATGCCTATTTAATGCTTTTATTGTTGGACTGTGTTTTGGGGGTTTTGGGGTTGTATAATTTGAATGCATATTTAATGCTTTTATTGTTGGACTGTGGGTGACCGAATTTCGTCCAATATTGGATGACAAATAAAGCTATCTATCTACTTTCATGACTCAGCGTTCGGTGCTGGGCCCATTGCTGTTTGTCATCTATATCAATGATTTGGATGAGAACGTACATGGCATTGTTGGCAAGTTTGCAGATGACGCAAAAGTGGGTGGTATTGTAGATCGTGAAGATGGTTGTCAAAAATTGCAGCAGGATTCTTGATCGGTTGGGCAGGTGGGCTCAAGAATGGTTGATGGAATTTAATGCAAAGAAATGTGAGGTGTTGCATTTTGGGAGCACTAACATGGGCAGGACCTATACAGTGAATGGTAGGGCTCTGGGGAAATTTGTCGAGCAGAGTGATCTTGGAGTACAGGTATATATTTCATTGAAAGGTATCACAGGTAGATAGGTTAAAAAGGCTTTTGGCACATTGACCTTCATCAGTCAGAGCATTGAGTATAGATGTTGGGAGGTCATGTTGCAGTTGTATAAGACGTTGTTGAGGCCACGGTTAGAGTATTGTGTTCAGTCTTGGGCACCATGTTATACAAAAGATGGTGTCAAGCAGAAAAGATTTACAAGCATGTTGCCAGGACGAAGGACAGAGCTATGGGGAGTTGAGCAAGCTGCAACTCTATTCCTTAGAGCGCAGGAGGATGAGGTGTAATCTCGCAGAAGTGTATAAAATCAAGAGAGGAATAGATCGGGTGATGCAGTGTCTCTTGCCCAGAGTAAGGGAATCAAGAACCAGGGGACATAGATTTAAGGTGAGAGGGGAGAGAAAGATTCTGAGGGGGTAACCTTTTCATGCAAAGGGTGGTAGGTGTATGGAACGAGCTTCCAGAGGACGTAGATGAGGCAGGTACTATCGCAATGTTTAAGAAACATTTAGACATGTACATGGATAGGTCAGGTGTAGAGGGATATAGGCCAAACACAGGTAGGTGGGACTGTAGCGTAGATGGGACATGTTGGCCGGCGTGGGCAAGTTGGACCGAAGGGCCTGTTTCCATGCTGTAAGAATCTATGACTCACACATTGAAATTGGTAGACTTGAATCAGCTTTGGCTGAAACACACAGTGACACCTTCATTGGGGTTTACTTTCACCCAAGGAGTAAAGCAAATATTAAGCACTGGTAGACCTGTCCAGAGGACAGATGGACAAACTGTTCAAAATCTCTGTCTCACAAGATTTTCTTCCCATGAGATTGCAACTCTTTTCCCCGACTGACTGCTGTGAAACAGCTAGGAACCAACTATTATCAAATATTGTGTCTAACTTCCCTTCATCTTTGTCACATGTCCATCTCGGTTATTGTCCTTTCAGATATCACTATACTGGTCTATTTTCTATAATTTAATTAAAGCTTAGTATGGTCATTTCTTTGCAAATGTCACAAATTGGAGCTTAAGAGAGTCTCTTTGCAAGGTAGTGCTTTCTTGCTTTGCTCATTCTATAGTAAGGCATCCTTGGATATGAGCTGCAGTTTGAGAATTTCTGCTAATTTCCCTGTTTCTCAATTTATCACCAAATAATTTTGTAATTCAGGTTGCATTATATCCACGACCATTGCTATTACGCATATAATATAGCAAGAGTCCCAAGTGCTTCAGAAGTGTATTTTCAAACAAAATTAAAGTTTATCTTGTGACGACACCTCCTCCCTCATGTGCTGCTCTGATCCCCATTAACGGCAGACAGGCCAGGAGGGGCTATGGACCAGCACCCGCCTGGCTGCTGGATAACACCCGGAACCCTGGACACTGGACTGAGCCGAGGCCTCTGGGTGGGCCAATCTAATGGGGCTAGATTGACCCACCTGCCCCTCGTCAACCCCATTCCTTAAAATCCAAGGCAGTTCCAGGAGTGAAAGAGAGAGAAGAAAAAGCATAGTCTCTTCACCTGGCCACAGACAACAAGGGACTGCGATCACACAGGGAGAACAAAGCCTGAGCTGCCAGGACAAGCCTGAGATCGCTGGAGCCAGGCCAAGACTGAGCAGCTGGGATAATCCCAGGACAGCCAGTTGCAAGGACTGCTCGGGCAAGCTTGATACTGACAGCATTCCCTCTCGAGGTGTGAAAGAGCCGCTGGGACAAGCTCGAGATCGCCATTACCTCTTCTTCGAGGCCAAGACTGAGTCGCCAGAACAACCCCAAGAAAGCCGGCGACTCCTTGAGGCCGACTGAGCCGCTGGGAATGGTCCAAGATCGCTAGCACCTCCTCTTCAGGCCAAGACTGAGCCGCCGGGACAAGCCTGAGACCACCAGCACGGCATCTTGAGGCAAGTGTGGGCTGCCAGGACAAACCCAATTTCTTTTTTTTTGTTTTTAGCTTTTCAGCAACTGCCATTTTTTAAATTATTTTAAATATAATTGCTGACCAGGTAAGCAAACCTGGAATAATGTGTAGGAAAGAACTGCAGATGCTGGTTTAAATCGAAGATAGACGCAAAATGCTGGAGTAACTCAGCGGGATAGGCAGCATCTCTGGAGAGAAGGAATGGTGATGTTTCGGGTTGAGGCCTTTCTTCAGACTGATCTGAAGCCTGGAATAATCATGGGGGAGAAACTGAGAGAAATGGACATTGCTCATGACCAGGTTCAGTAGAAGCAGATTTCTCCACAGATACTGCCTGGTCTTCTTGAGTTCCTTAAGCACTTTGTGAAAACCAAAGTGTTTGCAGTCTCTTGTGTCTTTGCTTGTGTCTATTGAGAAAAATAGCAGAATATAAGCAAAGATTCTGTCTCCTTTCCCAATTTTTTTTAAAAGTCTTGAGATGGCTAAACTTGACAATGTTAAACATTTCTCTGGATGTAACTGAGCCAAGGAACACATTATGTAGAGGCAGGCAGTGTAGGAAAAGTCTGAAGAAGGGTCTCAACCCGAAACGTCACCCATTCCTTCAGTCCCGAGATGCTGCCTGACCCGCTGAGTTACTCCAGCATTTTGTGTCTACCATATAGAGAGAGACAGGCTCCTGAACCCAGGGCCGTCTTTACAGCATTATGGGCCCCGGGCAAAGCATCTAATGGGGCTAGATTGACCCACCTGCCGCTCGTCAACCCCATTCCTTAAAATCCAAGGCAGTACCAGGAGTGAAAGAGAGAGAAGAAAAAGCATAGTCTCTTCACCTGTATTTCTGTCCTGTAATAAATTACACTTGCAAACGCACCTTTGGCATAATTTAGTGAAGATCCAGAGCTGGTAAATTGGAAGTGACAGTGAAATTTCCAGCTATAATTGAGTAATCAAAGTGCTGAACACGTCATTCACCAACTACTCACAGGAATAAAAATGTAAATGGTCGAAAAAATCCTCCTCCCACCCTCCCCGTCACCCCCACCGTTACTCCCCCCACCCCCCTTTCCCTACCAGCCCCCCCCTGTCGTGCCGGCGAAAAGCACTTACCGAAAAGCACTTAGCGATGGACTTAGGGTGCTACATTGTTGCGAAAAGCACTTACAGATCGCTGTGAGAAGCACTTAGGGATGGAAAAGCACAGCACTTAGGGAGCTAATTGTTGCGAAACATCGCTGTGAGAAGCACTTAGGGATGGAAAATGTTGCGAAAAAACACTTAGGGACCGGAAATGTTGCGAAAAAAGCACTTATTGAACCTACATTTTTAAAGTAGTATTTATTTATTGCAAGACACTTAACATACACAGATCAGCATGGGGCCCCTATGCTCGTGGGGCCCCGGGCAAGTGCCCATCAGGCCCATGCGTTAAGACGGCCCTGCCTGAACCACACCCCGAACTTTTACCTGCACGAAAGCACTGTGATAAATCACTGTGCCAGTCTTAGGCCAGGTTTTATAAAGCATGGTTACATTCTTTCTTTCAGGCAGTATCAATTATTTATGATCATGCAACATTTACAAAACTTCACTTGCCTCATGTCACCAGATACCCGTGCAATTTTCAAATAAATAAGTGACTCTTTTGAATCACTGACACAAATCTCCACAACCCCTCTCAAGCAGCAATATCATAAATACCATCAATCGGTTCATAGCTATCTTGACAGTATTGGGCTCGAACTTTAATTGAAAAGTGGTTCATTTTAGTATTTCTGTCCTGTAATAAATTACACTTGCAAACGCACCTTTGGCATAATTTAGTGAAGATCCAGAGCTGGTAAATTGGAAGTGACAGTGAAATTTCCAGCTATAATTGAGTAATCAAAGTGCTGAACACGTCATTGTAAGCAGACCATTTGAGACTGTCAGAGAGTTCATTGTCTGACCTTTGTCTTGCACTGAATGAATTTCTATATCTTTTACAAAACGACAGTCTGTTTGGTAAAGCTATCTTGTGCAACTAATGGATTTTTCTGGTACATTAACTGCAGAGTAACCACAGGTAGGCGTCAAACAAAGCGGGGTGCTATTCAATAGACCAGAATAACGAAGAGATTGTTACATGACTGCAACAAATAGATTGCGTGAATAATTGTACACAAGTAGTCAGAAGACAATGTGCTCGTAATGGCTAAGATTACTGTGCTTTTATAAAGTAACTGCAAAGACTGGCTCAGGCTGTTTTGAAAATTAAATGTGCTTAAGGTGAAGTGAATTAGATTCATTTGCATTTGAATCACTATTACAGAATAGCAAGCTCAACTGATGTAAGAAACCTACTCAAAACCTGAACCTTTATCTAGTTTAGGTGGACCATCGAAATTGACATTTCCCCGGATAGCATAGGATGTAATGGAACAATCACACTTGAACAATTTTTTTTGTGGTCTTAGCTACGGGTGGGTTTGACAGCAATGTTTGGCACAGTACAAGTATGTCACATTTAAAATATAGGTCATAGCCTCTTGCTCTCTGGAATAGATACTGAATATAGGTTCCATTCTCACGAGGAGAATTAACCGCTCCACCATAAAGTTTTGGTAGTTTTCACCTTGAGCTTTATTCAAAACATAACCCGCTGTTCAACTCTTTATTCTTAAAAGATTCATAAGCAGAATCCCAATTGTTGCCAATCCAGTACAATAATCTCCCTTGTGAATAAGTTCATCAAAACTGTGCAGTGAACTGAATGTAGATACAGGTAGTTTTGCTAAAATGTGATAGTTGCATTCCGAGGAAACATTGTTATAGAAAATCATGTTATAGAAACAATTGTGTTAATGGGGATAAGGGGGTTAAGGATAAGAGAGTTTCAGATTTGCAAGAAGAAAGTTATTTGTCCCACAGGATTTTTAGGTCTTTTTAATAGCTTTAAGTTTCTTTTTTGTTAAAAGCTAAAAATACTAGAGTTTGTATGTTACACAGTTTAATAGAGTACCATTTACAAGCGTCAATAAAAGCTTTTTGGGGGGCCATTTTAATGGCCACCGGCAGTGAAACAGTTTGTGTTCTGACGAGACAATGCTGTCTGATTACTGCCAGCTTACATAGAAATAGTTTTTTCCCCCCCCAATACCTTTTCTTTTTCTAAGACAGTTTTTTTTTCTGCTTGTCAATTTCCAAAGCAACTGATAAGTTATTCTATTTATTCACAAAATGCTGGAGTAACTCAGCGGGTCTGAGTAACTCAGCTGTGTTCTGCAGCTGCGGCTCACCGGCAGTCTCTCCGTTTTTTTTTGTTTTTTGTCATTGTCGTTGTTAAATGTACGTTTTGTTTTATTTTTAATTCTGTGTATGTAGGGGGGTGGTGGGGGGGTTGGGGGAAACCTTTTTTTCAAATCTCCTCCTCAACGGAGATGCGACCTTTACCGTGTCGTATCGCCGTTCGCGCTACGGCCTAACATCGTGGAGTCGGCGGCCTCCAGCTGGGATCGACCCCAAAGACTCCGGTCGCAGGGCCTGGACTTACCATCTCGGAGGCTTCGGCCGTGGGCCCTGCAGACCGCAACATCGGGAGCTCGCAGGTCCCTGGCTGGCGACCGGCTTTTGGGAGCTCCAGCCGTAGCAGCTTCGACCGCCCCGAAGCGCAAGGTTCGATCAACCCGCCCGCAGGCCCTTCATCGCCCTGCGTGGCTCGGCCGCAGCACTTTACATCGCCCGGTGGGGGCTCAGGACTTTCATCGGCCTGCTCGGCTCGGCTCAGCCCTGGGACTTTCCATCGCCCGGTGGGGGCTTCAAAAAGTTGGGAGCCTCGATCACCTCGTGGCACCACGGGAGAAGAATGAGGAGGAGATAAGACTTTGCCTTCCATCACAGTGAGGGTATGCCTAGAGCAATCACTGTGATGGCTGTTTTGTGTAAAAAATTATATCTGTGTGTCTTGTGCTTTTTAATGTCTACTGTCGGACCCTGACGTGAGAGGACGCTGGCGTTGAGTATTCGCCGCTTTTCCGTCAGGATAGTTTGTCTGTTTGTTTCTATGTTAATTGTTTTTGTAAAGCGCTTTGAGCATGTGATAAGGCGCTATATAAAATAAATGGATTATTATTATTATTATTATTATAAGTTATTCTCTTGCTTCCAATAGAAATTGCATTATAACCAATTAGGCCTGCTGAATGCAAATAATGTTCCTAATTTATCAGTTGCATTAACTGTAATTCACATCCTGATAACACACTATAACAGAACCACCTATATTTCGTGGATTCTAAGTGCATAAAAGCATTTATTATTTAAACTTGAATCTTTAATAATATAAATATAGCACTCAGGCATAAGCTGATAATTGGCAAATAAAATTCCCAAAGTGGATAAGATGAATATTAACAGTCTTTTCTCCAGGATAGGAGAATCCAAAATGAGAGGGCATAGATTCAAGGTGGGAGGGGTAAAGTTTAAAAGGGACCTAAAGGGCAACTTCCACCAGGTGGCGCCAGCAATGGCTGCCTCGCCAATAGTCTGAATGTTCCTTCCTTCTTTGTTTTTATTAGTATGTGTTAAATGTATGTTTTTAGTGTTCTTTAGCTTGTTTTATGTGGGCGGGGGGAGGTTGGGGGCAACTTTTTTAAATCTCTTACCTCGACGGAGATGTGATTTTTTTCCGTATTGTATCTCCTTCTGCACTGCGGCCTAACATCGAGGAGCTTGAGGCCTTTACTGGAGACCGACTTCGGGAGCTCCGACTGCAAGAGCCTACTGGACTTACCATCGCGGAGCTCGCGATCCCTTTGCCAGGGATCGACCTCTGAGCTCCAACTGCGGGAGCCTGTGGACTTTAACATCGTGGAGCTCACGGTCTCTGGTTAGAGACCGATTTTGGGAGCTCCAAGCCGCAGGAGCTTCGACCGCCCCGACGCGGGAGCTTCAATCGCCCCAATGCGGGGCCTTCAACCGCCGGCTGCGGGCGCTTCGCTCGCCCCAACTGCGGATGGTTCAACTGCCCCGTCCACGGGAGAAAAATGAGGGAAGAAGATTAGACTTTATTGCCTTCCATCACAGTGAGGAATGTGGGGAATCCGCTGTGGTGGATGTTTATGTTGACTTTTATGTGGTTGTGTGTCTTGTTGCTTTTTTTAGTATGGCTGTCTGGTAATACGAATATCACTGTACCTTAATTAGCACACGTGACAATAAAAGACCTTTGAAACGTTTGAACTTTTTCACACAGAGGGTGAATACATGCAATGAGCTGCCAATGGAAGTGGTAGAACCAGGCACAATAACAACATTTATAAAACACTTGGAAAGAGGCATGGAGGGGAAATGTTTGGAGGGATAATGTGACAAGCACAGGCAAATGGTTAGAGCTGCTTTTTGCATATTGGATGGCAGCTGAAAGCTGAATGACCTCTGTGCCTTATAGCTCCATGACTCCATGCAGCCTCCCTTTATCACTCAGACTCTCCAGACCCAGTACATGTTCTCGTAAATGTTTTTTGCACTCTCGCAGTTTAATTACATCCTCCCCATGGCAGGATAATCAGAAACATGCATAGTACTCCAATGTGGCCTTATCAACATCTTGTGTAGCTGTAATATGACATCCCAACTCCTGTACTCAATACACTGACCAGTGAAAGCAAGTATGCCAAATGCCTTTTTCAGCACCCTGTACAGCTGTGTTCCCATTTTCATCGAACTATGTATCTGTATCCCCACGAGTGTCTGTTCCACAACACTCCCCAGGGCCCGACGATTTACTGTGTAAGTCCTGCCCCTGTTTGTCTTACTAAAATGCAAAACATGGCACTTATCTGAATTAAACTTCATCTGCCATTCCTTGGCCCAGTGGCCCTGTTGATCAAGTTTTGATTGTAATCTTAAATCTTCTTCACTGTCCACTATCCCACCAATTTTAATGTCATCCCCAAACTTAGTAACCACGCCATCTGCACTCTCATCTAAATCATTGATATTAATAATAAAAAACAGCGGCCCAGCACTGATCTCTGTGGCACACCAATTGAGGGAGTGCTGCGTAGGTTCACCAGGTTAATTCCCGGGATTGGGGGACTGACACATATGAAAGAATGGGTCGACTGGGCTTGTATTCACTGGAATTTAGAAGGATGAGAGGGGATCTTAGAGAAACATATAAAATTCTCAAAGGATTGGACAGGTTACATGTAGGAAAAATGTTCCCGATGTTGGAGGAGTCCAGAACCAGGGGTCACAGTTTAAGAATAAGGGGTAGGTCATTTAGGACTGAGATTAGGTAACATCATTTCACCCAGAGAGTTGTGAATCTGTGGAATTCTCTGCCACAGAACGCAGTGGAAGCCAATTCTCTGGATGTTTTCAAGAGAGAGTTAAATTTAGCTCTTAGGGTTAACGGAATCAAGGGATATGGGGCAAAAGCAGGAACAGGGTAATGATTTTAGATGATCAGTCATGATCTTATCAAATGGCGGTGCTGGCTCGAATGGCCTACTCCTGCACCTATTTTTCAATGTTTCTATGTTACAGCCCGTTAGCCTGAAAAGACAATCCCAAACATCACATCACCCTCTGTGTCCTGCTTCCAAGCCAATTTTGTATTCACCTGCCTTGCTCATCCTGGATCGTATGTAATCTATCCTTCCATGTGGTACTTGGTCGAACCTTATACCACTGATCAAAAATGCAACTGGACCAGCCATGTAAGTATTGTGCAATGAAAGAAGATCAGAGGATGGGAGTTCTGTAGCATATGATACACCTCCTGATATCCTAACATTGATATTTATAGGGTATGACAAGAAAAAGATGAAATACACATCACTTTGCTAGATGAGTGTAACTCCAACTACAGCACCTGTAGTCAGGATCAAAACCAGGTCGCTGGCACTGTAAGTCGGCATTCTAAAAAACAACCTTCCACCACCACCCCCTGCTTCTTACCATGAAACCTATTCTATATACAGTTAGCAGCTCTCCCTCAAGCCCAAGTGATGTAACCCTCCAGAGCAGCATGCCATGTCTATTATGTGGAACCTTATCAAAAGGCCTTGTTGAAGTCCATATCGATGACATTGACGGGCCCTGCCTTTATCAACCTTGTTAGTTACTTAATCAAAAAAACTCATTCAAAAAACTTGTTCAAATTCATGAGACGCACTGTCCCACGCACAAAACCATGCTGACATCCAGGACCTCCTCAACAGTAATACAGACTGTCCTCAGGACATCTCCATTCACATTCACAAGTTTGCCAGTCTTCATGTGTTTCTCTGTGGAAAAAAAACAGCGGAGAAGCATTAATTGAATTACTGGTATCCCTTTAATTTCTGCCCAACATTATCCTACCACCCTCTAACTATTGCCCCAGTTCTTTACCATCTCACCCTTTACTGTTCAGTGTCATCTTTCCTCATAATATCAACATCTCCTTAATGTCCCCAAATCAGGCGGTGTTACTACCCGTTCATCATCATCATCTTAGATTCTCCACTGCTGTTCATTGCAGTTTACAAATTCAAATATGATGGTAATCCAAAATGTCTAATACATATGAAATAACATCTCATTCTGTCATCTTATCCTCGGCAGTTTCCTTATTTATTTCCATCAAACTTCAATTGCGGGGTTGCAGACAAACCTGGTGATAAATCAAAAGCAGTCAGTCAACTGTAAATGTGAAATCTTATCGCAATCTTCTCATTCAAACATCGGATCATTTTCCCCGTTTCATCCTCAGCTTATTATGTATCTTCTCATCGCCTTGTCACTGTCCTCTGATTAGCTTCTCTTCTCCATCTTCTGCTCCCTGCCCCATTTCATTACTTTCCAATCTAATTCAAATGTGAAGATAAAACTGATTGCCGTCATTTAAATCTGGGATCCGCACATTATTTCCTCTGCATTTCCATGGCAACATTTATTTTACGACAAACTTTAACCGTTTCATTAGGGGTTCAAACAAAATAACAAGCAATGCATTTAGCATTACTGAGTTTGTATTGCACACAGTAATATTTTGGCTTTAATATTTTGAAAGAGCTGTGGATTCTGATATACAGGATAAAGTCTAGGGAAGAGCTACAGTTACTGTAATAGGTACTAAGTGCAGTCAATCTGATAGGCCTGTGATTATTAATAGTGACTGGCAGTGGTATGATTGAGGTTGCTGCAGTTTTAACAGCTTGACTCTTCCTGTCTCCTGGTTACTGGCATTCAGTGCTGCGCTTGGAAGCTATTGAATGTAAATATATAAAAGCATTGTCCATGAAGTCAGTCGTGATTCTTATCTCATTGACGTCTACACACAAGCTTGTCCAATTCAACTTTCACGTTGCGACATTCATAATAAACAACACTAAATGAAATTCATTTCCCCGTGGACATACAGATCTTCCATTGCTCACAATATAGAAATAATAATCTGTAAGTAGTCATTAACATGTCTCTGAGTTTTTCTAATCAAGTTTATCATTTATGATTTATTTATAATACTCTTTAACATTTAGACAATTCATATCCTGTAAATATCTGATTTATGCAAATTTGCTCAGATGAATGTTTTAGTTTTTGTTTAGTTTATTATTGTCAGGTAAACATCAATCCTATTTCTATTTGTTGTTGTCCTTGCACTAATCATTATTCCCTTACCATGTATCTATATACTGTAAATGGCTCGATTGTAATCATGCATTGTCTTTCTGCTGACTGAATAGCGAGCAACAAAAGCTTTTCACTGTTCCTCGGTACACGTGACTATAAAGTTTGCATTTTGCATTGGGGATATTTCAGGCATGACACTGTGAAGTTCTCTTCCAGCCATGCATTGAGCGAGCTATTCCATTATCCCTCACTGTGCATGGCAACACACAGGAGTGTCAGATTGGAATTTGTCTGCACAGGAACAGTTGCCGGCTAAAGCTGTTGCTGATCGAAGGCAAAGTCTATTCCTGATTACATTTTGCCTTCCCGAATCTATAGTAAGTGCAACTCAAGATTAACAACATTACAAGTGGTGCTGGGTAAATGTTCAAGTTCAGTTGCAGGGCATAAGACTTCCTGAAGATGAAACTTTAGGTCTTTAGTGACTGGGGGAATTCAATGGAAAAGCAGAAAGAGATACTGTTCTTCTACAATGAAAAGGCAAACCATGTCCCAAGATGGACTGTGGAATAAGGAGGAAGAAAAGAAGGCAAAGAAAAAGAAACTTCAACAAGAATTATGGTGTAACATCACAAGAAGGCAAGGAGTTACTATAACAGTGTAGGAAGGAACTGCAGATGTTGGTTTAAAGATAGACACAAAAAGTTCGAATAACTCAGCGGGACAGGCAGCATCTCTGGAGAGAAGGAATGGGTGACACTTTAGATCAAGTCTGAAGAAGGGTCTCGACCCGAAACGTCATCCATTGCTTCTCTCCAAAGAAGCTGCCTGTCCCGCTGGGTTGCTCCAGCTTTTTGTGTCTATCTTTGAGTTATTATAACATCTTGGAAGGTAAAGAACAGGAGAGACAGGCTGGGAGTGAAGAGTGGGGAGAGAGAGCTTCTCAGCAGGTCATGCAGCTTGTGGAAAGAGAAACAACATTTTCTTTTGAAAATGAGACTCAGAATTGGCAAACATCGGTTTGGACAAAGGTTCTAAGACCTGAAACATTAATTATTTTTCTCTTTCCACAGATTCTGTCTGATTTGCTGAGTGTTTTCCAGAATTTTCTGTTGTTATTTGCCATTTTGTTGGCTTCATTGACTTTATGACAATCAATTGGATGGCATTATTAGGAAATTCCAGACATAATTAACTGCTGCCAATGCTATTGCAGCAAAATGTGGAAATTCATCAACTGTAAACATTTCCAAATGAAAATATCCTGGTAATGAGAATGATTGCTGTAATGGGCTGGATAATTCTTCCACCTTGGCAATCTAGGTTCACATTCGGGTCAGTCTGATGGCATGGAAGCCTTGTTATATTTCTTAGGTTGGGATTCTGGGCAAAATGAGATTTGTGTGGTCATAATTCACCTCTTGAGAATGGGTTATAGCTTCACATAGTTGAGTCTGCTACCTGGAAATAGTCACCTCTGTGAAGAGAATATCTTTCTGAGGACTGGATTAAGTCGGGTTGTCCAGAGAATTTATATCCGAGCATCCCCTCTCTCTGATACTGAAAATAAAAGGGCACCTGAAATTTTTATGATTGCACAGTTAGAAAAGAAGGCAACTCGTTAACATGTTAATAAGCATACACGATAATGATAAGCAGAAACATGGAACTGCAGATTCTAGTTTACACTAAAGGACGCACCCGAAAAATCACCTGTCCATGTTCTCCAGCGATTTTGCCTGGCCCAAAGTTACTGTTGTGACCTCACAATAATAAGCATTTCACAAATATAATTTAAGAAGCCTTACTCAAACAATCTTGCTTCAAAGTACACAGACTTCCTCCTCTAGCTCTCTTCTTAACTGTGTTTGATACGTTCTACTCAGTATCATTCTCAAAAGACTCAATGCGTCTGTACATTGGTCCACCACACACGGAATGCAAGATGGCCCTCTTCTTTCCCGCATCTGTAATGTCGTTGGCTAGGAAGTAATGTTCAATGCGCTCGACGTACTGCACCCAGTCGCCATGTGCAACATCAAATTCCCCTATTGAGCCAAAAGTAGCCATGGTAGCCACAACAGCAAGTCACCAGGCGAAACTTCAAAACAAGTTTATCCTCGTCGCCAATTAATGATACGTTCTACTCAGTATCATTCTCAAACGCACACATTAAGTTGGAGACCAGAACATGACACGTCTGAACACAAGATCGCCATTTTGAACTCTCTGTGTATTTTCGCAATGCGCAGGCGCAGCTTTACCATATTGTTGCATGTATACTTCACAGTGTTGATGTTGAAAAACCTCAGGCCACATCTTGAATGTGGTGGTTTGAAGGTGTAATTTTAGTCCTTTGTCAACAGGGATTAATACATAAAATGGATTTGTGCAGTATGATTAAAGAATGAAGCGACAAGCTATATTCACCATATTGCAGATTACTCTAAATGCATGGATCAGGGTGAAGTCCTCTTGCCCTGTACTTGCTGCCACTAACTCCCATTCTGCACAGCTAAGAATTTCTGGACTCCTTGGATCCTCCTGATCCCCTCACAGCCCTTTGGCTTTACACTGTGATGTTGATAATGAGTCTGATGCATCTGACGCTGATTGAAAATTGGAAGGGCACCAAAGGCAGAAGCTGTTAGCTTTGTACTTACTCACTATGCAAACAATCTGCAAATTTGAAAGATCTCAGCTTGCATATGACATACAGCTAGGCTTGATAATTATTCAGTGGAAAACAAAAAATTGTGAACAGACATCAAAAAGCAAATGAGTATGTTGCTGATGGGAAGATTGATTCAACATGCTGGTATATCGTATCGATAGAGCCTTGAGTGAAATTTGAAGGAGCATATTTTGAATGCATGAATGATGGATTAATCTGTACTTGAAAATAGACAAGATGAATTTCTGCTGGAGGTGTTAAGATGGTATCCCCACAGAATATTGAGCGGATTGGAAAAATGCAGAACTAATTCTTTCTGTGCTGCTGTAAATAGACAATCCCTAAATCTCCCAGCATAGGTGGTGGGAAAGATTGAATTCTTCCTGTCAATCATACAGATAGGTAGCATGAAATCAATGGGCATCAAAGGGAATGCACCATTTCCTGAAGTCATTCTTTGTGCAAATGAGGATGGCTGTGGTGGTTGAAGGTCAATCATTCGATCCCAAGGACATCACTGTAGAAGATCCTCAGGGCAGTATCCTCAGCCCAGTCATCTTCAGCTTCATCAATGTCCTTCCATCCATCATAAGTCAGAAGTGGGGCAGTTTGCTGATGATTGCATGATGTTCAATTAATTTCACAACTCCTCAGCAAATGAAGCAGCTATTGACTGAAGGTGGCAAGACCTAGACAACATTCAGGCATGTGCTGCTAAGTGCCACACAAGTGTCCCAGGCAACAACGATTCAAACACGAGGGTCTCATCGCTACCCTTGACATTCAATGGTGTTTTCATCACCTAATCGTCCAGCATCAATATTCTGAGAGTGACCATTGACTGGAAAATCAACTGGGTCAGCCACATTATTACCACGTCTACAACAGATTAGGTGTTGGGCGACTTGCCTTCTGACATCAGAAGGCCTTACTGCCATGTACAAGGTACAGATTTGTTGGAATACTTTCCAGTGGCCTGGATGTGGACAGCTCCAAAAACATTCAAATAACATTGTGCTTGATTGGCATTTTATCAACCATCTTACACGTTCATTCATTCATATGCTTAGCAAATATTTACCTACAGCATGGAAACAGGACAGTCAACTCAACATGTCTATTCCAACCAAGGTGCCCTATCTAGGCTAGTCCCATTTACCCACACCTGTCCCATATCTCTCTAAACATTTCCTATCCATGTATCTGTCCAAGTATCTTTTAAATGTTATTATAGTATCTACCTCAACTGCTTCTCAGGCAACGCTATTTGTATGCCCATGAAATAGGCATACATGTGTGAAAAGTTTGCCCCCCGGGTTCCCATTAAATTGTTCCCTGCTCAACTTAAATCTATGGTCATCATTCACCATTCTCCTACCCTGGGGAAAAGACTGTGCTGAAGATCAATGTATAAATGGTGCGAACTGAGCATCCTCTCAGATAGACCACACAAATCTTCCAAATCAGAGAGCATGGAGCTAACGTGTGTGGATGATGTGGTGAAGAAGGACAGGGAGCAAAATTTGTCTGTTTAATAAGGGAGATAAGCATAGTAAATGTGGTGACAGACTATTGTGACTGGTCCCAGCTTTGAAGAAGCCCAGGTTCTTGGTACAGAAAAACAGGACAGCAGGAGCAGGGCCCTAGTGAGACCATACCTGGAGTACGGTGTGCAGTTTTGGTCTCCAAATTTGAGGAAGGATAATTTTGCTATTGAGGGCGTGCAGCGTAGGTTCACTAGGTTAATTCCCAGAATGGCAGAACAGTCGTATGTTGAAAGACTGGAGCGACCAGGCTTGTATACCCTGGAATTTAGAAAGATGAGAGGGGATCTTATTTAAATTATTAAGGGATTACACACACAAGAGGCAGGAAACATGTTCCCAATGTTGGGGGAGTCCAGAACCAGGGGCCACAGTTTAAGAAAAAGGGTGTTTAGAACGAAGATGAGAAAAAGCTTTTTCAGTCAGAGAGTTGTAAATCTGTGGAATTCTCTGCCTCAGAAGGCAGTGGAGGCCAATTCTCTGGATGCTTTCAAGAGAGAGCTAGATAGAGCTCTTAAAGATAGCAGAGTCAGGGGGTATGGGCAGAAGGCAGGAACAGGGTACTGATTGTGAATGATCAGCAATGATCACATTGAATGGCGGTGCTGGCTCAAAGGGCCGAATGGCCTACTCCTGCACCTATTGTCTATAACCAGTATAATTGCATCATTAATTGCCACAAGGTGATTCACCATGGTAACTGGGCCAGGAGGCAAAACACATCAGCCTGACCACTTACTCCTGATTAACAATTAGGGGGTCTGAAGAAGGTTCTTGACCTGAAACGTCATCCATCCCTTCTCTCCAGAGATGCTGCTTGTCCAGCTTTTTGTGTTTATCCAAAATTTATCAATCAATTTATCCTTGATAGATTGCTTATGAAGTAAAGTGGGGACGGCATTGATCCTGGTTGTGATTCCTAACACTTAAAATGACTCATTAACTGTGCTCACATCCTGATCTTTAGGATTATCTAGGTTTCCCTGTACATCAGTCAGGGGAGTTTTAGTTTTAGAGATATAGTGTAGAAACAGGCCCTTCAGCTCACTGAGCTGAACCGACCAATGATCAGCCGTACACTAGTTCTAGCCTACACACTAGGAACAATTTACAGAAGCCAGTTAACCTATAAACCTGCAAAGTCCTTGGAATGTGGGAGGGAACTGGAGCAACCAGAGAAAACCCACATGGTCACAGGGAGAACGTACAAACTCTGTACAGGCAGCACCCCTAGCCAGGATCGAACCGTGTCTCTGGTGCTGTGAGGCAGCAGCTCTATCGCTGCACCACTGTGCTGCTCTAAGTGTGCCACCCTGAGTGTTCAAGGGCTGCTTCAGGCAGATGTTTGGAAAGACAGGAGGGGATGAGGAAGTTCATGATCAACACCTGCATGTGAACGACAGAACTGATCTTGGGATGCCAGTGGATCAAAAGGCAGTATGAAGATGCAGTGGTTAGTTCTGCTGCCTCACAGCTCCAGGGAAACAGGTTCATTCCTGAACTCTGGAGCTGTCTTTGCACATTTGCCCTCAAATAGCATGTTTTCCTTCAGGTCCTATGGTTTTCTTCTATATCCCAAAGATGTATTGTTTCACAGGTTAAATGACTGTGGTAAATTGTCCCTGAAGTTGATGGGTGTCAGGAGAGGAAGCTGGTGGTGTTGGTGGTGAGAGGGGAGGAGCATTGCCAGTAATAGGGTTCAATAGAAAAAGGAAGATTAGAATACGTGCATCTTTGATGATCAGCACAGATTCAGCGTGCCAAAGGACCTGTTTCCATTCTGTCTATCCCTCTGTTGGATGGGGATCTAACCTGTGAACTGGTCTACTCTGAAACCATAACTATGCTCCAGACTTCCGTTTTTGAAAGCATTTTGAAATCTCTTTCATTAGATCATAAGAAAGGGGAAGGGATGAGGGGAAATTGCATTGTTTATCCCGTCAATCAGCTTAGTGCATCTCTATTTAAACACATTCATCATGAACCACCTTTGAGACGAGGAAAAGATAGAGCGGAAAGGTGAAAATAATGACAGGACGACCAACCGAGTTCTGACAGCTGCTTCAATTGATTAAGCTGAATCATACTGTGAAGCTGCTTCAGGAGATGAGGGCCGCAGGCTGCATTAAATGTTGAGCCTTAAGCAAGACGAACTGTTGGGCTTCACACATTCTGAGCACACGTCACCTGTCACAGGTTGATAACAGCCACAGCAAAAAAAGTTTAAAAAATATCCCTTACTTGATTCATGTTAAACAAATTTCCATCTACCAGAATCAATTTTATGAATGTTTGAATCTGTTAACTGACAGAGAGGCAGGTGCTGAAGTATTTTTGACTATATGCTGGCTAATGACAAAATAACACAACAACGACTGGGTCCAAACCAACCCCTTCAGAGCCGAGCTAGGAATGCTATAAGTGGGTAAGATGCTAGTTTGAACCAAAGATAGAAACAATGCTGGAGTGGTACAGTCTGATGAAGGTTCTTGACCTGAAACGTCACCTATTCCTTTTCTCCAGAGATGCTGTCGGAGCTGAGTGGCCTAATCCTATACGTATCTTGCAAGATATCCAGGATGCCGACACCATCAAAGATGAAGATGAGCACAATTCCAATGTTGCAACCATGAAGCTAGTTAGATCACTGCTGAGCAATGATCAAACCTGGAATTAACTTATTCTGCCTGACTGAATAGCAAACATTCTATGCATTTATCAATACAGCCATTTGATAAGGAGTCCAAAGACAAAGACAAAGAGACAAGAGTAATGAGAACTCTGCTAATAGACTCTATCCAATCAGTTTCACTCCACCTAGGCATCAGACCAAGAAGCAATCACCATCTGCTTATCCATCCCACATCTCCTGCATTATTTGCCTGACATTCATCTTTGGAACAGCAATTGAGTTTCAGTCCTACCATCTACACCGGTGCAAAACAACCTGGGAACTTGGCTTTTGATCCACCTATTGCACCGTGAAAGCCTGGTTACATTTGAGGTGTCGAATCTTTCGGCAGTAGGTCCTCGCAAGACACAAAACCTGCTGCAGTAAAATGGAAAAAGACATGTATACGGTAATTCGGGAATGCAAATGTTCTTAAAAGTCTGAGGGTGCTTGGCTCGTCATTTGCACATGAGGATGGGGGAAGGGGTAAATATTGAATTGGTCCACATTGAATTGCACACCAGCCTAAGAGGTTAAACTTGCATTTTGTATTATTAACATTAGTGCACGGCATAGGATTGTGTCAACTCTACCAAATAAGAGCTGGTCTATTCAACAGAGTACAACATAAGAGGTACCGGAAGACCCTTGTGAGGAATGTGACATTTGGAGATAATGGACCTGCTCAAGGCATTACCATGAGCTTAGCTAGACAAAGGGACACCGAGCACAAGACCACCAGCTTACTCCAACCTTAGGTATGCATCTGTGAGCACAAGATGATCAAACATGATGTCGGAGCAGCTGATCATTCACCTTCTCATTTTGGATTAATCCAAGATTGCCTGCGTATTTGTGAAATCATTTTACTTCACCCAAAATTAGTAAATAAATATTACAGTTTGTATATTTTTTTCACAAAATGCTGGAGTAACTCAGCAGGTCAGGCAGCATCTCAGGAGAGAAGGAATGGGTGACGTTTCGGGTCGAGACCCTTCTTCAGTCTGAAGAAGGGTCTAGACCCGAAACGTCACCCATTCCTTCTCTCCTGAGATGCTGCCTGACCCGCTGAGTTTCTCCAGCATTTTGTGAAATAAATACCTTTGATTTGTACCAGCATCTGCAGTTATTTTCTTACACTTACAGTTTGTATAACTGAGCCACACCAGTGAGGTGCAAAGCACTCTCTCTTCCACCTTGAGGCGAAAGATTAATTGAATAAATACATTTCTGTTTGACCTGACGACAGACAGAATGGTTCTTTTACACCACAATAAAATCATGATGAGAATCTGTGACCTGAAACCAGACTGGAGAAGACGGACTGTTTAGGAGGGAGTCAGGTTAGATGAGCAACAGCAATAGCTCAGAAAATGTTATCTCATTAAATATAAGAATCTGTTTTGTGCCTTTGGTTTTGAATAAAACCCATTCAATTTTTGAAGTTAACAATTGTTTAAATTTAACTAGCACACATTAATCAATTAGTCAATTAGTCAATTAGTCAATTAGTCAATCTTTGAAAACCATTTAAGGGAACCTTCCCCCATCCCCCCCACCCCCCCTAAATCTTAACTTGATTTATCATCAATCCCACCAATTAGATTTCCTCACCATGTATATGTGTTTTTCTCAAAAACAAATTCAGCAATATAGTGAAGGTCGACACAAAAAGCTGGAGTAACTCAACGGGACAGGCAGCATCTCTGGAGAGAAGGAATGGTGACATTTCGGGTCGAGACCCTTCTTTGGACAGACGTCAGGGAGTGGGCGGGATGGCGATAGAATGTAGTCAGAGGCAGTAAGACTGGTGGGAGAACTGGGAAGTGGGAGGGGATGGAGAAAGAGGGAAAGCAAGGGCTATTTGAAGTTAAGCAATATAGTGACCTTTACAATTCTACATTGAAAAGCTTGTAACTTGCCTCACTTTAATCTATTGGAGACAAATTGAAGGATTTGCAGGAACATGTCAACTTTTTCAAAGCTTTTGGTTAATTTCGTTATTTTCTGTGTCTGACCTGAATGCACAATGTAGTGTAAGAAAATAACTGCAGATACTGGTACAAATCGAAGGTATTTATTCCCAAAATGTTAGAATAACTCAGCAGGTCAGGCAGCATCTCAGGAGAGAAGGAATGGGTGATGTTTCGGGTCAAGACCCTTCTTCAGACTGATGTCAGGGGGGCGGGACAAAGGATGGATATAGGTGGAGACAGGAAGACAGTGGGAAATCTGGGAAGGGGGAGGGGAAGAGAGGGACAGAGGAACTATCTAAAGTTGGAGAAGTCAATGTTCATACCGCTGGGCTGCAAGCTGCCCAGGCGAAATATGAGGTGCTGTTCCTCCAATTTCCAGTGGGCCTCACTATGGCACTGGAGGAGGCCCATGACAGAAAGGTCAGACTGGGAATGGGAGGGGGAGTTGAAGTGCTCAGCCACCGGGAGATCAGGTTGGTTCAGGCAGTCTGAGCTAAGGTGTTGAGCGAAGCGATCGCCGAGCCTGCGCTTGGTTTTGCCGATGTAAAGAATTTGACATCTAGAGCAGCGGATGCAATAGATGAGGTTGGAGGAGGTGCAGGTGAACCTTTGTCTCACCTGGAAAGACTGTTTGGGTCCTTGGATGGAGTTGAGGGGGGAGGTAAAGGGACAGGTATTGCAGGGGAAAGTGCCCGGGGATGGGGTGGTTTGGGTAGGAAGGGATGAGTGGAGCAGGGAATTATGGAGGGAACAGTCTCTGCGGAACACAGAAAGGGGAGGGGATGGGAAGATGTGGCCAGTGGTGGGGTCCCGTTGTAGGTGACGGAAATGTTGGCGGATGATTTGTTGGATACGCTGGCTGGTGGGGTGGAAGGTGAGAACGAGGGGTATTCTGTCCTTGTTACAAATGGGGGGAGGGGGACTCCCACTCCCAGTCTGACCTTTCTGTCATGGGCCTCCTCCAGTGCCATAGTGAGGCCCACCGGAAATTGGAGGAACAGCACCTTATATTCGCTTGGGCAGCTAGCAGCCCAGCGGTATGAACATTAATTTCTCCAACTTTAGATAGTTCCTCTGTCCCTCTCTTCCCCTCCCTCTTCCCAGATCTCCCACTGTCTTCCTGTCTCCACCTATATCCTTCCTTTGTCCCACCCCCCTGACATCAGTCTGAAGAAGTGTCTCGACCCAAAACATCACCCATTCCTTCTCTCCTGAGATGCTGCCTGACCTGCTGAGTTACCCCAGCATTTTGTGAATAAATACCTTCTGAATGCACAATGTACTTCACACTTAGTATGTTTTCATCACTGTTATTAGGGGTCATTTCAAAAGCATACCACCCATTGCTGAGCAAGTAAACTGATTCATTAGCAGTGATATTTCTTGATTAAGTTTAATCATTTAATGGTGTAAAGATTTATTTCCCAAGACAATTGCTTTCCTGTAACTCAGTAAGTCTAAATTTATTTTTATTACTATTTCCAGACTTTTATTGCAGTTTTGGTTAACATAACCAGAAAGATGTGGGCAGCTTTCACCAACTGATGTATCAATGGGTACAGACTCACCAACGGGGAGATTCTACCCTGACCATCACCAGGAGTGCCAGGAAGCTGGCTGCATAGAACCTGCTGAACAAGATACTGGCATTCATTCAAACCCCTTCCGGGGCAGGCAGCAGAAGGGAAAGCAAGGAGCAGATTGAATATGTTTCAGGGTGCAAGGGCATTAGACAGGGAAAGCAAAGGCTGATGATTGAAAGATCGGATGCCAGGCAGTGGGTAAGTGATTTAGTCAAAGCCCATTTCACTCATAAAGTGATGCTGGAAGGAGATGGGAGAATAGTGGGGAACATGTCAAAGCAGCCACAGCCAGACATAAAAACAGCTTTTTTCCACGAGTAGTAGTTGTACTCAATAACCAAAAGTCTGTAGTCTCTTTTTTGCTCTGGTTTATTTGCACCCACGTGTTTAGACCGTAATGTTGTATCCTTATTGTTTTTATGTGGTTTTGCTTTATTCTTAATTGTTAACTGTATGTTTGTGTGGTCATTTGTGAGCGGAGCACCAAGGCACATTCCTTGTATATGCACATACTTGGCCAATAAACTTACTCATTCATTAATTCATTCATTCATTCATTCGTTCAAAGAAACAATAAGTCAATGAAAACTTGCATGTGTAGTGTTCGAGGCCATTTTTAGAGGAGTTTGTGTGGGTGGAACCATGTCACAATGGAATGGAGGAGCCATCCCACAGCTTAACTGTATATTGAATAGGAATAAGTATAAGAAAATAACTGCAGATGCTGGTACAAATCGATTTATTCAGAAAATGCTGGAGTAACTCAGCAGGTCAGGCAGCATCTCGGGAGAGAAGGAATGGGTGACGTTTCGGGTCGAGACCCTTCTTCTGAAGACCCTTCTGAAGAAGGGTCTCGACCCGAAACGTCACCCATTCCTTCTCACCCGAGATGCTGCCTGACCTGCTGAGTTACTCCAGCATTTTGTGAATAAATTGAATAGGAATAAACAGGGTTCCAGGATATATGCCCCACTAGCTGTTCATAACTGCACCATTCACACACCACAGCCTGTCCCCCTTCATCAATCCATGTTCCCTGATTCCCGGCCCCCAAAAGCCAAGATAATTTACCATATGCTGAGATTAGAAGCTCTCAGATTTCCATACTGCCGTCTGTGGCCCCAACCACTCCATTATGATAAGCACTGAGGCCCAACACACACAGTGCCTCATGTCTCACTGTTCACATACAGTAGTGAAGTCTGCTTTCACTCAGTTTATGCTCTTAGGTCATTGTTTGTAGCCATACCATAGTGTGCAGCCGTTCAATAATATAAGACTCAACCTTTCTTTGGAGCACGGTAGCGCAGCGGTAGAGTTGCTGCTTTACAGCGAATGCAGCGCCGGAGACTCAGGTTCGATCCTGTCTATGGGTGCTGCACTGTAAGGAGTTTGTACATTCTCCCCGTGACCTGCGTGGGTTTTCTCCGAGATCTTCGGTTTCCTCCCACACTCCAAAGACGTACAGGTATGTAGGTTAATTTGACTGGGTAAATGTAAAAAATTGTTCCTAGTGTGTGTAGGATAGTGTTAATGTGCGGGGATCGCTGGGCGGCGCGGACTTGGTGGGCCGAAAAGGCCTGTTTCCGCGCTGTATATATATAATATGATATGATATAACTAGAGTAACATGAAAGCACACTGCAGTCCACTGCTGTAACCAGCAAAGAGAAGTGACCATGATATGAGTTATTGGCTTGAAAGGAAGAAGCTAAGAATTTAGGGAGTAACTGAAAATTCTGTGGACTCTAATTAAATCTAATGGAACATTATACTTCCACACAAAATGAAATACTTTCAATTGTAGCCATGAAGTGATTAATACATATTCACCTGTCCCAATGTTCCTGTTCACTTCAGAGAATACATTTCATTCATTTTCTGTGCTACTTCTCTGATTTACAGTCTGCTCCATCAATTATTCTCATTTTATACAGAAAGAATGAAAGGTTTTGGTTTCAGGCTTTATTCATTGACAGACATTTTTGTTCAGGTATTATTCTGCTTTGTGTAACATCTTCTTTGCAAGAAGCTCCATTATTATTCCATAAAACCACATACCTTTGTCATTAACTATTCAGTTATAATAACTCCAAGATCGCGTTGTTCTCCGAATGTAATTCTCAATTAACATTGACCTTTAGATATAATATTAATGAGTCTTTCCATGATTGATTGGTACGTGCCACACTTAACTGCTTTATTCTTGAAAATGAAGAATGAATTGCTTAGTCTATACAAAAGCCTCAAATATTATGAGCTTACTTGAACTATTAGTTCATCCCCCTGACTATGAGGATTTTGAATCGTTATCAAAATTGATTGTAAAGTGAGGACATCAGGTCCCGGATTGTGTTTTATTCTGACTGAAGTGTACGTGGAATTATTCTGTTGTCTTGCTTGGGTGTCAGATGTGCTCTGGGCAATGTTGTGGAAGGAACCATTGTACAAAGGATCCATGTACAGCATGAGATTAAGATAAACAAGCTCTGTTGACCTACGATCCAGACCTCACTAACAACTGCATCACTCAGTCAGTTGCAGGTTCAGGTCCTACTCCGAAAGCCTTGCATTCATTGTGTTATGCTGACTTTTTAATGCCGAACTAACGGAGTCTGTCTTCAGAGGTGATCGTAAACCAATGCCTCATCTGCTTCTCACGTGGATTTAAAAAATTCCCATTAAATTGTTGCAGGAAGATTAGAGAATTTCACGCAAGTGGGATGGGTAACAAATATTCACCAAACAACATCATGGAGTCAGAACACCTGTTTGTCATGTAGAACCTTCAGAAGTGACCTGAATTTCCTGTTGCCTTTCACAATCTCCATCTCACTCCCATTCTCACCCATCACTGACCTGTGACTTCTGCACTATTACAGTGAAGTCCATGCATCTTGAGGAACACACCTCATCTTCCAACTGGACATTGCAGGTATTTAATGTTCCAGCTTTAGATAGTTCGATTTCTCTGTCTCTATCAGAATGTTCATTGCTGATGCAAGCCATCCATTATTGACATATCTTAGTTTTCCTCTCTCTATTAGTGCAGCCTGACCTGCCGGACATGTCCCATAACCCTGTTAACAGCAACAACTAACACAGACAAAGATGGGTAACCACCCGCTAACAACCCCGAGTAACCTATTTCACTGGTCTCGCCATATCATGGATATCCCCTTCAACCTATCCATCCCACCACATCCTCTCTGCAACTTAAAACTAATTTACTTCATTCTCTTTCCAGTTCTAATGAAGAGCCCAGACCAGAAAGACTAACTCTGTTTCTTTTTCGACAGATGCTGCCTGGCCTGGTGAGCATTAACAGCATTTATTTTTATTCTCTTATTGTTATTAATTTGACCTGGTTTATACTCAAAATGGCTGGAATCACATTTCCCACATTGCAGCAGTAACTACATTCCACAGGAGCTTAATTGGTTGCAGATGCGATTTTGGCATCTTGAGATCATGAAGAGTGTGATACAAATGCACGTCCTAATGTGTTGGTTTCTGTGCTGCAAATTCTGTAGAGATAATCTAACACACATAATGCAGAGGATGGATTTGGGTAGTGAGTATTATCCTTGTGGTCAGGTATTTACTCCATTAGCCTAATACTCAGCATAATAGACTGCAGACTGTCAATGGGTAATGCAGCTGCCTATTGCTTCCATTTTCACTGGGCACAAGTATTATATTGTCGGTAGGAATGGTGTATACTTTAATATGCTTCTTGTACGACGGTGGCTTTCAGAGACTATGAGCTATAAATAACTAGTGCTCTCTTTTTGCTTCTCACCAACTTGATGCTGTATATTGCACATTAAATCGAGAAAGCTCAATGCTTCGCTTGGGAATTGACTGATACAGACCATAAAGATCCTCGATTGATTCTCAGCATGCGATGCATCTTAATGCAGCTGGAAGTAGAGTCGGTATAAGATCAGTATATAGAGTCAGTATATGGTGAGTCTGAAGAAGGGTCTCGACCCAAAACCTCACCCATTCCTTCTCTCCAGAGATGCTGCCTGTCCCATTCAGTTACTCCAGCATTTTGTGTCTATCTTTGGTTTAAACAAGCATCTGCAGTTCCTTCCTACACAGTAGAGTCAGTATAGTTGACCTCAGTGTTCCTGGGCCTGAGAATGGCAACGTTCTCACGGCCAATCAAAATACAGTGCATATGTAGAAACAAATAATTGCAGTTGCTGGTTAATACACAAAGGACCCAAAGTGCTAGAGTAACTCAGCAAGTCTTGCAACATCTCTGGAGAATATGATGTTATGGGTCAGGACGCTTCTTCGGTCCAGAGGACATTACTGAAGGAATATGGAGGTCTGAAGAAGGGTCTCATCCCAAAACGTAACCTATCCATTTTCTCTCGATATGCCGCCTGACCTGCTAAGTTATTCCTGTACATTGTGTCCTTTAGAATACAGTGCATTCTGATGCAGCAATCCACAGGATATAGTAATTGTTGACAAGGCCATCCCTTCTCTGCCCATCCCAGTTTCTTGAGCAGACCTACTTGAATTATTGCAGTCCACCTGTTGAACATATACTCACAAAGCTGCTGAGTTGGGGTTTCAAGCATTTCGTCTCAGAGGTAATGATGGGACAATGGATCTTTTCCAAGTTAGGGCGATGAATGGCATGAAGGCAATCCAATGCCTCTGTCCTTCGTCTTGGGAAATACCATCAGAACTGGCCAGAACAGTAACAACAGTAGATTGTGTATCTAGCATACATTGTAGCTGCTGTAATAATAATAATAATAATGCATTACATTTATATAGCGCTTTTCAAACACTCAAAGACGCTTTACAGGGATTACTAGAACACAGAGAAGAAAATAAATAGATAAATAAGTAAACGAACAGAAAAAGGAGACAGTAAGAGAAAATGAATGCTCAGATCCCACTTGGATGGTTTACAACCCAACAGGATGAACATTAAATTCTCCAGTTTGAAATAATAGCCCCCTACCCCACCTCTCTTTCCGGCATCCCCAACACCCCCTCACCCTCACCCATTTCTCCAACCCCTACAGTCAACCTGTTCCTTTCCCTTCCTTATACACTCATCTCCCATCCCGGAGACCCTCATTTCCCTGTTACCTGCCCTCTTCTCCCTTCCTCTGTCCTTTTCCACCTATATTCCTTGCCCTGGCTTTACATTTCACTCCTCTCCTTATCTGACACCCTTTTGACTCCTTTTCATCTCTCGTCCTCGTAACGTACTCGTAACGTACTCCACCCATCTGCCAACCAAACCCCCTATCACTTGCCAGACTGTCCCAACCTCACTTTTCCAACTTTCTCTTCCCCCCACTACAATCAGTCCAAAGGAATGTCCCAACCTGAAACATTGCCTCCACAGATGCTGCCTGAGCTGCTGAGCTCCTCCAACATTTTGTTGTTTACGCAGGATTTCCGCATTTGCAGTTCCTTGTGCCTCCATATTCCTTCAGTAGTGTCCTATGGTGGGTTCATTGGCCTTCAGCTTCTTCCTTTGTGTAATGTGCAACATTGGGGGATTTTTACTTGTTTCACTTTAACTCTAAAACTCCTTGTTGCCATACTCAATCAAATGTTATCACAATGTCAAGTGCAGTCGTTCTCACCTCAGCTCTAAAATTCAGCTCTTTGCTCCCTGTTTAGACCAAGGCCATAATAGGAACTGCAGCTGAACAGGTGAACTAAAAGGGAACATATATTATCTGTGCAAGGAGAAATAGAATTAACATTTCAGGTCAGAATGCGAATGCTATTTCTTAATGTGGTGAGTCAAAGCATTGTTGCTACGAAGACAGGGAGATATCTCCTGGGTTTGTAAACTCCATTGAGTAAAGATGGAGTAGGGAGGATCTCAGCCAGCACACCCACTTCTTCGGCTGCATTTGGATTTGTCCCCCTCCTCTCAACCTCATTAAGAATGATTGGATAGTACACCCAACCAGCAAGCATGACGACTAAATACATGTTGAATATTCCATAGGGCATTCATGTTTAGTTTAGTTTACTTTACTTTCGTTTACAGATACACCGTGGAAACAGGTCCATCGGCCACCGAGTCCACGCTGACCAGCGACTACTGCAATCCTACACACTCGGGGCAATTTACAATCTTTACCGAGGCCAATGAACCGAAACACCTGTTTGTCTTTGGAGTGTAGGAGGAAACCGGAGCGCCTGGGGAAAACCCACGCAGTCACGGGGAGAATGTACAAACTCCGTACAGACAGTACCCATAGTCAGGATCGAACCCGGGTCTCAGGCACTGTAAGGCAGCAACTCTACTGCTGCATCTCTGTACTGCCCCTCAAAGCACCTTCTAGAGTGAGGCAAAAGATGATGTGAAAGGACTGAAAAGTTTGGGAGATGAAGAAGCAGATCTATAAATATCTATTTATTGGAATTCCATTTCAATTACATGTAATCAAAAAATACAGGTATAAAACTGACTGCAGCCTTCTTGACTGCTTTTGAAATGACTTTCCGTTAAGCTCAAATATGAAATAAATCTTCCACATTAGGTGAGATTCTTTTTGACAGCCAAGATGCTGCTCATGTTAATTCAAATTAAGTCCCAAATCTAGTCTAAAATAGAGAAATGTGCAGAGGAGGAGACAAATGCACAAGCATTCAGACCACATGGATTGTGATGGGGAGCACGGTGAATAGTGGAAACACAAACACTCACTGACTGCAGGATATCTTGATGGGGGATCAAAGTGAATGGTACACACACACACACTGCCTCCAGTAGAGTGTAGTGAGGGAATACAAGAGGGAGGGCGATGAATTGCGCACCAATATACATACACACAAATACTCAGACATGGGAGAAGACAATTAATTGTGCACACACACACACACACATATACGCATACACACACACACACACATACACCCACACACACACGCACACACACACACACACGCACACACACGCACACATACACACACGCACACACGCACACACGCACACACACACACACACACACACACACATACACACACACACACGCACACATGCACACACACACATACACACACAGATATGCACATACACATACACATATAAAACACACATATAATAATTATAATAATATATTCCTTTATTTTTCCCCGGTGTGGGACAAATAAAGGAATATATTATTATTCTTATTATTATACACACACACACACACACACACACACACACACACACACACACACACACACACACACACACACACACACACACACACACACACACACACACACACACACACACACACACATACACATACACACACATACACACAGTACTTATTAGTCCACCAATATTCACATGTGGGTATGAAAGGACTGCAGAGCTTTGACCCATTTCTTGTTGCATCCGTTGCTCAGCATACATGGTGTTCTGTGTTGGCTTCATCAGGCTGTCATGTCATTTTTTGGTACATCTGCTGCTGTTCCTGGTACGCTGTTTTATGTTCTTTATTGAATGAAGGTGGCTTCCTGATGGTTGGCAGAGTGAAGGATGTGGCAGGGCATGCTAATGCAGGTTGGGCTGAAATCCAATCTGCTGCTGCACCTCATGCTTCACGGTACCCCATGAATGCCCTGGGAGATGTGTTCTAAATCTTGTGATCGTGCCCCACAACATGATGGAGGATATACTGTAGAGAGTGTCATGTCTGAAGAAGGGCCTCGACCCGAAACATCACCAGAGATGCTATCTAACCCTCTGAGTTACTCCAGCTTTTTGTGTCTATCTTCGGTATAGGGAGTGTCCTCTGTTTGAGGGTGACGTCATCTCCACAGGACTGTGGTGTGGTCACCTTTACCAATGCTGTCATGAGTTTTTTGAGGATAAGGGTGAGGATGAATCCTGAAATTTGTTTCTCATACCACCCACTGCAGACTTGGTCTGGCGTTGATTTCCCCCCAGCTTCAGGCAGTAGTCATGTTGGATTCCCAGAGTATACTCCATAACCTTGCTTCTCCAAAGTGGTGTGAACACAGAAGAATAGAAAAATTGAGCATAAAACATAGTAAAGTACAGCACAGGAATGAGACTTTTAGCCCTAAATTTCTGCGCTGACCGTGATACCAAGATATAGAAGGGTCTCAACCCGAAACGTCACCCATTCCTTCTCTCCAGAGATGCTGCCTGACCCGCTGAGTTACTCCAGCATTTTGTGATACCTTCGTGATGCCAAGATAAACTAATCTCATCTGCCTGTATATGATTCATAGCCCTCAATTCCTTAGATATCTAAAAGCGTCTTAAAAACTACTATCACATCTGCCTCCTCCAATACTCCTTTCTGTAAAAAAACCTGTCTGGCTCATCTCTTTTAAACTTTGCCCCTCTCACCTTAAAGCTACATCCTCTTGTCTTTGACCTTTCCACCCTGGTAAGAAAGGTTCTGACTGTCCACCCTATCTATGCCTCTTTTATCGTGCCCATGTTAGGGACCGAATCCATGACACGGGGATCTCACAATATCTGAAAGGAATGACTGTTCACCATTGTGCAACAACGTTCGGGGTTGTGATGGAGTCTGAGAAGTCAGCTGCCATAGGTCAGGTGTGCCTGGTCTCTGTGCCAGCGCACCAGATTGAGAATATGTTCACAGGTACTCATCAAGAGAAGCTTCCTGCTATGTCCGATTCTAGAGCTAAGATCAATGGTGGGTGGTCTTGCTAGATTTATTGTTATTGCAGTGCATTGTCCTGTCTCCACCATCAGACCAGAGCAGCAGATAACAGATTTTTTCATTTTAGAGATACAGGGCGGAAACAGAAACTTCGGCCCACCGAGTCCGCACCGACCAGCAATCCCCACACATTAACACTATCCTACACACACTCGGGACAATATACAATTTTACCAAGCCAATTAACATACAAACCTGTACGTCTTTGGAGTGTGGGAGGAAACCGGAGCTCTTGGAGAAAACCCACGCAGGTCACAGGGAAAACTCCATACAGATAAGCACCCAGAATCGAGCCCATGTCTCTGGTGCAGTAAGGCAGCAACTCAACCGCTGTGCTACCGTGCTGCCCCTATTTTCTTCCCCACTGGTCATAAGCGAAGCATATGAGTTTTTATGTCAAAGAAACAGTTTTAGGCACACCATTACTGATCCTATCTTTATTCCAGAATTTGTATAATTAACTGAATTTAAATTCCCAGCTCAGTGGGGATTTGAACCCTTGTATCAGGATCATTAGTCGAGCCCTCTGCATTACTAGTTCAGTAACGTAGCCACTCTGCTGCCGAGCCGAATGTAAGTGCAATAAATTGATAGGCTGTGGTCTCCATGAGAATGAAGCAGAATGATAATGTAAAGGCTGTGGAATAGAATACTTGGCAAGGGAAATGCAAGCAAATGATCTATGAAAATCAAGGCGAGGTCATTGGAATGATTGGTGAGAGATATGTAAAGCAGAGGGAAAACCCAGGGCAATTAAATTAAAATGGATGGGTGGATTATAATTGGAACGGCAGAGCGCATGAGGATCAATTCATCTCCTGCTGTACATGAGATGGTCATAGCAATTCTGCGAATTGAGAGTAAAGGTAATGTATAAATCAGACAGTGGCTATCAGGTGGTGGTGGATTGAAATATGGAGGCCTGCTTGGTTTTAACAGTAGATATTAGCACAAAAAAATCCAGGTCAGGTTACCAATATTTCAGAAAGAAAAACTGAATTGGCCGGCAAGAACACCCCAGCATGATTTATAGCCCATTGAAAGACTGTATAGAATATTCCAGAACTGATTATAAGAGAACTTTCAATCTGTTCTGACATTTTTTTGAAGAGAATTGATTTTTTTTTTAAAGGAAAAGATAAAATCTTTTTTTTTCTGCCCTGGTGTATTTCCGATGGCGATACTTACTTTAAGACTGGGCTGAGACCGTTTTGTAGAGGCAAGCATGCCTGACAAAATAAGTGCACTAGGAGCTTTCGATGGAAATGACTGTGGACTGCACAGGATCAACCATCACATTACAGCTGCCTCTCATGTACACTCAGAGCCAGCCGCAAGGGACGAGGGATTCATAAAATTACCTTAACTTACTACAGTGAAGTAAAATGGAGGCGTAATTAAAATGGCTTACACCTTTAAGGCCACAATAGTCAAGTCAATAAGTCAAGCAGAATGTAATTGTTTCTCTATAAATTTACCGACCACTTCTCAACACCTAACTACTCCCAAAGTCAGGAAAATCACCAGGGAGTAAAACCACCAGAAAGTGACAAACACTAATCGAGCTCTAATGCATGGTGTTACATGCATACGGAGAGAGGTTATACATGCAGATTCCTTGTGTAGTTGTGCACAATGGGGTAGAAGATATGCTGTTTGCAGGACAGTTTGTGGGTTCCCTATGTGAGATTTTTGGCACAGCCTTTGGAAGAAACAAAGAATTTCCAGAACACAGCAAAATCATTTTTTTCTTTATGTGTTGAAAAAAGCAACGGATAGGCAAATTGTTCCCAGAATCAACCTTAATCTACAATGATTTCCTTTCAATTTTTAAATACCAGCTTCTAACATGAACACAAACCCCCCCCTGCTATTCTCCCAATTAAACTCCCCTTCTGCATGTGCATTCCAAATGGGTTATTGTCTAAATGAGGGAATCCTCCTGCTCCAAAGCTCTTCAGTCACAGTGTGGATAGGACAGTGATGGCAATGGCCATCATGGCTTGTAATGGCTCCTCCCCCCACACCCTCTCTCTCTCTGTTCCTCTCCCTCTCTGTTTCTATCTCTCTCTCTCTGAGATATTGCCTCCCCTGCACTTCCCTTGGTTATAATTGCCTTCTCTTTTTATAATTTATTGAATCAATTTCACACAGGAATGGCATGAGATAAGAAGGCCAAATGGCCACATTTTCCTGTGTGTTTTCCTTATGGTCTGCTTTCAATTTTCCAAGAACTGCATAAGGTCAACTATTTTTATTTTCCCTTCTTTGTCCCCATGCCATTTATTCACCAAATTCTTGTAAAGCATTTTGCAAGGTTTCACTGCACTTTAGGGACGATATAAATGTAAGTATATTTTTGCCCAAAATCAACAATGTCAGTTAGAAACCCATGGAGTTACTGAATAGCAGAGTAAACTGGACAATGGGCATATCAACGAGCCACCGGTATGCTGTTGTAGCCAAGCATGATCCTTTAATAAGTGGAGGTGCCTTGTCCAGCTAGGTAGTATTGCACAGCATCTCTGTTTTAAGCACGCCTTTCTCCACTTCCTTCATACTGTACAGAACACTCAAACCACACCAACAACTCCTTCAGCAGAGATATTCCAATACTGTTGACTCAGAAGTTATGATCAAGCTACACTACAAATCAAAGTGTGACGTGTAATGCCAAACACATCATTGCCTTCCATTCATTTCTACGCTTAAATTAATATCTAATAACTTTACCATTCTTATTGAGATCTCCAAGTACCGATATGCTTGCAATTATAACGTGTCTTCTCAAAACCATCAGGACATTTCAAGAAACGTAGGAAATGTAATGTAAATGTAATCGCTGTCAACACAACAGCCATCTTGCATCAGCACTGTCTTCACCAACGGTGGTGATATGAGGAGTTGCAATAGTTGGAGGCAGAGAAAAGTTCTCCACTTGTTTGTGAAATAGGATCTTTTACATTCTCTTTGTAGCACGGATCAAGAGCTTTAATACATTCACAAATTTCACCTGAAAGATAACATCTCTGACAGGGCAGCATTCTCTCAGTAAACATATTGTGCACATCGTAGAATGGGAATCAAGTCCACAAATCGGAGGCAAGAGTGTTAGATAGTGAGCCAGACTGACACTGAAGATTGCTTTCCTCATGCTAAGAGGCGTGAAGGGCGCAATGTTTGAATGGCCGCGCGGGGCTTTTTTTTCCAGCTAATTTACTGGCAACCTCTCTCCAGAGAGAGCTAGATAGAGCTCTTAAGGATAGCAGAGTCAGGGGGTATGGGGAGAAGTCAGGAACGGGGTACTGATTGAGCCATGATCACATTGAATGGCGGTGCTGGCTCGAAGGTGCTGGGCATTGGTTGAGCAAGTGGGGAAGGAATCGATATGCTGACATCCTGACATATTGTGCAGTTTAGTTTAGTTTAAAAATACAGCGCGGAAATAGGCCATTCAGCCCACCGAGTCCGCACCAACCAGCGATCCCCGCATATTAACACTATCCTACACACACACACACACACACACACACACACACACACACACACACACACACACACACACACACACACACACACACACACACACACACACACACACACACACACACACACACACACACACGGGGAGAACGTAAAACTCTGTATAGACAGCACCCATAGTCGGGATCGTACCCAAGTCTCTGGCGCTACAAGCGCTGTAAAAAACAGCAACTTTACCGCTGCACCACCATGCCGTTACCGCTGCGCCACCGTGGGGGCTCACCAGTTCAATTCTGCGGGAGAGCTGATGGCAGAAGATGTGCGAATCCTTGAAAAACCATCAATCAGCTTCTCCTCCAACTTGCACCTCAGAGCCCACACTGTCAACATTTGAGCTGCCACCTAAACTGTAGTGTGTAATATGGATTACGTTGAGGGCTTTGTTGAAGATATCCATAGTCACCCTACAAGGTGATACTACACAGGATGAGAAAGTATCTTCCACATTTTGACATCATTATGAAGCTCGTTGGAATGGGCTTCCACCTTAACACTTTTGAAGGAAACGTTTATTGGGTCTATAGTTCAGCTTTATTCAACTAGTTCTGACCAGGCAGAGCTGGCAAGGACAGGACATGACTGATGAATTTGATTGAATGTTGTTCATGGGAACTTCCCAAAGCTGTTTAATGAAGGTCCACATAAGAAACTTTTATTTCTTGTAGATACTATTGAGCTGCAGAACAACAGTCGTTCTGATAAGTAAATTGACTAAGATGCAGGACGTGGAGAGCAGAGATAAGGCTTGTTACTCAATCTGGATTAGTGGTTTCCAGCATGGATTCCTGATCGGACTATATTTATTCACTGTGTTTATAAAAGACTTGAATGATGGAACAGAAGGCCACATATCCATGCCTGCCAATGTCAAAAAGATCGGTGAGATGGCAAGCATTGCAGATGGAACATTATAAAATAATATTAAATGAAACAAATAGACAGTCAAAATGGGGTGATCCATTTTCATCTTAAAAGGGATGAAATAGAATATTTCTAAATGGTGAAAACCTAGAAGCAGCGGAGGTCCAGAGATATCAGAGTTCGTGGAATTAATCTTTCAAAAAATAATAACACTGACTAATAGGGATTCTGTCCATCTCCAGGGAACTAAAATTCAAGAGTATAAAGTTTTGGAAGTGATATACGGGTCTGGTCAATCATATCTATTTTGTAAACAGCTTTGGATGATGCAACATAGTAATTATATATTGGCCTCAGAGGATGTATTTTCCAGAAAGACATTCGAGAGTCTTGGGATAAATTACGTGGATAGATTACATAAACAAGAATTGTATTCCCTGACTTTAGAAGGTTAAGGGTGATTTGGCTGTATATATTGAAGGGAATCAATAGGAGAAGTAAAAAAAAAAAAGGTTTCAGCTTGTTGGGAATCTAGAAATGGGGAGGATTTACAAAGGACTCACAGCATCAGAGACCTGGGTTCAGTCCTGATCTCGGTCATTGTGCGTGTGGAATTTGCACGTTCTCCCTGTGACCTCCGGGTGCTCTGGTTTCCCCCTCAAGATGTGCGGGTTTGTAATTTAATTGGCCTCTGTAATTGCCCCTCGAGTGCAGGGCATGGATGAGAAAGTGGAACACATGGAATGGGTGTGAATGTGAATGGGTGATTGATGGTCAGCATGGATTCGGTGGGCCGAAGGGCTGTTTCCCTAAAACTGAAACTACAAAACTAAATTTGGTTCACTTAGAAGAGGCTAAGAAATACGTCTGCATAGAAAATGTGATAGATGTTTGGAACTCTCTTCCACATATAATACCAGATCAATTGTTAGTTTAAGTCTGATACTTATAGACTTTGTTTGAACAAAATGGGACAAAAGCAGGCAAATAGAGCTGAATTACAGAGAAGATAGATCTCAGGAAAGGTGGTACAGGTTTAAGAGAGTAAATACAATGTTCTGTTGTTGCTACATAACTGTGTGCAACAGCGAATGATGGGTCGGTAATTTAATTGCCATTATAACGGTCCCATCTCTGTCTAGGAAAGAACTGCAGATGCTGGTTAAATCGAAGATAGACACAAAATGCCTGAGTAACTCAGCGGGACAGGCAGCATCTCTGGAGAGAAGGGTGATTTCTGGGTGACGTTTTGGATCAAGACCCTTCTTCAGACTGATGTCAGGGGAGTGGGAAGTACCGCCCACTCCCCTGACATCAGTCTGAAGAAGGGCTTGACCCGAAACGTCACCCATTCCATCTCTCCAGAGATGCTGCCTGTCTCGCTGAGTTTCTCCGGCATTTTGTGTCTACGTCCCATCTCTGAGCTGTCCTGATGAAAGTCCTCCTTTTGGCTGCCCGTTTCCCAATGCTTTTGTTGCCCAGTTCAGACCCAGGAGGAAAAAACTGTCCACAATTAGAGTGATATGGAGAAGACATAAATGAAAAAGAACTGCTGACACTGAAAATCGGAAATAGAAAAATAAAATGCTCGAAGAAAGTTTCCCAGACCTGAAATATTAATTGTTTTTATTTGCACAGATTTATTTGCCTGATCCGATGAGTGTTTCTGGAATTTTCTGTTTTTATTATAGAGAAATATGTATACTAACTTGTGACTGTTGCTTGTTTGCTCTGGAGAATGAACAGCTAAAAATATATACACCCTGCTGAGCTAATTCAGCAATCTCTCCAAAGCTCAGATTAATTGGCTCTCCTCAAGCATTGATTTCCAAGCTTGCTTGTTCTTCTGGGTTAAGATGATATTGCAGGATGTATGAAGTGAATGGCAGTGTGCAGTACAAAGAGGGGAAAGGAAGAGTTGAATGCGTTAGGAGTGGGGAAGGTGGGTGTTGTTGTTCGGTTTGCGATTGTGTGATTCAGGATGTGTGAGAATAGGTGAGCAGGGAATCAGTAGGAGTTCCTTTCCTCTCTTTACACGATACACTCCAATTCACTTCGTACATCCTGCCACAATCTGCAATATCATCCTAGCCCTGAAGAGTAAGAAACTTTGAAATCAGGACCTGAGGCAGAGCCACTGGATGAGGGCTTTGGGAGAGGTTGTAGAGTTAACTCAGCAGCCTGGCTGCATTTATACTGCCGGTCATAAGGTCATAAGTGATCGGAGCAGAATTAGGCCATTTGGCCCCTCAAGTCTACTCTGCCATTCAATCACGGCTGATCTATTTCTCCCTCCTAATCTCATACTCCTGCATTCTCCCCATAACCTCTGACACCTGTACGAATCAAAAATCTATCTATCTCTACCTTAAAAATATCCACTGACTTGGCCTCTACAGCCTTCTGTGGCAAAGAATTCCACAGATACACCACCCTCTGACTCAGGAAATGTTTCCTCATCTCCTTCCTAAAAGAGCATCCTTTAATTCTGAGGCTATGACCTCTCGTCCTAGACTCTCCCACTAGTGGAAACATCCTCTCCACATCCACTCTATCCAAGCCTTTCACTATTCTGTATGCGAGTACAAGCCCAGTGCCGACAAACGCTCATCATAGGTTAGCCTACACATTCCTGGGATCGTTCTTGTAATCCTCCTCTGGGCCCTCTCAAGAGCCAGTACATCCTTCCTCAGATATGGTGCCCAAAGTTGTTCACAATCACAATCCTCAGCAAGCAACAGTCACATGCTAGTGAAGTGTGGAGGTAAGAAATACAGATGCTGGTTTAAACCGAAGATAGACACAAATTGCTGGAGTAACTCAGCGGCTCAGGCAGCATCTCAGGAGAAAAGGAATACATGACGGTGAAGAATGTGCTGCTGCACAAGGTCACTGAAATGTATCCTGCACTGAGCCCAGGTCACAAGGTGATGTCAGCCACAGAACCTGCAGGCAGATCTGGGCAGTGGAATTAGTTGCCGCTGTAACTTCCACTATGTCTAAAATTCCTCCATCTGAACTTCTGAGCAATATGACTGGTCTCCTAATCACCAGCCCACACAGCTACCACCTCTGATTTTCTGATGGGACCTTTGTATAGTGAGGAGTCCCTCTCAGAGAGATGTTGCTTCACTTGTTCATGTCCTGCTCTGCAATAGACCACAATTAGAATGAATGAATGGATGATCTTCGTCAGTGTGCTTGGTTTCCTCCCACGTTCCAAAGACGTGTTGGTAGTTGAATTGACTAATGTAAATTACCACTGAGTGCAGTTTAATGGCAAAAAAAGAATCAAAGAGGAATTGCTGGGCATGTGCACAACAGAATAAGTTGTCAAAATTTAAGGAAATATGGAGGCAAGAACAACTCAGGAGCTGGCATAAACACAACAGGGTGAATGGTCTCCTTCTGTAATTATACGTAGAAGTGAAAGCTTATAGGATTGACTAGCCAATCATTTCAGTACCCTATCTAACTTTCCTGAAGACCGGAGTCACGAGCAAGTGAAGAAACCTCACCTTGACATGTATGCCAAGGTCTGAAGAAGGGTCTCGACCCAAAACGTCACCCATTCCTTCTCTCCTGAGATGCTGCCTGGCCCGCTGAGTTACTCCAGCATTTTGTGATACCTAGTGTGCCAAGGTTAAATAGCCCTCATGTTTTGCATCAGGGAACAAGTGTGGCAGTTGTGTGAGCTTGTGTTTGGAGACCAGTCGTCGGTCAAACGGAACTAACCTGCAGGAGTTACAATTCAGCCAATATTGTCCTATGTTTAAGCCAACTATTTATTATTCTGTATATTTATTTTTATTTTGGGATCCAAGCATCGCTCCCAAGGCCAGCCTTTATTGTCTCTCCTTAATTGCTTTTGAGAAGGCAGTGCGCAGCTATCTGCTTCAACCTCTGCAACCATTCCTGTGGAGGTACAGAAGTTGGTACTAGGGCATTTCAGGATTCAGACCCAGTGATGGAGCAAAAGTGAAAAGCAATGGTCTGTCAACTCGGAGACATTCTGCAAGGGCTGGGGATCCTAAACGCCAGCCGCCTTTCCTCAGACCAAGTTTGGTCATATTGGTACAACTAAATGAACTCAGAGTGGCGTAAATCAGCAGTTGCCCAAAACGTCACCCATCCTTTTTCTCTGGAGACAATAGATAATAGACAATAGGTGCAGGAATAGGCCATTCGGCCCTTCGAGCCAACACCGCAACCTGCACGAGACCTGACCCGCGGAGTTACTCCAGCACTTTGAGTCTATCAGCAGTTGACAGATTTATTTTCCTCTCAGTGGACTGCAGACCAAAATGTTTTTCATGGCAATTTGGTCGTTTTATGATTGCTATTATTGAAAGTTAAATTTACTTTTATTTAATTACTGACTTTTTAATTAATTGAAGTTTAAAATCCATATGAACCCATGTTTCCAGATTCTTCACCCCGTGGGAATCCCAGTCCAGTAATTTAGCCACCGTGCCACCTACTGAACTCAATTAATTTCTCGACTGCTTCTGACATCTGCCTAACTGCTGCTTTACTTGCAAAAGAAACGAAACCACTGGATCAGATTGCAGTAGCATTTACTGTATGCTTTTTTGAATATGATGGTCCAGTTCCTTGAATTTGAGAATCTAACAACAAAAACTTATTGCACTCAAAGGATGTATATCGGTACATGAACCCAGAAATCATCATGCTGCATATCCACACAGCAGTAGCTTAGATGCTGCCGGGTAATTTTACAGCCAGGCCTTTGTACCCGCCAGCATTTTGTTCCCTTCATGTTCCAATTGTAATATATAGATTTTCTCTCAGTGGCCTTGACTGGGAAGCTAATTCAATATTTTACAACGTCTGATTCCTTTCTTGTAAAAATCAATTTGTTAATTGTTTTGCTGAACAAATGGTTTGATTAGCCACTGAAAATCCTCGTGGAATTAAATGATGGTACAGTGAAAGGACAAACATTGAAAGAATTTAGGGAAAAAGTAAAAGGGTAATATTAAAAATATTTATTGCCAGGCAGTAGCAGATCATTACTCCTAACGAACCCTCTCCGACATCCCGAGATCGCGACATTGAAAATACTTTCAAATGACAAAAGGATTTATGGAAGTGATCTCTTGAATGGGATGCATGCAGTCAATGTTTGCAACACTCTTCATTCAGCCTGTCGATGGATGGACGATATAATTATCACCATTGTACCATAGGCTTTGATGTCTCTTGATGGGGGAAATAATACACAACACTCACAGAGCTTTGATAGCGCAAGGTGCAAAGGCAATACAATAGTCAAAGCAGGGTCAAAGCATGGGGCCATGCTGGAGCAGGGGAATGGAATACCGTGCCCTCGAGGTTAATGAAAGTATATGCCAGCCTGCAAATTAATTACTGCCCCAGATAAAAAATTGTTACAAATTGATTACTACAACATGCACACTTCACATTAAAAATTAATTGGTTCATTTCCCTGCTTCTGCAGAAGAGCCTTTTTTTTTTAAACTGTAGTTTCTTGGAGTCATAGGATCCCAAATATGGATTTCCTTTGCAAATTTCTCACAAGATAATATTCTGACCTTCACCTCCTCACAAGCCCCTTTGCCTATACACTGCAGAGTGTGATTTTACGTTATAAGAGACTGAGGTGGACCCGTTGGGTCCAAATCTCTCCTGCGGGCCTCTCCTGGGGCAACCCTCCCCCAGCTGACGATCCTGCGGGCCCGGCAACCCTTTCCAAGTGATGAAGCCCGTTGCTGGATGGGGAGTGGGTGGGCGAGGGGGGACAGGGAAGGGGAGAGGGAGCCACTCACCTTGGCCCCGTGCCGCCAGCGCTGCAGCCAGAGCGAGCTGTGGACCCGAAGCCTCTCCAGCAGCACGGCGGCGATCGGCAATCTTGTTGGACTCTCCGCCACCGCGCTGCACCACAGGATGAAGGTCAGGCGCGAGGCACTAAGGGACGGGCGTCGGTCCTCCCGGTGGGGGGGGGGGGGAGGGAGCGCATCTATTAAAGTTAGCGGCAGCTCGTGGGCTCAGCAGCTCCCTCCCCCTCATTGGCCCCAAACCTCTCCTGCATTGGTCCAGCACCCTCTCCTCCCCCACTCCCCCCCCTGCTCCCCCCTCCCCCCCACTCACCCACTCGAACTCCCCTGAACCCCCCTTTCTACCTACCCCCCATTCACACACTCGATCCCCCTCAACATCCCTCCTCCCCTCCCCCCTCATGCACTCACCCACTCCATCCCTCCTCAACCCCCCTTACCCCCCCTCCCCTCACCCCACTTCCCTCATCCACTCACCCACTCCAACCCCTCCCTCCTGCATTGGTCTAGTACCCTCCCTTCCCCAACTCCCCTCCTCCCCCCCACACCCACTCCATCCCCTCAACCCCCCTTATACCCCCTCCTCCCCCCCACTCACCCACTCCATCCCCCTGAACACCCCTCCTCCCCCCCACTCACCCACTCCATCCCCTCTGAACCCCCCCCTCCTCCCCCCCACTCACCCGCTCCATCCCCCCTCAACCCCCCTTAGCCCCCCCCCTCCCCTCACCCCACTTCCCTCATCCACTCACCCACTCCAACTCCTCCCTCCTGCATTGGTCTAGTACCCTCTCTTCCCCAACTCCCCCCTTCCCCTCCTCCCCCCCACATCCACTCCATCCCCCTCAACCCCCCTTATACCCCCTCCTCCCCCGCCCTCACTCCCCCACTCCATCCCGCTGAACCCCCCTCCTCCCCCCCACTCACCCGCTCCATCCCCCCTCAACCCCCCTTATCTCCCCCCTCCCTAACTCAGCAGAACATATTTGATATTCACTTGTAAACTCTTCACAAATGCTCCATAACCTGCTATGTATTTCCAGCACTTTCCATTTTTATCTTAGGTTTTCAGTGTCAAAGGTATTTTGCTTTTTTAATAAGTTATTTAACCATTATCACTTTTCTAGGACCTGGTTGTGAATTGAATTGGTTGTGTGATGCACACGCCATGAAAGTGACTACATTCAAGAAACATTTCATTGGCAGTAAAGTATTTTTGCCAGTCCTAAAGCCACGCAAGGCACTGTATAAAGGCAAATGTGGTTTTCTGTGGGCAACCAGGATAGCGGTTGTTACTTGGCAAACCCAACAGGTGTGAGGGAAGTTAAATTAGTTTAGTTTAGTTTAGAGATGCAGCGCGGAAACAGGCCCTTCGGCCCACCGAGTCCACGCCGACCAGCAATCTCTGCACATTAACACCATCCTACACACACTGGTGTATCGCTATACAGATAAAAATGAATAACAAAGAGGTTACTATCCTCAATGTATACACACCGTATGAGTCACAACAAAATGAAGACGAATACCTGATTAGATTAGCTTTTATAAATTCTTTTATTTCTGATAATCATTCCACAAGTATCTATGTAGTGGGTGACATGAATGCTGACCTATCAGACAAAAGTTCCTTGTTTGCAAAGCATATGCTGCAGTTTTGTGTCGATAACACTCTTATATTATCCAGCCAAAAGCTCCTACCTGCAGATAGTTATTCTTACATAAGTGAGGCCTGGCACTCTACATCATGGCTTGACCACTGCATTAGCACTGCTGATGCTCATGATATTCTAAGATCTATGGAGATTGTGTATGAGGCATCTATGTCTGATCATGTTCCTTTTGTTATGGCACTCGATTGGGGCAGTCTCCCGGAGATGTCTCAGGAGGTTAATAGTGCCTGTAAGGCTAAACTGGATTGGTCTAAGCTCTCAGATGAGGATGTGATGTTATACTATGGGAGAACTGATGTCCTTCTAAGTAATGTATATCTACCCAGAGATGCGATTATGTGTACTGATGTGAATTGTAATAACAGCGCTCACTGTAAGGACCTCTGTGCTATGTATAATTGTATTGTGGGTGCTGTGTATGAAGCTAGTAGGCCATGCTTTATTCACTCTGATAAAAGACACAGCATTAAGCCAGGGTGGAATAAACATGTGGCTGCTCATCATGCTGAAGCTAAGGATGCCTTTAAGGCTTGGGTCCTGGCAGGTAGGCCCAGAGAGGGGCCTGTCCTGGATCACAAAAAGCTTAGTAATGCTCGGTATAAATATGCAGTTCGTTATATCAGCAAACACGAACAATTAATGAGAGCAGACTCTATGGCTGATAAGCTCCTTGGTAACGATGTTACTGGCTTCTGGAAGGAGGTGAGAGCTCTGAACAGAGGCAGTACATCGTTACCATGTACCATAGAAGGAGTCTCAGGAGCCGACAACATAGCTGATTTGTGGAGGCAACATTACTCTGAGCTATTCAATTGTATTAAAAGTGATCCCTACAAAGTGGGCAACATTGCCAACAGTGACAAAGTGGGAATCACAGCCAATAAGGTCTATCAAGCAATCACACAGCTAGCTGATAACAAAGCTAGCGGCTTAGATCAGATCACTGCAGAGCACCTCAAACTTGCAAGCCCAAGGGTTGCTGCCCTTCTTGCAATCTGTTTTACCGGCCTTATGAATCATGGTCTGTTACCGGACTCCATGTTGTCCGTTACTCTGGTGCCTGTCATCAAGGACAAAGCGGGCAAGGTGGGGAGCTTGGATAATTACAGACCGATTGCTCTAGCCAGTGTGTTATCCAAAGTCCTGGAAAGAATTTTATTAGATAGATTATGTTTTTATTTGGGCACTACAGACAACCAGTTTGGCTTCAAGGCTAAGCATGGTACTGATTTATGTATCTATGCCCTGAAGGAAATGGTTGAAATGTATAGAAGGCAGAATTCCTCTGTGTTAATTGGTTTTATTGATGCCTCTAAAGCTTTTGATCGAGTCAACCATCATAAGCTGTTCCAAAAACTGAGTCAAAGAGGAGTGCCTAACAGTATAATTAGGGTCCTGGCATATTGGTACGCCAACCAGAGCATGCAGGTCAAATGGGGTAATGCAGTCTCTGTACCATTTGGTGTTGGTAATGGGGTTCGCCAGGGGGGGCTACTCTCACCAGCCCTCTTTAATGTGTACATGAATGATTTATCTGACCAGCTTAGAGGCTGTAAAACAGGATGTATGATTGGTAACACCCTGGTAAACCATCTTATGTATGCCGATGATCTGGCAGTTTTTTCTCCTAGCAGTGCTGGGTTTCAGCAGATGTTGAATATATGCTCTGAGTATGGTGTCCAATTTGACGTGAAATACAATGCTAAAAAGAGCGTTGTCATGATTTGTAAAGTAAAAGGGGACAAAGATCTAGCCTTCCCATCATTTTACCTGTCAGGGCAGGTTCTATCTGTCTGCTGTAAAGCTAAGTATCTGGGACATGTCATCACAGATCAAATGTCTGATGATGAGGACATGTATAGACAGCGCCGCATGTTGTATGCACAAGCTAACATGTTGGTTAGGAAATTCCACTGGTGCTCAGGAAATGTCAAGATAAACCTGTTTAGAGCGTACTGTACTCCTCTTTACACTGCTCCTTTGTGGACAAAGTTTAATAAGTCAAGCATCCATAAACTTAAGGTTGCCTATAATGACTGCATGCGCATATTGCTTAGAAAGCCAAGGTGGTGCAGTGCAAGTGAACTGTTTTGTAGTGCAGGAGTCAATACGTTTCATGCCCTGTTGAGGAATCTCATGTTTAAATTTATATGCCGATTGAATGGTTCTCAGAATTCCATCATTGTGCTGCTGGTAAATCCTGGTTTCAGTGCCGTGAGATACCTGTCACCTATGTGGAAACATTGGTATTGTTGCCTTTTCTAATTTAATTTAATTTTATATGTATATACTGTGTACTGTATGTGTATTCTAATGGACCATGAGTCTGCTTAATAAATTTTAATAATAATAATAATAGCTAGGGACTATTTTTAATTTATACCAATTGAGACTACACTGAAAAAACCTGTACGTCTTTGGAGTGTAGGAGGAAACTGAAGATCTCGGAGAAAACCCACGCGGTCACAGGGAGAACGTACAAACTCCATACAGACAGCACTCGAAGTCGAACCCGGGTCTCTGGCGCTGTAAGCGCTGTAAGGCAGCAACTCTACCATTGCACCACGTGCCGCCCTTAGTCTTGGGAAGTTAAATTAGTCTTGGAAAGTTCAGGCCATTTTACAAGCTCCCACATGTAGGATAATGACTTAGGTGAGATAATTTAGTTTTGTTTATTATTGTCCAGTGCACGGAGGTACTTTGAAAGCTTTTGTTTGATGGATACTCACTGAATGGAATGGAAAATCAAGAGCAGCTTTTCACAAAAATATGCAAAATGTATTTTCTATTTTAGCAATAATGGTTTGGAGATTACATTTATGCCTTATATCTTTAATATCTTTAATTTGTTTATTGAAAATTTTTAGGTTGCAATAAGAAGTTATATTTTGACCTTGCTTGACAGCATACATTAAATGACAGTGAGTCTGAAGAAAGGTCTTGACCCAAAACATCATTTATACATGTTCTCCAGAGATGCTGCCTGACCTGCTGAGTCACTCCAGCACATTGTGTCCTTTTGTGGTTTAACCAGCAATTGCAGTTCTTTATTTCTCCATTTCCTAACTTGAAAGGTAATAAAATGTGAGGGTAGTACTCCTGGAGAAATGACTACAAGTTCTACTGGTGTCGGTTTTACCAGAGACGTGTGATCCTTTCTGTAGACCTCTGGGAGCTGTTGAAAACTGGAAGTCAAACAAGTTAAAACATAAGTCACAAAAGTCGAAACAAACGTCAAGAGGCCTTTTTCAAACATTCAAAGTTGAATCACAAATCTCTGGCACTGTGTTTAATGGTGAAAGAGGACTCATTTTTTTCAGCACTGTGGAAAGTTTCAGCTGTTTTGGCAGTTCTTACTGTTTATTCATGCATCAGCAGTTTCTTCAAAACCAGACACAGAATTAATTTTAAATCTATAATTTTAAGGCCTTTGTAATTTTGCATGCATTTGAAACAGAAAAATGTAGCTTGTGTAGTGCAACGGATGAGATCCTCTATCCATTAGTCCAAATACTAAGGAGTAATCTGCTAAACCAGATAGGTATGGGTCGTGGCAGCTAAATGCTAATGTGTCTCTTTTGTTGAAAATAACATTTAAAAAAATCCAAGACTTTATAAGCAATAAGAGGAACATAGTTTCCGCTCACAACTCACTAAATTGGAGTTTGCTATTGATTTTGAAATTGTCAGGTTAACACAATTTCTGTTAAAAAAATGTTAAACAATGCAATTGAATTTGCAGAAATATTGATTTTTATTCTGGCTATTGCAATCAATGTACTCAATTCGATTTAACAAACACTATTACACTGCTGATGCAGAATATGAATTTTGTACAGTTCTCCACACAAATGTAAACTCTTCCCACCAAATAGTTTGTGATTCTTTTGCTGTTATCTCGTGCAAAATTCATCTTTACAATTGTGGAGTAAAGCTATGGAACAGAATGAATGCGGAATTAAAACAATGTTCAAACATCATCCAGTTTAAAAACAAATATAAACACATGATTTTTTCTAGGTACAGTGAGGAGGGGGATTAACAGTCACCAGGGGTCTACATATAATAACACATCATTATTTAAATAAGTACATCTATATGAACATATAAGGGTGTATGAATATGTTTGTATTAATATCTGACTTATTATACGGGTGGGTGACTATATTTGTATTTATATTTTGTATGTAAATGGTCGGGTATATGTATATATATGATTGGCCTAATGTATGTATATATATCAGATGTAGTTAATATAGACATTATTGTGTAAATAGGTATATTCATATGATTGTAGGGGTGAGTGAGTATATATGTAGTTATATATGTATTTTAGGTATTAGTTATTATAGATAATACTTGATAAATATTGATTAGGGAATGGGGGTAGGATTAAATAAGTTCACACTTCTTCCTACTCCTTTTCGCACATGTAAAGACGTTAAGTAATGGATGAAATTCTTTGTATTTCTTCTGTTTTTTTGTTTATTTTGTTTTTTAATTGATGTCTTTTAACATGTACGAAATAAAATGATAGAAAGAAAGAAAGAAAGAAAGTTTTCATCTTTACGTGGGGTACGTCTGGAAGGTCTATATTCTCATCATTTGTTCAAAGATGATTGTTCGAACGTGCTAGGCCAATCAATTAAACTTTAGTTGTGGGAATCATTTTAGAAGAATCAGAAAAAATGTGGATAAACTTTATGTGGATAAAGTTTAAGTTGATCAAAACAAAGCAGCACAGATTTGTTAAAAGAAAATCACATTGAACTTTTCTGTCAAGGCAAAAAAGAAGGTCAATGTGTGGCATGCAGTAGGTGCTGCTTCTGTTGATTTTCAACCAATCTATTCCTTGTGGCGCAACATTTTTATTTCTTACCTGAACACAATAGCCTCTAGTTTTACACATCTTTGTTCTGAGGAAAAATGTCGTCCTATATATCCTATCTTTGCCCCTCTTAATTTTGTGTTCCTTTGTCAGATCCCCTCACAGCCTCAGATCTACTCTCAGGTAGCAGAGGGAGTAAACTCTCCCCAGCTGAGTGCCCAAAACTAACCAAACTGAGACTCTCATTTAGATCGCAGGTTGATAAGCATTATCGAGCATTATTATAACCACAACCATGGCCCTCTTGTTCAGCCAGCCATCACCTATGGCACCACCATCCTTCTTCTTAAAGCTTCCTTCTTTAACAATATTCTGCAGTTAATGGAGACCACAAGATTAAAAATCATTCCGGCTGTTTGGAGATACTAATGAACAGATTCTCTTGACCAAACCTAATGTAAAGAAATTCAATTACAATTGAACATAGTTAACATTAAAATATCATTTAGCAAAGCCTTAATTCTGAGAAATGCTAAAGCAATTATTTTTGACAGTAGCCATGACAACATAAAATGTAACAGTACAGATGGTTCCTTCCCTCAAACTGGTCCTTCCTTCATAGTTTGCAACAATAATATACTTGTTCAAAACAAACATCCTCCACCTCCCACCATCTCATCCAAAGGCCCTAATGTAGTTCTATTTTTGCAGAACAGCAATTACAGCAAAAGCTTTAGCATTTAACCTTTTCAATCCCAGTTAATGCTCCCCTAAGGTAATATGCTTACACAAACAAGCTCAAACGGTGATGTCACCTTTGATCTCACTCAATTTTGTTTATCCATCGAATTCACTGTCACCTCTCTTTCAAGAATGCGATCCTTGAAGAGCATCCATTTCGCTCTCTGATGGGATTTCAGTCAGACTCTTTGCTTTGTCACCCACAGTGAATTCTGTTTCCTTCTCCACTTCAATAAAATCATTAAATCATAGAGTCGCGCAGTGTGGAAACAGACCCGTTGACCCAATGCGGCCACACAACCTATCAAGCATGCTAATCCTACACTTGTCCATTTTATTATCTCCGTATTTACTTTCAACTGCCCTCGGGTTCCACGTCCCATTAGGGGCAATTTACAACATCCAACCAACCTGCCATGTGAGAGGAAACCGAGGAAATGGTCATGGGAGAACAGGCAAACTCCATACAAACAGCCGTGAAGGTCAGGATCATACTCGGGTTACTGGAACTGTGAGGCAACTGCTCTGCCAGCTGCACCATTGTGCCACCAAGTGGTTGAGTTATACAACACGGAAACCTGCCCTTAGACCCAAATTGCCCATGCCGACTAAGATGCCCCATCTACTCTAGTCCCTCCTGCCGGCATTTGGCCCTAACCCTCTAAACCTTTCTTATTCATGTACCTGTCCAAATGTCTTAGATGTTGTAATAGTACCTGCCTCAACTACCTCCTCTGGCAGCTCATTCCATATACCCACCACCCATCACTTCCACAGACAAATCTATTTCCTTTGCAAATATCTCCAGCAGCAACTTGTTCTATGTAGATTCCAAACGAAATTCCACCCTTCACAATTCTGATCATAGTCTGACCAGCCAGGCATGCCCTCTGGATCCGCATTTTGTAGCTTCTGTGATGTATTAATTGTGTTCTCACTCTCACTCTGCAGTGCCTTCATCCACTCAATGAGCTTGTTTACAATGAATCCCAAAGGCACCCTTGGCCTCATTATGAGATATATTCAATTTGCCCTTTCTATTTTACTCCAATTCTCTCTCACACTTAAAATCAACATGTTTCCTCTCTTTCACAGTTTTGATGAGTTTTTAACCTGAAATACAAGGTGTGTTTCTCTTTCCACAGATGCTACCTGGACCGGCAAGGTTTTTTTAGTTTGTTCAGAAATAGAAATCTTTTGTTTTAATTTCTACTTAGAGTCATAGAGCACAGAATCAGGCCCTTTGGCCCAACCTGTTCATACTGACCAAAATGTCTCATCTAAACTGGTCCCATTTGGCCAACATCTCTAAACCTTTCCTATCCAAGCACCTATCCAAATTCCTTTTAAATGTCATTATTGTACCTGCCTCAACTACTTCCTCTGCCAGCTCATTACATATACCCACCACCCTCTGTGTGAGAAAGTTGCCCCTCAGGTTCCTATTAAAAAATCTTTCTCCTCTCCAAGCCATCTAGTTCTTGATTCCCCTGCTCTTGGAAAGATACATTGTGCATTTGCTTTATCTATTCCCCTCATGATTTTATACTCATCTCTGAGATCATCCGTCGGCCTTCTGCGCTCCATGGAATAAAATCCTAGCTGACCCAACCTCTCCCTGTAGCTCAGGTCTTCGACTCCTGGCACCGTCCTCTTAAATATTCTTTGCACTCTTTCCAGGTTAATTGCACCTTTCCTATAGCAGGGTGACCAAAACTGAACACAATGCTCCAAATGTGGCCTCACCAACTGCACAACTGTTACATAACGTCCCGACTTCGTTACCAATTCCCTGACTGATGAAGGCCAATGTGTCAAAAGCAAAAGCTTTTGTGAGATCAAAATATCAAGGAGATAATGCCTCTCAAGTAATGGCAGGAGATAATGCCTCTCAAGTAGTGGCAATAGCTTTGTTGATCAGCACAGGCAAGGACGCTAACTTCTCCAACGGAAAGCTCATCAGTTAGCAACTCATAACTGCGGCTGCATCCTATCATTTCCACTGAATACACAGCAGTACAAGATTTTTATCTTTTTTATACATTGTCCTTGTGTGATTTATTTCAATTCACTTCAGAAAATTATTTTAGCAAAACCCTCATTTGACGGAATAGTTTTTATCTTATATCCTCAATTGGTTCCTCTTTTTCAATTTTGTACGGTAATTACCAATCCATCTCACTCACGAATTATGGAGTAACTTTGGTGCTCGAGATAACATTAAAGATAGCTATTAAAGTTCCCAGTTATTCACACAGAGGACCCTTAATTCTCCAAAATAACTCTGCCTATTGTGCCTGAGTCCACCTCATCATTTCTAAATGACCTCAGGTCCAAGCAGCAGCACAGCCGGACAGCCATTTTGGTTAATGTTCCATTTTATCTTCCATCAAAAAACGCATAGAATTCCCATTTTCTTTGATACACGAGAGCATATCCTTTAATGACAATTTGATTACCCCCTTTCATTTCTGCAAATCTTTTTTGCATTTTTCGTGTTTGAAAACTATTTATCTCATCAATATTAATTTCAGAAATAAGTAATGCTCAGACCTGATGGTTTCGCATGAATTTAGTTTAGAGATACAGCATGGAAACAGGCCTTTCAACCCTCCCAGTCCACATCAACCATCGATCACTCGTTCACACTGGACCTATATTATCCTACCTTTTCATCTACTCTCTACACACTTGGGGGTAATGTACAGAGGTTAATTAAATCTGCGCGTTCTTTTGGGATGTGGGAGAAAACAGGAGCATCCGGAGGAAACCCAGGTAGCCAAAGGGAGAACGTGCAAATTCACATTGACAGCACCCAAGGTGAGGATTGAACCTGGATTTCTGACACTGTGAGGCAGTGGCTCTACCAGTTGCACCACTGTTTGGAGGTAATAATTGCACCTCCCTTCCTCAAGCACCCTGTGTCAGATAATCAACTGCTTAAAGCTACTGTTGTATGTGTCTAAGACAAAGTAAATTGCAACATTTTTCTGAATTATACTCCTGGGGTATTTTTACTAATAATTTAAAAATTTCAAGCAGAAAATTAACTTTCACAGTGAGACAAAAGGGAGAAATTGAGTGGAGTCTTGCCACAGCTTGTGTACTCTGAAACATTAGGCTGAATCAAATTGACTGATAACTAACAGTTCTATAGGAAATCATTAGCTACCAACTATTTGGGTCATAGTACCCAAGACTTCCATGCCTATTTGATCAAACATGGTAGCCCTCAGTGAGATGGAAGTTTAATGCTGGCCTTACCAGTCCCTGCTTCCCAATTGGGCTCATCACCATCTAATCTATTGTGGCACAGGTACGAGGTTGGAACTTTCAGGATTTAGACCTGGTAATAATGGCACCTGTTTCATTTCCTCAACATTTCAATGCTCCAACATTGGACTCACAGTGGCACAGTGGTAGAGTTACTGCCTTAAAGTGCCAGAGACCCGGGTTCAATCATGACTGCGGGTGCTGTCTGTGTTAAGTTTGTAGGTTCTGCCTGTGACCACATGGGTTTTCTCCGGGTGCTCTGGTATTCTCCCACATCCCAAAGACGTGCAGATTTTGTAGGTTAATTGGCTTGTGTAAATTTCCCCTAGTGTGTAGGATGCAAAACTGGGATAACATAGAACTAGTGTACGGGTGATCTTTGGTCAACGAGGACTCAGTGGGCCAAAGGGTCCATTTCCACGCTGTATCTCTAAACTAAACTATTGAGTGGAGGGTTGGAGTCGTGACTGGATCAGCTTCACACCACAGAGGATGACATATGTGCTTCAAATTATATGAATGGAATCACCAACACTTTGGAAAAAGTATAATTAGGTGCTTTCTTATTTTGTTATATTTCAACGTTTTAATTATTTTTTAATGTTTCAATTGTTTAGATTTAGTTTTTATTTAGATCCAATAATTCTTGAATGTTTCTGACAATCAGAAGCATTTCAAAACGACAATCAGAAGCATATCAAGAGCCCTTGATAGTGGGTGTTGTGGAAAGTCAGCCCATCCAACACTCTGCATCCAAAGAAGGAAGAGAGGAATGGGTGCCACCAGTGGTGAGTCCAGGCACAGACCATGTTAGGGGAACCTGGTCCATTGGCACAGGGTTTCTGACGGATTACCATCCTTGCATAATCAAATGTTTAACTCAAGTGGTTGATGCACAGAACATTTCCTGCTCCATGCTCAATATCACCTTTGCAGCCTTCTGTGTGATGTTTATGGCAGCTGACACGGTTGAAGCTAGTCGATTGAAGCCACAGGCATTTTGATTTTCAGATGTGGCTTAGGATGCCTTGCGCAAACACAATGCAAAGGAGGCGAGCTAAGTGGGCAGCTCCTACTCCTCTGAAGCTCTTGTATTGCGCCGCTGATCAATATCGGTGCAGCTGGCACGGTGCAAATTGTTTGCAGTGGTGCAGAAACCTTTGAAGGCGACAGTCAGTGCGGTCAAACTTAGTATTCTTTCCCACATAGAGACAGCAAAATGCTGAAAATCTTCAGCGGGCGGGTGTGAAGAGAAACCGAGTTAACGTTCCAGGTCGATGACCCTTCATTTGAACTCAAAATACTCACAGACCTTAGTTCCGATGAAAGGCATTTGACCTGAAAAGGAGTCTGATCCTCTTTTCACAGACTGCTCTGACGTACAGATTTTTTTCCAGCATTTTCTGTTTAACTTTAGATTTCCAGCATCTGATTTTTTTAAAAAATGTAAATACTTTCCAAGTCACACTTTTCCCTCATCCCAATACGACTTTGGATGTAGATAAGGCAGTGTAAGCCAGCACCTCTTACTTGACCTCTCCCATCCCCATGATAATACCCTTGAGTTTTCATTTTTCACATAGCCAAGAACAGCCACCTGTCTAGCCAATGGATTCTGAGTGACAAAACAACATTAATGTTTTCACTCAGTTGGTTCTCAGGCCCCAGTTCAAACGCAGAGCCTTTGCCTAAAACACAGAGCAGGTTAGCAGTGGGAAGTCGGTGGGTCATCAGCCTGGAGTGGTCAGCAGTTTTGGGCAGTATTGCTCAAGAGTTCAACGCCAGAGGATGAAGAAGCACAGACAAAGACTGATGGCCAAGCACAATAAATCGCTTGAGGCATTGGCAGGCTGCCTGGAGCCTCCATTAATCCTATGTGTGGAGCTTGGAGCCTAATCCTTCACAGCATGAAAAGATTGCCCAGCTTTATCTTAACACTTGCAAAACCTTCCATCAGTATATCTTGCATTAGTTTAGTTTAGTTTCGTTTAGAGATACAGCGCGGAAACAGGCCCTTCAGCCCTCCGGGTCCGTGCCGACCAGCAATCCCTGCATATTAACACTATCCTACACACACTCAGGATAATTTCTAATACAAGTAGAGGTTACATAGCACCTGAGTGTTGCAGAATATAGTTCTGAGTTTCATTGTTCAAAAATGTTTGGAGATGCCAACAGTCCAGCTTCCTAAAGGTTACCAGGATCATTGTGCAGGGCCCAGGGGAGGTGACAAGGACTTCAAGAAGCACAAGCTTACTGGTCTCTGGCAGGATGACAGCATTTGTGATTGCACTACTGCCACTCTGTTAGCGCCCTTTCTGCAGCTGCCCACGTAATCCCAGGGTGCCGTTACTTTGCCCGGCTGATGACAAGACAGCAGTACTTGCAGGCAGGCTGCCTCGGCCCACAGCCAATCATCACTCACGGCCAGTGCATCCTCCTCCACTGGAGGTAGCAGCTTTCCACAAACCACCCTACATCTGCTGGTCACGGAGGATGGCATCAAAGGTGCGATTGAACAATCTGTGCACCACATCTAGTTTGGATATATAAAGACGGATTGATAATTTTGTTTAATCAACAGTAACATAAGGAATGGAGGAGGTAACTGAGGTGCAACATCTGTTTTCTTTATTTTCTTCATTTATATTTACGTGTGGGATGTAGGGGTCATTGCAAGGCCTGTGTTTAATGACTGATTACTTTTGAGAAGCTGGATATGAAACCACTTAAACCACTTGCTGTGCGTGTGTGCCACTGTATAGCAATTCCAGGCTTCTACTCGGGTGCTCTCTGGCATTGGTTTCAGTAATAATAGGGCAATGGCAACTTATTACCAAGTCAATATGCTATTGGTGCTGCTTAGAAAGTATGTAATATATAATTGGATTTCTAGTCTTTTGTCCTTCTTTTATCACAGGCATGCTTCCTGCCGCAAGTGCGTTTCCAACTGGAATCTTTTTGGAGAAGTAAGAGAATGACGACCAACACAGGGGCAGCACGGTGGCGCAGCGGTACAGTTGCTGCTTTACAGCGCTTACAGCGGCAGAGACCGGGTTCGATCACACAACTACGGGTGTTGTCTGAACGGAGCTTGTACATTGTCCCTGTGATCGCATGGGTTTTCTCTGAGATTTTCGATTTCCTCCCACAGTCCAACGACGTTCAGGTTTGTAGGTTAATTGGCTTGGTATTAATGTAAATTGTCCCCAGCATGTATAGGATAGTGTTAATGTGTGGGGATCGCTGGTCGGTGCAGACTCGGTGGGCCTGTTTCCACACTGTATCTCTAAACTAAACTAAACAGGGCGGCCTGAGAAAATATGATCAACTATCCTTAAGAAATCCACTTGTGGTGACCCAGGCATTGGTGCCATGGAAGACCCAATGTTGGTGTTTATCATGTTTTGTAGCTTCACCAAAGTGGGGCAACTCAATGGGCACTGAGCAGTAAATGAGGAACACCTATCAGTACCTGGAGCGTAAGCACCATATTCCACATGATTTTTAGCAATCTGTGCTTTATGTTGGGAGGAAAAGCCACTTGGTTTCTTTCAATCAGGTTCCACCTATCTGATACAATTTTCACACTTACACAAAACATTCCCTTCTATGTTTAACGGCAGTACATGACAATTCTTTAATGGACTGGTTCCAGTGGATGATTTTACAGCAGAAGCGAGTTAGCATTATCAATCTAACTTCACCTGTGCATATCCATACTTAAATGACATTAATCCTAAATCATATTCCCTGTTTAATCAGTTTCATTGCGATATCAAAGGAGTTGTATCTTTCTCTGCGGTGCATTGACTAGCACAATGCTCGAACCACATCCTCAGAATGTTTTTATCACCTGTTACTTGGTTTGCTTGCAGTTTTCATCTTTTTTCAAGCAGCCAATGTTTAAATTATCAGTGTCTGGATATTGTGCCAATGGTAAACAATAAATTCTCCATTAATTTCTCATTTTTGCTTGTATCCTGAAACTTGAAAAGGAATAGATCAGAAATTAAGTTAAAACCAAAAATCCTCTCAGCCCTCGTGATTATTATATTTAAAATGCTCTGTGCAATCAGCCTCACCATCCACATTCTGTTTTGCATTCAAGTCTATGTCACTAAGACTCCCCCTCAACACAAAGTGGAGATTACTGCAAGGAATGATATTTTTGATAACTTTGCCTTCAAATGGTTTGCTGTCAAACAAGAATTGAATGAAGCAGTATTTATATCAATGCCTGGAGAGAGCCTGTGGAACACGCGGGCGCAGCTGGTAGGGTTGCTGACTCACAGACCCAGAGACGCGAGCCTCGATCCTGACCTGGGATGCTGTCTGTGTGGTGTTTGCACGTTCCCCTAGGTGCTCCAGTTTCCTCCAACATACCAAAGACATGCCAAAGGTTTGTAGTTTCATTGTTTCACTGGCTACTGTAAATTATCCATCGTGTGTATGGAGTGAATGTTAAAGTGAAATACCATAGAACTATTGTGAATAGGTGATTGATGTTCAGTGGGCTGAAGGGCCTGTTTCCATGCTGTGTCTCTAAACTAAACTAAACTTAAACTTAAAGATTAATCATTTAGACACCATGAGTCACAGCCAGCCTGCTAGATGTCCTTTCCAGCTGCCACAAGCCGGCAACATGGCAGGAAATCCATGGCAGTTGTGTTAATGGTTCTACTAGTCTTTCAATGGGAACGTGTTCTACTGTGTTTGAGCCGTAATGCTTTGAGTGTTGAAATCTAGTGGTAGCCCTGCCCATATTTGGTAGTCTCTAACATCCAATACGAAAAGTGGCCAGACAATTGAGAACGATATCTGTAATGAAAGCAAAAAATGCTGGAGGTTTTCAGCAAGTCGGGCAGCATCTGATGAGAGGGAAACTAATTAATATTTTGAGGTGGTGACCTTTCATCAGAAGATTATCGAGATGTAGTTCTGTTTTCCTCTCCACAAACTCTACCTATCATGAAAATTGTGTCTTACAATTGCTGTTTTTGTGGTGCCAGTGAGCGGCCTGTGGGGGAAACAAATATGATTGGAAGTTTAGAAGACCAGGGCTGGGAAGGAAACCGTGTGTAGAGGATATCAGGTAGAAAGAGGTTCAGCCACTTCTAAATATATTCAGCCATGAGCAAATTTAAAGATAGAGTGGGGTTGAAGGGCTGAATGGTCTACTCCTATCACTTGTTTCTCTTCAATATCTCAACTCCTCAAAATTAGTCCTTATTGATCAGGCACCATCAGTCCTTCTTGAATCACTGCTGCTGTCATTTATCCAGTTAATTTTGTACCCGTGTTCGTCCATTTTGATTCTGACTATCCTATTACTTTTACAGTCACTAAGGTCAAGTGATTCGGTATATTATTTCAGCTATGACCTTGTTAATCTTCTTGAAGGTAGGAGACTATCTTTGCCTGCTATTACTTTGTTAAACTTCTGCAGTAATTACGGTCTTCCTCAAAATAACTCTTGTTTCATAAATCTTCTCCTTTTGTCTCTTTAACTACCTTGAGGATAATTGATGTGTCAATGAAATTTATTGTTTTTCACCTTTTCCAGCTATCAAAACCTTGCTTCACTTCTGTCAATGTCCCTCAGCACATAATAGTCTGGTCATGTAGTGGCAATATTGGAAGTCTGCATACTGAGGGCTTTGAGGGATGGGGTATTTGCTAATCCATAGCAAAATCTATTTGCTCGTCGCACTGTGTTTGCTGACCTTCACAGGTATCTGGAGAGCCAATTATATTTGCCTCATTGTCATTTGCATTCCCTGTTAATATCCAGTCTCTCCCTACTTCTGCATTTCTCCAATTCTACCTCCTATTTTTACTTCATCCACTGGCAATCGGAACGCAGTGGTGCAAGTCAGAGCTGACCTCCGGACCTGTCTGTGTGGAGTTTGCACATTCTCCGTGATCACCTGGCTTTGCTTCAGGAGCCCTGGTTTCTTTCCAAAGGTGTGCTGGTTAGTTAATTGGCGTTGATGAGCATGTGAGAGATAGTAGATTTCAGGGAAATAAGTGGGGGCAATTGGACTGTTTGGCTAGGATAGAATGGCCTCTTTTGTACCATAAGAAAATATGAAATGCCACCAATGTTCAGAATTCCCTCGCTAAACCACCTCTTAAACTCTCCTTAAAACCCAATGTGAAAGATACATCTTCTGGATGTGCTGGGACACATCCTCATGGGGCGTTTCGGGTCTCACAACATCAGACACCCTCGCCCAGGCGACCCAGCCGGGGTTGATCAGGCCCCGACTTGCGTCCCGGCAGCGACCGCCCACGGATCAGCCTTCTTAATAACTACTCTGCAGTGGTTGGGAGACTCTGGTGCGTGGAGGGACTGGGCTCTGTGGGGTGAGTCCTGGCCAGGCTCCTTCTGCGTCTCACCAGGTTCAAGGCCTGTGCGCTGCACCTCTTTCTCCTCTCCGAGCATTTCATTCTTGCCTGATGGCATAAGGCCTTTCCCTAGCTTATTGGGTTTCTTTCTCATGAAACCCAATATGCTAAGGAAAGCCATCAGGCAAGAATGAACTTCAACATTTCTTCAACTATGCCTCTGATCCTGATGTGGCTTGATGTCAAATTTTCATTGAAAATGTTCCAGTGAAATGTCTTAAGATATTTTAACCTACTTAAGGTGTTATATCAATGCATTATAGTGAGAACACTCAACATGGAGTATTATATCGCTGACTACCATTCAGAATAACCCATTTTTAGTATTATTCATTCATGGATACAAATATAAAATAAAATGCATCAACTGCATCACTGCTTGCTGGTCAGAGCCAAGGTTAGTACCTCTGCATGCAAATGGTGCTCAAATCTCTTATGCCCAGCAGCCAGGAAGAATAAATCTGCTGCCTTTCTCTTTCCATTTTCACAATTCAACATCTCATTCTCATTGTGTGTCAATTTAGAATCTTGCAGCTTCAAGAAGAACAGTCACAGCCTGAAACATTGGTAACACAACCTCATCCCTGATTGTTAGGCACTACCATGAAAGTACAAGGGCCGAGAGCAATTGTATCTTAAAGCCACACAGGACGTAAACATGGCCTTTAGTCCAACATATCAATATCGACCAAGATGCCCTATCTAAGATAATCCCAATTACCCACATTTGGCCCATATTCCTCAAGACCTGTCCTTTGGCGGCACGGTGGTGCAGCGGTAGAGTTGCTGCCTTACAGCGAATGCAGCGCCGGAGACTCAGGTTCGATCCTGACTACGGGTGCTGTACTGTACAGAGTTTGTACGTTCTCCCCGTGACCTGCGTGGGTTTTCTCTGAGATCTTCGGTTTCCTCCCACACTCCAAAGACGTACAGGTTTGTAGGTTAATTGGCTGGGCAAATGTAAAAATTGTCCCTAGTGGGTGTAGGATGGTGTTGGTGTGCGGGGATCGCTGGGCGGCGCGGACCCGGTGGGCCGAAGGGCCTGTTTCTGCGCTGTATCTCTAAATCTAAAAAAAAGTCTAAAAATCTAACCATGTACCCATCCAAATTCTTTGAAGTGTCGTTGTTGTACCTGCTTCAACAACTTACTCTGGCAGCTTGTTCCACATACCCACCACCATCTGTGTGAAAAAGTTGCCCCTCACGTACCTATTCAATCTTTCCATTCTCACCTGAAACCGATGCCCTCCTCGATTCTCCTATCCAGTGATAAAGACTATTTGTGTTCACCTTGCCGATGCCCCTCATAGTTTTATGCACAACTATAAGTCAACCACTCAGTCTCAACTGTAGCCCAATAGAATCTGCAGTCACACTGTTGTTGATTCATTCAAGGGACCAGGCTGCTTTAGTTAAAAACATACTGCTGGAGGAACTCAGCGGGTCAGACAGCATCTGGGGGACCATGCATGTTAACAGATTGTGCCTTTACCCTCCTCGAGGCCTGATACAGGGTTCCAATCCAAAATATTTCTATCCCTCTGTCTCCACAGATGCTGCCTAAACCACTGAGTTCCTCCAGTAAATTATTTTGTGCCCAAGATTCTAGTATCAGCACGGGGACACAACAGTAGAGTTGCTGTCTTACAGCACCAGAGACAATGGTTCAATCCTGACTACGAGTGCTTGTCTGTACGGAGTTTGTACGTTCTCCCTGTGACCTCTGGAATCTACGGTTTCCTCCCACGCTCCAAAGACATACAAATTTGCAGGTTAATTGGCTTGGTATCATTGTAAATTGTCCCTAATGTGAGTAGGATAGTGTGAGTGTTCAGGGATTGCTATTTGGCGTGGACTCGGTGGGCCGAAGGGCCTGTTTTTGTGCTGTATCTCGAAACTAAACTAATCTGCAATCTCTTTATTCACAAAATGCTGGAGTAACTCAGCAGGTCAGGCAGCATCTCGGGAGAGAAGGAATGGGTGACTTTTCGGGTCGAGACCCTTCTTCAGACTGATGTCGGGGGTGGGACAAAGGAAGGATATAGGTGGAGACAGGAAGATAGAGGGAGATCTGGGAAGGAGGAGGAGAAGGGAGGGACAGAGGAGCTATCTGAAGTTGGAGAAGTCGACGTTCATACCACGGGGCCGCAAACTGCCCAGGCGAAATATGAGGTGCTGCTCCTCCAATTTCCGGCGGGCCTCACTATGGCACTGGAGGAGGCCCATGACAGAGAGGTCAGACTGGGAATGGGAGGGGGAGTTAAAGTGCTGGGCCACCGGGAGATCAGTTGCGTTAATGCGGACCGAGCGCAGGTGTTCAGCAAAGCGATCGCCGAGCCTGCGCTTGGTTTCGCCGATATAAATAAGTTGACATCTAGAGCAGCGGATGCAATAGATGAGGTTGGAGGAGGTGCAGGTGAACCTCTGTCTCACCTGGAAAGACTGTTTGGGTCCTTTGATGGAGTTGAGGGGGGAGGTAAAGGGACAGGTGTTGCATCTCGTGCGGTTGCAAGGGAAAGTGCCCGGGGTTAGGGTGGTTTGGGTAGGAAGGGACGTGTGGACCAGGGAGTTGCGGAGGGAACGGTCTCTGCGGAACACAGAGAGGGGAGGGGATGCGAAGATATGGCCAGTGGTGGGGTCCTGTTGTAGGTGACGGAACTCCATTGGGCTGCTTGCATTTCTGCATTACATCAGATGGAACTAAAATTGAACCTGACTGTGATGGATTCAACAGTTGACAAGCCTGACAATCATGGATTCTTCCATGCAGTTGTCTGGAGATACTGAGACCAAATCCATTAATCAACCAGCTCAGCAACGGCCAGGATTTATCAACTTGAAATCTTTTTCTCACACATCCAAGCAATTACCAGGTGGAACTTCGCCAAGAAAGAGATAAAACAGTGCCAACCGATTTGCATAATTATGAATCAAGAGATGAAGGCACTTTCAGTTAGCAGTAAATAAATATTAAAAACTATTCACAAGGTCTTGGCTAATCCGAGAAAATTTACATTAAGTCTTACTCAGCTAATAGATTTTAATCAAATTGTTGCTGGGAATTGTAATCATTGGCCAGATTGTGATATATCTTCATCAAATCGATCTTTCACAAGAAAGAATATTTATTCCTGAGTCTAGATAAATGATAACATTGTCATACATAGTTGTTGAAAAATTAGAAGCACTTATTTATTATTTATGCAGGGTTTTGCTTCACCATTAGCTTAGATGAAAGATGATAACCACAGTGTAATTTATAAGATACTGCAGGAAACATCAGTAGCTTTATCCACTACTTAGAGTAATCATTATTTTTCTCAAGTGGGAGAAAGGCAAGGATCTGCCAACTAAAAGTACAATAATTTTTAAGACAGCTTGCGGCACAATGAGTCTTTGAATCCATCAAGGTACAGCAGTGATTATCGTTTTGAGGGAGCTGATGAGTACAGGGAAGCTCTGACAGATTGAGTGAAAGGTTGCATGAAATATGGAAGAGTCAACCCGAAATCGACAGGTATATTAGACTGTCATTAATTATCAGAGATGTAATAGTCTTTATCTTTAATGAGGAGATGTGAACAGAGCAGTGCATGGGAAGGCACTGATGTGCTCCCAATGCACAGAATTGTTTGTAAAATTTCTCATTGACATTTACTCCAGTTTTTCCATCTCCTGCCGTATTTGAACAGTCATTTAACACACACACGTGTCTCAGCACCTATTGAAAGGCACGGCTCACAAAGGAGGGGGTCTGGAGTTTCCAACAAGGGTTGGAAGGAGATTGGGCAGATGGAAGGATAGGAAGAAAGGCTACAGGTAGTGGTGCATGTTGCTCCAGATTCCAGCATCTGCAGTCTCGTGTCTCCTTGCAGGAGGTCCACTGCGCTCAACAACACAAGAAAAGTGATCAGAGATGCATATTCACCAACATGCTGGTGTGTTCCATCTTACTCACACATACTATTCATGTTGCTCCGCGTTCCCATTTAACTTGCAGCAGCACTTAATCCCATCCTTCAACCCTATCCTTCCTTCCTCCGCACAACAACGCCACCCATTAATCTGATCGCACCACAATCACCACCACCACCTCTCAGCACCCATTCTTACATAACTCTGACAATGCATGCCTCAGATGTATACCTTGCGCTCCGTGATACGTTTGGTTGATTGTTACCCAATCAAAGGCATTACAATAATCAGCATACAATTGCCCTGTTTTTGCCCTGTTTCCTTAGATCTTTCGTGCACTATTGCAGAAGAGAAAAGTGTGCTCCCTGCAGAATTTGTAGCTTTTTACAGCAGGATAATTGCAGCCCTGTGACTGTGCTGAGTACAAGAAAATGAGTACTGATTGAGTAAAGCCCAAGTCCCCCTTCAAAATCAGTATTAACTTTCCGTCTGCTCCGGCCCCAAGCTCTTTCTCATGTATTCCCTCCTGACCCAGAAAGTTTCCATTTCAATACATTGTTAACTACTTGGATAAGTCGCAAAGAGGCAGAATTATGGATATATCAACAGTTCCATTTAAATTGATAGAATTCATTTTTAGCATGTGACTAACTTTCAGCCAGCAAGATTTTGTATGTTACTACTTCCAGTTAGGGAAATACTTTTTAAATCTTATTTTTCTGACTGAAGGAAGGATTTGAATGTGTGTACCTAAACATGTTTTATATCCTTCTTTACTTCTAACCCTTTATGTTCTTCACTTGTCCTGATGCTTAATGCTGATTTATTCCCTTTGCAGAAAGCCATCAGCTTATGTTCCTGGGCCTTTCTTCCAAGAACGCCTCGTCCCAGATTGTGCTGATTGTACAGATTGTCCCTCTCATGTTAAAGCTATGCCCTCTAGCATTTTGATTATTCCATCCTGGAAAAAAGGTTCTGACTATCTATTCCATGTATGCCTCTCATAATTTTATAAACGCCTACCAGGGCAGATGGTGGAACAGTGATAGAGTAGTTGCCTTACAGCACCAGAGACATGGGTTCGATCCCGACTACAGGTGCCTGCTTGTCTGCAGGGAGTTAGTACGTTCTCCCAGTGACCTGTGTTGGTTTTCTCCGGGATCTCTGGTTTCCTTCCACACTCCAAAGACATTCAGGTTTGTAGGTTAATTGGCTTGGTATAACTGTAAATTATTTCTAGTGTGTGTAGGATAGTGTTAGTGTGCGGGGATCGCTGGTTGGCCCGGGCTCAGTGGGCCGAAGAGCCTGTTTCCGCTCTGTATCTCAAAACTAAACTAAAATAAAACTAAAGGTCTCCTGCAACATCCAGCATTCCAGAGGAAACAATCCAAGTGCATCCAATCTCTCCCCATAGCTAATACCCCATAAGCCAGGCATTCTGGTAAATCTCCGCATCCTTTCCAAAGCCTCTACAGCCTACTCTAGTGGACGACCAGAACTGCCTGCAATACTCAGAATACATTCATGACAAAATTATAAAAAATACGATGAAATTCTGATATATATAATTCATTTGCCACTGCTTTCTGCAAACAAAGTGAAGCCAGATAACATCAATTTGACAGAAATGGGAAAAAGTTTTCTACAGGTTGATTGGACTCAAAATAAATTAATCTTCCTAGAATATTTTTATTAAACCCATGTAGACAATAGACAATAGACAATAGCTGCAGGAGGAGGCCATTCGGCCCTTCGAGCCAGCACCGCCATTCAATGTGATCATGGCTGATCATTCTCAATCAGTACCCCGTTCCTGCCTTCTCCCCATACCCCCTGACTCCGCTATCCTTAAGAGCTCTATCTAGCTCTCTCTTGAATGCATTCAGAGAATTGGCCTCCACTGCCTTCTGAGGCAGAGAATTCCACAGATTCACAACTCTCTGACTGAAAAAGTTTTTCCTCATCTCAGTTCCAAATGGCCTACCCCTTATTCTTAAACTGTGGCCCCTTGTTCTAGACTCCCTCAACATTGGGAACATGTTTCCTGCCTCTAACGTGTCCAACCCCTTAATAATCCTATACGTTTCGATAAGATCTCCTCTCATCCTTCTAAATTGCAGTGTATACAAGCCTAGTCGCTCCAGTCTTTCAACATATGATAGTCCCGCCATTCCGGGAATTAACCTAGTAAACCTACGCTGCACGCCCTCAATAGCAAGAATATCCTTCCTCAAATTTGGAGACCAAAACTGCACACAGTACTCCAGGTGCGGTCTCACTAGGGCCCTGTACAACTGCAGAAGGACCTTTTGCTCCTATACTCAACTCCTCTTGTAATGAAGGCCAACATTCCATTGGCTTTCTTCACTGCCTGCTGTACCTGTATGCTTCCTTTCAGTGACTGATGCACTAGGACACCCAGATCTCATTGTACCTCCCCTGCTCCTAACTTGACACCATTCAGATAATACTCTGCCTTCCTATTCTTACCACCAAAGTGGATAACCTCACACTTATCCACATTAAACTGCATCTGCCATGCATCCGCCCACTCACACAAACTGTCCAAGTCACCCTGCAACCTCATAGCATCTTCCTCACAGTTCACACTACCACCCAGCTTTGTATCATCTGCAAATTTGCTAATGGTACTTTTAATCCCTTCATCCAAGTCATTAATGTATATTGTAAATAGCTGCGGTCCCAGCACCGAGCCTTGCGGTACCCCACTAGTTATTGCCTGCCATTCTCAAAGGGACTAATTTATCCCCACTCTTTGCTTTCTGTCTGTCAACCAATTTTCTATTCATGTCAGTACCCTACCTCCAATACCATGTGCTCTAATTTTGCCTACTAATCTCCTATGTGGAACCTTGTCAAAGGCTTTCTGAAAGTCAAGGTACACCACATCCACCGGCTCTCCCCTGTCAATTTTCCTAGTTACATCCTCAAAGAATTCCAGAAGATTAGTCAAGCATGATTTCCTCTTCGTAAATCCATGCTGACTCGGAACAATCCTGTTACTACTATCCAAATGCTCCGCAATTTCGTCTTTTATAATTGACTCCAGCATCTTCCCCACCACTTATGTCAGACTAACTGGTCTATAATTTCCCGTTTACTCTCTCCCTCCTTTCTTAAAAAGTGGGACAACATTAGCATTAACATCTCTAGTAGAGACTAGAAAGGAAATTAATAGGCAAAAACTATCATAATAAGTTACCCTGGAAACATTGTGGGTTAACCTATGATGAGCGTTTGTTGGCACTGAGCATGTACTCGCTGGAGTTTAGAAGAATGAGGGGGACCTCATTGAAACATACAGAATAGTGAAAGGGTTAGAAAGAGTGGATGTGGAGCGGATGTTCCCACTAGAGGGAGAGTCTAGGACTAGAGGTCAGAATTAAAGGACGTTCATTTAGGAAGGAGTTGAAGAGCAATTTATTTAGTCAGAAAGTGGTGAATCTGTGGAATTAATTGTCACAGAAGGCTGTGGAGGTCTTGTCAGTGGATATTTTTAAGGCAGAGATAGATAGATTCTTCATTAATACGGTTGTCAGAGGTTATGGGGAGAAGGCAGGAGAATGGAGTTAGGAGGGAGACAGATCAGCCATGGTTGAATGGCAGAGAAGACTGGATGGGCCAAATGGCCTAATTCTACTCCTATTCCTTATGAGAGTAGTTTGGAAGCAGATAAACCTGGTGCTGATATTCAAAAAGGTGATCAAGAAGACTCCGACTTCATGCAAAATAATGAGCATGATTATCAGCATTAAACAGTATAACATTATCAGCATTAAACGGCATTAACCTACTTGACAGTGGTTACCGTAAAAGTTCTTGTTCAATCAATTTCATTCCCTTTTTCTGAAGGAACAACAACTCCACTTTAATTTGGGAAGTCCTGGGGTGTATTGTATCTCAATTTCCAATAAGAATTCAATAAAAATTACTATAGGAAAGTCTATTCACGAAATAAAGTTGTGGAAATTCATCTGAATCATCAGAACTGAAAAGAAAAAAAAGCTAAATGGCAGGATGCAACAAGTATAGATTAGAGGACTGATGAGGGGTTATGCAGAATGAGAGAGTATTGATTTGGTTGTCATAAGATTCAATTTTGGAACTTGACAATCCAAAATTGTCAGTTTAGTGAATTAAAAGTAGCATTTCAGAAGTTGTTGAATAAGTTGGCTAAGAAAGTAAACGAGTAGAACAATCGCATGTGAAATTTCATGAAACAAATATTAATTTTGGAGAGAAATAAATCCCACATATTTTCCATGAAAATTGTGAAGATCTGAGAAACAGAAACAGAAACATTGTTTAAGAAACAGTTAGACAGGTGCATGGGTAGGACAGGTTTGGAGGGATATGAACCAAGCGCAGGTGGGACGAGTGCAGCTGGGACATTGGTGACCGGTGTGGGCGAGTTGGGCCGAAGGGCCTGTTTCCACACTGTATCACTTTATGACTCTATGACTCTATGCAAAAAGATCAAACAGCAATTTTAATATTCATAATGTACAAGTGGCAAAGCTTGTGGCTAGAATGACAAAATTCACAGTCAATAGAATGGTTCACATATCCTGCATAAGAAAAGGCTAATATTTCTATAAAGCAAACTGATGGGTTGAAATTGGGAAGCATTGCTCAAATCAATGAGAGGTAACTTTAGAGCAGATATCAGGAAATCCTCTCACGTACAACAAAAATGCTGACATCTTAGGAAAACCAATTTGATACTTTAATGGAGTGAGTCGGGGTATCTCTGGATAAATGAAGAGAAGCCAAATGGTCCTCCTCATGTACAGTTCAGATAATGATTTGTGACTTGCTCTGGAGGGTTGATGCGGGGAAACCTTTCTTTGGACAAGGGTAGTGTAAACCATTCACTCAATAAGCCATTAAATTGGAGCTTAATAGAAAGTGTAAAACTTTCTGTGTGATAGATATGTTTAGGAAAGAGTATGGTGGGAAACAGAATAGAGGAATGGGTTTCATGTGCAAACGTGTCAAGAATGTATTTCATGGCAGAAAAGGTTATAGTCACTGAATGACCTAATCCTCTTCCAATGCTGAACCCTTATGTGAGTGCGTAGGAAAATAACTGCTGATGCTGGTTCAAATTGAAGGTAGACACAAAATGCTGGAGTAACTCAGTGGGACAGGCAGCATCTCTGGAGAGAAGGAATGGGTGACATTTCGGGTCGAGACCCTTCTTCAAATCATCTGAAGAAGGGTCTCAACCCGAAACGTCACCCATTCCTTCTCTCCAGAGATGCTGCCTGTCCCGCTGAGTTAAACAATGTCTAACCATTTAAGGAAGAACAAGCGATTGTGCTCTGGTCAAGATTCTTCATACAAGAAGCACTATCAAAATTATTATCTGTTTATATTTTCCACTGCCTTATGGAATTGCACTCTTTGCAGAATGACTACTAGATTAAAAGTCATCACATCAGCCTCCGCTTTAATTTATGGTGAATACACACTTTCTGAGAAGTCTGATGGGGTGTTTTAAAAAATGTTGCATTATTTAGACCTTTCCAAAGAGATGAAGGCACAATGCTGAGCTCACCACAGCAAACATGCAGTTGCTGCTCAGGTCTAGTAATCAGGACAAAAGTAGCTGATTAGCAAAATTTGCCCAGATGGCACACAGTTTGCTTTTGACAAGTTAGCTGTCAAAAATTCATAATGTAATTAATGATATCAGAAAGTAACACGGCAATTATCCCATCTCTGGGTAAAAAGTACATGGCATTAACTGTTAAAACAGCGTGTGTGCATTTGTATAAAAACTATTATTTTATTCTAACATCTATCTTTTTGATGCCTGCCATTTTTTTTTCAGTTCATGCATTTTCCAATGTTCCCTCCTCCCTTAGTGTGGAAGGGTGCAAAATATCTCAGCTGTACCATTAGCAATATCTCATCCTATTGACCATTCTTCTGCTCTTATAAAGTTATTATATCATAAAAATAGATCACATGGCTCAACAAGCCCATACTGACTAAATCCCACCATTCTTCATCTGATCCCATCAAATGTCTTTCTCTTCGTTGTTCCCTCATGTATTTATAAAACTCTCTTATGAACCCAACTATTCCTTGAGGTTGTGGGTTTTCCATTTGAAACAGCTTCTGGATGAAGAAGTTTCATCAAATTCCCTGCTATAAATATCTAAAATCTGTATAAATATCTGATAAAACCCCACTTAAGGTTTCTCTTGAAATGAAAGTGGAACTAATCTTGACAGTAAACGCTTTCATAATCTTACCTATCCCTATCAGGTCCCAACTCAGCATTCCCTTTTCCACAGAGAAAGAAACTGACCTCTTCATTCTGTTCCCACAACTACAGCCTTCCAGTTGTATAGTAATTTGAATAATTCCTATTTACACCTTCTCCAGTGCCACAATGTCCTTCTCGTATTATGGAAGCGAAACTGCACATAACATTCCAAATGTGGTTTAACAAAGTTTTAATGTAACTTCACAATGTTAATTCCATTCCTCTAGAAAATCACTTCAATACAATGCTTGCTTTTTTTACGGCCTAATTTATCCCTTCATTAGTTTTGTGATTTATGTTTGCTTCTCTAAATCTTTCTGTTCCTTAACTGCTATTTTCTTCCAGAGAAAAAGCACAATATTGCATCTGTCGACATTGAAGTCGAGTTGCTAATTGCCGATGTGACCCAAGGCACTCAGTATACTTTGGCTGCTCGCCTCAGGACGGAAGCCTGATAGCATGCTCAGCCACACACTGTGAACCAGCTGATTTCCTCTCACTGAGTTCGGACATACTCAGAAACCTAACTCAGTACAAACCAGGTATCTAATAGTTGACCATATGTTTATTGCCAAAGTGTCCAGTGACTTCAGGATGTGGGGAAAGAGAAACAAACAGAGGCAATAGGTTGCAGTGCAGGAAACAACATGGGTGGTAATGAGCATGGAAATTTAGGGATTATCAGTAAGTCTAGGAACAGAAGAGTTCAATTAAGAATATGCTTACCAAAAGCTATAATGATTTATATTCCAATAGCCAGCCCCATAGCAGAAGTGTCCACGTCGCGGAGCTGGAAACTGGAAGTGTCCTGAGCTAATTCTGCTACAACCATCATCTACTGTACAAGTGATGGCTCCCACTGATTGTCGCCGGAAACTTGCGTTCTTTTCAGGACGGACGATGACAGTGATGTAACATTTGAAACATGGATGATGGACACGAAAGAAGAAAGAAGATTCCAATAGCCAAATTATTCCATAGGGATATAAAACCTTTGGAAGGCTGGGCCTAAGATAAGTAAGCATTGGCCCAAGTTAACATGGAGAACTAGCTTGAGGGCTTAATTGAACGTTAATAAAATCAATAGGAATTCATAACATTGACAATATAATGTAACGGCGAAATTCTTTGGGAAGACATGATAAGAAGCTAACTCTACATTTTGCTGGAATCCATAAATAACATTTTGTTTATGGTACCACATCTAGAAACATTACTTCATAAAGAATGAATGACAAACTAGTTCCTATAAACTGAACATTTTTTCTCAGCCTTTATATAGGTTAATCGGCACAGTAGTAACTGCTTTTGATGTGAATCCAATACTAACATTCACTGCTCTGCAGGAAAGAAAAGTAATTGAACCATCAGCCTCACATGGAGCTTGCCAGTGTTATATTCATGTTCTCTGATCTCATGAGAAGAATATAATTATCTTATTTATTTAATCTCAGGTTTTTGATCCTTCCCAATTTTATTTCTGAGCTTTATTCAGAATATGTGAAAATCAAATGGAGCAAATGTATGAAATAAATATATTGACTATCACCTTTGCTTTTGAGCACACCATCTGGAATGGATGAAGAAAAGTGATAGAATATAGATCATAGGACAGAACAGCATGGGAACAAGCCCTTCAGCTGACAATGTATGTGCCAAACATGATGCCAAGACCAACACTTAACTGCCTGCACATCATCTATCGTCCCTCTTTACACTGCATATCCATGTGCCTATCAAAACGTCTCTTGGATGCCACTATCGTATCTGCCTCCACCACCATCCCCGCAGCATGTTCCCGGCACACATCACTCTTTTCGTAAAAAAAACCTGCCTAGCGCATTTCCTTTTAATTTTGCCCCTCTGGTCTTAAAGATTAGTATTGATAACTATCCTGGGAAAAAAAGGTTCTGACTATCTACCCTATCAATGCCTCTCATAATTTCTATCAGGTCTCCCTGCAACATCCGGCATTCCAGAAAAAACAATCCATGTCTGACTAACCTCTCGCTGTAGTTAATACATGCTAACTCAATCTTCGAGATTACCTGGATTAGGGATACACAGAAATCATACTGAAGAATGGGATATAGAGGACACACAGTGAAAAAATCTGGAAAGCACAGACAGTATGAGGGGGAGGGATGGAGAGAGAGGGAATACAGGGGTTACGAAGTTAGAGCATCAGCTTCTCGTTCTCACCGAGCAAACAGCTAACAATAGCCTGTTTCCTTTATCATCGTTGCTTTTTTGCATATCTTTAATTCGTTTGTTCTATATCTTTCTACATCGCCGTCTATATCTCTTGTTTCCCTTTCCCCCAACTCCCAGTCTGAAGAAGGGTCTCGACCCGAAACGTCACCCATTCCTTCTCTCCAGAGATGCTGCCTGCCCCGCTGAGTTACTCCAGCATTTTGTGTCTATCTTCGGTTTAAACTAGCATTAGAATTCCTTCCTACAGAATTCTGGTAAGATGTGGAAAAAATAGAACCGCAGATGCTGGTTTACAATTCTGGTGAGCCTCTTCTCTCTTCTGCATCCTCCACATCCTGCAGGTAATAGGGTAACCAGAGCCGCACACAATACTCCAAACGCGGCCAAACCAAAATCCTAGTAATGTTGAATGAGATAAATATTTGCCATTACCCCACAGATAACACATCTGTTTCTCTTCACAGTTATCCCACAGGGCCTTTTACATCCACCTGATAGGACAAACAGGCTCAATCTAACATCTCATCCAAAGTCAGCACCTCTAGCTGTGAAGCAACCGTGCTGTATTTCACTGGTGTAACAGGCCTTGTGCTCAAATCTTTGGAACCGGGCCTAATCTAGATCATGCTGACCCAGTGCTGGGAATGTTATAAACACAGGTGACTTGTTAGGGAATTGCGGGATATGGCAGACGCACATTGAAGAAGAGTAGGGCATGGGAGCATAGTCGTCATGGCTATCCCTCGAGGTCGAGGCTGATGGTCTACGTTCCATAACAGACGAAGATGCCTGTGCGTGTGTTTGTTTAACGTGTACTTGATGTTGCACTCCAAAAAGCACACAGTCCCTCACAAATCAATCAACTAATTCCAATGGCAAGGGAACCAAGACGATTGGAGCTGATAGATTTGTTGCAGCCTTCATCTGCCTTCACAGCCGTTGAGTTCAAGATAACTTTGTCCAACTGATCCGCCGTTGAGGTCTTGTACGTTGGGTCGTTCTTAGTCTGGACCCTTATCCTCAACCTTACCGCCATGGATGGCCCTATCAGAAGCCAGTGCTTCCGACGGCATCGCTCTCGGAATCATGGGGCACGCAAGCCTCTTCACCACAATAAGGTGAACGATCTGAAGAGGGGGAACATAGTAGATGTAGTAGAGAATGAATAAGCCAACATTGCACATGCTGCAAGAGCAAAATCAATGCGGACAATACAGCATTCATGGAAAGAGAAGCAGTCTTAATGGGCCAGGTTACACTAATCTTTGGCTGTAGCTCTTGGTCACTACTTGTGTTAACCTCCCAGCTGAACTTCTATTTTCCCGGGTGAACAACGATTGTGGTCCACCTAGCTGGGGTCCTGTCACACTTCCACGCGGCATAGTGGGCAGCACGTGATTATCCAGGTTCAATCTCGTACTCAGGTGCTGCTTGGGTGGAGTTGCTACATTCTCCCCATGACTGCGTGCATTCTTTCCAGTTTCCTCCCACATCTCAAATTGTTTGCAAAACTACCCATTAGTAGCAATAAAGAATGAAAGGGGAGTTGATGGGCATTTGAAACGTTGGTTGCACAAGTATAAGGCGGGGCAATTAGAACTGATAGGATTGCTGTGTTGGGAGCCAGCATTGACCTTCAGGGCTGAATGGCCATCATTGTAAATAAATTACAGAGCAATAATTGGACCATAGGCTGGGGAAATCTTGGTCTCCGTCCACAAAGCACAATGGAGAAAAAAACTTTTAAAAATGAAAATGATTTTTTAAATAAATAAATGAAAACGTCATTTCAAAATTGAAACTATTCTTAATTAATCAAAAACATAAATACACATTTAAATCATTTAAAACTCAAGCTTAGCTAACCCTCTGTAACTGAAGGTCTGTGACCTTGTTCAAAGCCAGGTCGGGAGTGGGTCTTGGTCCCTTGAATGACAACACTGCGGGTCTAAAGGCCGTGAGCGTGGGAACCTGGTCACCAGTATGTTGCTGAACTCAATCCAACAGTGAGCAAGCAGGCATGTCAGGAACTCACTGCTTACACACTCTACGTTTTGGATCAATGGTTCAGATCAATAGTCTTTCAACCGAACTCGTAATAGGAAGTTTTAGATTCAGAGAAATTAGGGGAGAAAAGGAAAGAATGGAAGGGGGGAAGGGACTAAATGTCTGCTTCCCTTGCGGCATGGAGACAGGCCCTTCAGCCCACCGAGTCCATGCCAAACAGAGATCACCCAATACACTAGCACCATCCTACACACTAGGGACTATTTACAATTTTATTGAAGTCAATTAACCTACAAACCTGTACGTCTATGGAGTGTGAGAGGAAACAGCAGCACTCGGAGAAAATCCATGGGGAGAACGTATAAACCCATTGTCAGGATCTAACCTGAGTGTCTGGCGCTGTGAGGCAACAGCTCTACCACTACAACATTGTGCCGCCCCTTAAGTACATTTGCTGGAAGTAAAAGACCAGGGAGTGTCTCTGATAGGATGGAAGGCAGGAAAGAAAACAGATGATGGTGGAAGACAAATCTTTTTTTTTTAATTTCTAGAAGGCCACTCCTCAATCTTCTATGTTCCATGGGTATAAACCCAGTGTATTCAATTCCTCCGTATACACAATCTACAGTCCTCCATTCCAGGCATCATCCCGGTCAATTTCTTCTGCACTCTTTCCACTGCTAGCACATCCTTCCTGTAGAATGGAAATCAGAAATGTACACAATCATCATATCATATCATATATCTACAGCCGGAAACAGGCCTTTTCGGCCCTCCAAGTCCGTGCCGCCCAGTGATCCCCGTACATTAACACTATCCTACACCCACTAGGGACAATTTTTACATTTACCCAGCCAATTAACCTACATACCTGTACGTCTTTGGAGTGTGGGAGGAAACCGAAGATCTCGGAGAAAACCCACGCAGGTCACGGGGAGAACGTACAAACTCCTTACAGTGCAGCACCCGTAGTCAGGATCGAACCTGTGTCTCCGGCACTGCATTCGCTGTAAAGCAGCAACTCTACCGCTGCGCTACTGTGCCGCCCAATACTCTAAGTGTGTTCTAATCAAAGGTTTGTACAAGTACTTTGGAATCATTCCAAAGCTACAAATCAGTAAAGAATGCTGCTTGATCGTCTGAGGACGATCCAGATCCAAGAGTTATCATTCATGCCTGTTGTACTCTCATCTTTTCACATTTGAACAAGCAGCAGAAACCACATTCAGAATTCCAGAATATCCTTAATCAATAAATTGGTCATGTTGGTGCCATGGGCCTGCACTATCTATCAGTCAGTGCAAATCAGTGGAAAGTCCAGCACTTACGCAGTCGTGGTGCAGAAGTAGTCAGTGTAACGTGAATAGAATCATTCTGAATGTGATGAGTAGATCAGAGACCATAAGCAGAAATACATGATGGGACTGCCACATTGCCCTCATCGTTAATTTCATAAATTCATCAAGGAAATTCACAATTATTTAAATAGTCAAGTAATAATTTGAAATTGAGCTATACATACAGTTCATTAATTGGTAAACTACGTTATTCACTGGAACGGATCAAGGTGCAATAATGCAAATTGAACAGTTCAATAACTAGGAACCAAAATATCTACATGTTAAAGTTAGATAGGGCCATCTATTGGTCTGGGATGGGATTGATAAAGTATATTATGCCACAGGATAACAATTGTCAGAACGTTATGGCTTAATCTCAGGAAACAATCCATCAGGACTAAGCAAGGAAAATTGTTAGGCCCTCCCTACATCAGATCGCTCTGACTTACCATAGGATGGCAGGGGGCGAAGGATCTGTTCAGGCTCAATAGCTGCCTGTTGCAGTGCACACCCCAATACACTCACCCATTAACCTATATTCCCATATCAGGCCTCAAAGGCCTTGGCCTGTGCAAGGCATCCAATTACTTTGTACCTGGCTTGTGTTATAATGGGCATCTGGTGGGTGAACCGGTGGGTGGGTGAAGGCTCATATTACTCCAGGCTGGCAGTACTAAGAATCTGAAAGTGTTGAAGATCGGGATTTCTTCAACCACAAATTCATCTCAGTAGTCCCAGTATCAGGCAATGAAGAAAAGCTAACATTAAATAGTCACTTCTTTGATGATAGAACATTACAAAGGGTTTTAAGCCAATAAAGTCCCTTTGGTCATCATTGTAACATAGAAAGCAGAGAACAATCAAAATACACAACAAGACCCCTCAAGCAGCAAAGTGTCATGACCAGAAAATTGACTAGACTAATTCATTCCCATTTAGAACAGATGACCATTTATTTGCACCATTGCATTGCACTATGCCTTGGGGGGGGGGGGGGGAAGGGGGGGATTTTGTTCTCACCAGCCACCAATCTTCCACGTATTCTCGACAAGCTTCAAGTCACATACTGAGTAAAGCGGAATAGACAAATCAAAACTACGATGCTATTCATGAGGTTAGTTGATTACTTTTATCCAATGTACCATTGCATTAACTCAGTTTTATTATTATTGTAATTTGTATTAAATTGTATTGATTCAGCACACCATTCTTTCTTCCCACATTCAATCTTTACTTTTTTGAGTCACTGCTGCCCCACAGCTCGACAAACCCAAATTCATTGCTTCCGTAGTTCCCCATCTTCCTCCACTTCGCCAACCAGAGGGGTTACTTGAAGTGACCTTGAAGGGAAAGGTCAACTTGAACATGGTTCCATGGCTAAACGTCACTGGATTTCCCGAGCCTGACTTGAAGACATCTCACGGATGTCCAGACAAGTTAACTACATAACTTAAATTAAATCAAAAAAATTGCTGATGCTGGAAATCTTAAAGAAAAACAAAATGTTGGAAGCACTCACTAGGGCATGTGGGGGAAAGAGAAACAGGTCTGATGCCATTTGTCAGAATTGAATATGTTTGCAAAGGTTGCTAGTTTTACACATGAAATAATTCTGGCCTTCATCGATAACCCTCGAGTCACTTTACAAAGCAAAGGCACTCTTAAAAGTCTCCCCATTCATAAAACATAATCAAACTATTATGAACACAGACATAGTTTATATAAAAGAATAACTGGCCAGCTCCAACACAATTTGATTGTAAACATCTGTGATGAATCTTGTTCTGAAGGATTTTCTGCTTCATTAATCTAGTATTTGGCATTTATTGATTACATCCTCTTGAACAGCATAATATTATTTTAACACATGACTTGCTCTATTTCTGTAGGTCTGAAGGGAACAGCACAAAATGTGCATCATGACTGTTGCAATTAGCTAAGTCTCAATGAAAGTGTAGTCAACCGCTAATAGAACAGCCACTAGATACCTCATAATGAAAGTGATGGAGGAAGAGGGGGAAGGAAGGCGGGGGCTGTGGGGGAGGGTCAACAATACACTCTACCCTATTTTCCCATATTAGAAGATTGTCTTCAAATCCCACACGAGTCTTTTTGGCCTCTCAATTGAGATGTTAATCTTTGCTACATAAATCACTTTTGCTCTGATGAAGAGACATTTCACGCAGATGCCTCCAAAATGTCTTCCTTACTTTACAATAGTGCCCTTTAACAGAACAAAGTCTGTCTGCATCTCGTCTATATCCCACATGTCTGGTCTCACCCATTCTCCCCTTGGACGGAGCAAGAATTAATTCCCCTGGTATCTCCTTTCAATCTCAGCAGCTCTGCATTCAATAGATCTTCCTTTGCATTATCCTCCTGAAACATTAACTGTTTCTCTTTCTACACATGGTACTTGATCTGTGGAGTGTTTGCAACATTTTCTGTTTTTTATTTCTGATTTCCAAAAACGGTACTTTTTGTTCAAACCTTGGTAAGATGTTTTATAGCCAATATCCATAATAACCTCAGGTGGCAAGATGCAGAATAGTTTAGTTTAATTTTTTTAGTTTAGTTTAGTCTATTATTGCCACTGGTATCGAGGTACAGTGAAAATCTTTTTTGTTGCACGCTATCAGCCGGTCATGATTAGAATCAAATCACCCACAGTGTACAGATGTCGAATAAAGGAAATAACTTTTATTGAAAGATAAAGTCCAGTAAAGTCTTATTAAAGATAGTCCGAAGGTCTCCAATGAGGTTGATGGTAGGTCAGGACTGCTCCCTCATTGGTGATAACTGCTCTCTCGGTTGCCTGATAACAGCTGGAAAGAAACTGTCCCTGAATCTGGAGGAAAGCTTTCTATTTCACCCAACCCCCCCCCAACTTATTTTTTTGTTCTTTCAACACACGGGTTTACCAAGGAAATGATCATTTGATCTCAACCAGTATGCTGTGCCTTGCAGGATAATGAATCAAAACTCCAGAATAAAAGTAGAGATTGCTAGAAATGCCCAATAAATTAGACAGCATCTATGGAGATAAAGCTAACATTTCAGGTCGATGACCTTTTGTGAGATGTGAGAATAATTAAACTATCCCATGAGATACAAGACAACTAAGACAGTGGAAGTGAAGGATATTGTGACTTGAATCTCTTTTGGCATTAAAAACAAATCCTGCTGCAAATCAGTGGCCACTTGTTAGTGACCTAGTGCTGAGAGGAACAATGAGGAAGTGAGGAAAGGAAGTGAAATGATAGTTCCTTTCAGCCAACCTGCCTCGGTTAATATGTGATAACAAGCAAGGAACCCAAGTGACACTGAAAAGCAAGTTATAGGCTACAACCATGTAGCCGATGATAATAACCATACACTTTTTTCAGTCACGGCGGTCAAAGAATCAATGTTAGCTCGACATGGAGGATAGTTCCCCGTTTATTTATAACAGTGCAATGGAATCCTCCTGAGAAAACAGAGTGACCTAAGTTTAACATCTCATCTGAACTGCAGCACTCCTAATGGTCTAGCAATCGCATACTACAGAGCTGGCTATTTGTCTTCAGTTCTCTGGAGTACAATTTGAACCCGGTCGGTATCTTTTGATTCAGAGGTGAAAGTGTTACCAGGTGAGTCACAAATGATCAGCAGCTGTGCAAGAGGCAGCCACTCTGTCACCGATGCAGAGTAATTGTAGGGCTGGAAAGCACCGCAGGAAGCTCTCCATTCTCCAGCTGGATGGAGGACCAGCAGAGGAAAATAGATTATGCATAATCAGCTGTAATTCTGCACCCAAGGGAAACGTCAGACATTTACTCTGCAGTGTTTGCCTGCGCAGATCCGCTTAATTATTTATATACCTGCTTTTAAATTTGCAGAACGAAGCAGGTCTGACACTTCTTTTATTACCTTTTATATGAACATTACTGTGTACACAACTACAAAGAAAATTCACAGAGGTGATCAATCAACCACCAGAATCTACCTCCCACATCGCCAGGTCAGACCAGACTCTGCCTGTTCTATTCCTCCAGGGTGCGGAAGAAAAATAGGCACAGTCTGCATTTAGCCGGAGTCACAAATTCGGATGGCCATCAGGGAATGACAGAAAATTAACTTCGGCAAGACCATTTCATCGGTATCAGCCCATAGTTACTGCTCTTTTTAAACAGCCAAATGCACGAATGGCAGACCCTTCTTGTGTAACTGTATTTGCAGTGAGCTCCGTCACTGCTTTGTGGCTGAGAACATTGCTCAACATTTCTTTTCTTTAGTGTTTTGGCAGCTCTTTGACCTAAAGGTGTCACTGGCCTGTATATCACTGGCGTCCCTCGGTAAGGTTAAGGTCCATGGTTCGTGCATGAGGTGAAATCCCCAACAGAGCGGCTCAGCCCGGCCCACCATTTTCTGGTTGCACTCTGTCACCAGTCTCCCCCTGAAGTCCACCCTTGGCTGCAACCCACCGGGATTCCTCTTTGAATGGAGATTGTAGAGCCACAGGGAAGAACATGAATATTTACTTACATGCCTTCAATTATGTATATTCTCTTTGGTGTTTATAACCGTATTTAAGTGTTTTTTTAACTTTTAGATTGGTATTTTGTGATTTAATTTTTAATAACTTAAAAATATATGAATTCCTAATTTCATTCTTCACTCCATTGTACTATGAGATACCATAATTGTCCTAAATGGATCTAACTCTGAACCAGTAATGTAACTCAAAGCTGAGCATCCATGAGGCGTGTGGACCAGCAGAATTATGCACCACCACAATTTAATGGTCAATAGTTCTTTGTTATCGCATCTAGTACAGAAATGCAGTGAATTCATTTTTTGCATACAGTTCAGTAAAGTATAGCCGTACCTAAGCACGATCCCCCGATTAGTTTAAAGTGTATAGAAGTAGTCCACTGAGACCGCAGGCAAGAGTCGCCAGGTTTTGGTAATTAATTTAGTAGCCAAGTATGTAAACATACAAGGAATTTGATTCGCCAACAGTCATACAAAAAAGCAACAAGATACATAACCACATAAAAATTAAACATAGACTTAAACAGCGGCGTGTGAGAATCCCCAGGCCACACAGCATAAGTGGAGACCCACAGCCATCAGTTCAATGTCTGGGCCATACATTCGCTCCTTCACTGTGATGTGACCAGAGTTGTACCGACCGCTGTCGCTCTCTCTGCAGTCCCTGTCCGCCCGAACAGTCACAAAGCCGCCCACACTCGCACTAGACTCCAGGATGTCCACATGGAGCGATGTCCCCGCAAAACACCGAGATCACTGCACTCCCTCTGAGTCCTCACCAGTGCAGGCAGCACGTCCATCTTGTTGTTTCGGCAACCACACATTCCCCACTGTAATGGAAGGCAAATAATTTATACCTTCTTTCCTCCTTTTGTCCCACGGTCGGGGCAATCGAAACTTCCGCAGTCGGGGCAACCGAAGCTCCTGCTTTGGGGCGATTGAAGTTCCTGCATTGGGGCGGTCGAAGCTCCCACATTGAGGTGGTCGAAGCTCCTGCATCGGGGCGATTGAAGTTCCTGCATTGGGGAGGTCGAAGCTGCATGCCTGGTAAATAGCAAAAACAGCATGGAATAGAGCCTCAAGCAGACCAAAGACACGCAGTCCAGTTACATTTATTCTGGAATGGTAGTGAACAATTAATAAACTAATGGCAGGAGGAGGCTCCAAGAACATTCCCAACTACAATGATGTTAAGCCTGAATACAAGTGCTAAAGACAAGACTGAAGCAGTCACGGCCACTTCAGCCAGAGGTACCACAGGATTCCTGACTTCCTCCCGAGATCCCCACTTCACAGAAGCCAGTGTCACCAATTGGACTCTATGTGCTTTCAAAAAATGACTGGGAGCATTGGATGCAGCAAAGGTGATGGGGCCAGTGGTAGCAATGAAGATCTGTGCCCCAGAACTAGCTACACTTCAAGTGAAGCTGTTACAGGACATTTACAACACTGAGGTCTACTCAACCTTGTCATAAAAAAAGAGAACAAATCAATCTGGCTAATTGCTGCCAATCAATCTACTTAATCATCAGCAAAGTCATGGCAGCCATTGATGTCAGAGATATTAAGAGGCACTTACTCAGCAATAACCCACTCACTAATGGCCAGTTCATACATGACCAAAGAGCCTCATCGAGGCTGAGCAAATTGAGACTGCCCTTGACTTTATGGTGCCATTTTAATTAAGCATGTCATCCAGGAATCCTGGTAAAATGGAAATGAATAAGCACTAAAAGGAAAGCACTTCATTGGTAGCTCATACCTTGTACAAAGGAAGAAGGTTGTGGTTGGTGGAGGTCAATCATCACAGCCCCAGGACAGCACTGCAGGAATTAACCAGGGCAACATCCAGGGTTCAAGAGTCTACAGATGCATTATCAATGACCATCATAAGGCCTGGGATAGGGAGCATCACCATTGATTGCATAATGTTCAATTCTATTTACATTATACAGCAAAGCACTAAGATCCAGACAACATTCAGGCATACGTTGGCATGTGCAATCCATAACACAAATTTTCCAGGTGCTAAACATTTCCAAGGAGATGAGTCTAAACAACTAACATTGATATTCAATGACATTGCCATTTTGCCAACTGCCGCACTATGAATATCTTGTGGCTCACTGTGACCAGAAACTCAGCTGTAGCAATGAAAGCAGGTCAGAGACTAGACATCTTGTGCCAAGTGAGTCACTGCCTGTCACACCAATGCCATTCCACCATCCGTAAGCCGCAAGTCAAGAGTTGCTCTTGTACATGATGGCACCATTCCCTTCCAGGTGATCTATAACCTGTGCATTCTCTCTTTGATTGTCCGTAACCTACATTCAGCCCTTATTAAATGATGTGGTTGTCAAAAAGCAATTCAATACTCTACTCACGTTCTGTAGCTCAATCCCTCGGGCCCACAGTGAATATTTATTTACAAAAGCAAAATATTGTGCATACAAGAAACTACAAATATAAGTAGCAGGTGTTGGAAATGCTCAGCAGTTGGGGCAACATCTCTGGAGGGAGAAACAGAGTTTTGGATCATTGATCAATCATTAGAACAAAATGAATATTTACAGAGGACATCCAAGATTATATGAAACAAGAGTGAACACATATACAAACAAGGAAATCCTTTTTAACAGCAACAAATAATTTGCTAGGGAGCTCAAAGGGTTGAGCACCATCTTGCGATCATTTTCCCTTCTTCCAGAGAAGCTTTAATCATTTGCATCATTACTGGCTTGCCATCACTTGCCAGTGATTTCCATCAGCGTCTGTCCACCTAGACTGAGCATTATCTATAAAAATATATATATATTTACTATCACGTGCATCAAGATGTAGTGAAAAGGTTTGCTTGCATGCTGTCCAGTCAATTCATACTGCACTCGAGTACAATCAAGCCCTGCACAAGTCACAGCAGGTCGTGCAAAGTAAAACACCAGTGCAGAATTTATTGTTTCAGCAGGATGCAATATAGTGGTTTCATAATGATGAAGTATATGATTTCCGAGTTTATGATTTAGTCTGAATGGGGTCAGCATGGAAGAAAATTTAACTCTTTGTGTCAAGCCTCGGCCAAGATTTATAAAACACCAATTTGGCATCAGGCTTGATGTTTTTATGAACTTTGCAGCTGGTAAAGCCACTGCAAGCAACCCTTTGTGTCTGGCGTTTGCAATCATGACTTGGTGGTATCCACATGGACATTTTCTTCACCATTCTTCAGCTCATGATATCGGTTGTCCTGTGTTCGAGCTAATTTTCGGGCTGGAATTGGGGCTAATTTTAATCTTTGCCACCAGATCACACGATACATTGTACTTACTGTGAATTTAAGGCATGTTGTGAGTTCAATTGCACTTTCAGCTGGAGGTGGATGGATTAATTTCCTGCCATAGTTGTCTCTGCTCATTACAGATAATGTTTCTATACTTATCTTTAAGAGGTTTCATTGCTGCGTTGCTAACACAGAAATTCTGTCAATGCTATCAGTGATTCTGTACGTCACCACACGGATTGCTGTTTGATGCCTTCCCCAACAAGGGAAAACACTTGCAATGATTTGAACTTACGCCTTTTATTGATTACTCTCACTATAAAATAACACAGACAGTAAAAAAGCATATGTAATTAAACATATTGTAACTCATTCACAAAATATTTTAAAATATGAATAGATTTGAAATGATTTATTTTCAACTTCTACAAATTTTATTTGTCATATCTCAACCTAAGTGCAACTATTCTAATCTTTTGTTAGCATTAGTGAAATGTTTATAAAGGTATTTAAATTTGATTTATCTTCTCCATGGTTTGCTGTAGGCAATAATTTTTCAATTTGCGGTTCATCAAATATGATGACATCACAGGTAGTGAGTGCCAAAGGTCCCTTTGAACCAATGCCAGAGAACAAGAGATGTCAGATAAGAAGATGACTCTGAGTATTATGGGGATTTTTCAACAAGGTCAAGTAACAACACCATTGCTTCATGAGTGAACACCATCTAATGGAATGTCATCGCCTTGCACAGTGGGGCAGAGTGCAGTTTATAATCCAAAAATAGTGCAAAAATGGCAAAAAGAGGGATTCATCAAAAGCACTGTCTTGAGCAAGAAAGGAATTAGTTCATCTGAAGCTGATAGGAAGTGATCTTGCCAGAATCTAGAGCTTCTGTCAGGGCCCAGATGTGATTTGAAGCCACACAATGGTTCAGCCTGCAATTAGCCAGGATACCATCTTGAAGATGCTGAAGAATTTGTCTGCTTTTGCACTTGAAAGATGTGCATTCAGTAATCAATGCTTGCCCTAACATAAACCAGCATTTTGGGAGTACTTTTAAGATTTGATGCAAGTTAAAGTTGCTGCTTAAAGCCATACTCACCACCAATGTTTGTGCCATCCACAAATCTATCTATCATTCCTTCTACATTCACATCCAAGTGGTAACATCTGTATACTAAAACTCTCGTTTGTTTGTTTGTTTGTTTGTTCCCACACTACAGTCAAAACAGTACACGATAGCGCGACAATTTTAGGCCCACCTAGTCACCGTCGTCCCTTTGGTGCTAATGGAAGAAGTTTATTTGAAATTGGTGTTATATTTTTAAGGTTATTCGCATTTTAAAGTTTAAATCTATCTCCTAGGGAGGGAGGGGGGAGGGAGGGAGGGAGGGAGGAGGAGGAGGGAGTATAAGGGGGTTGAGGGGGATGGAGTGGGGGGAGGGGAATGGGGAAGGGGAGAGGGAGGAGGAGGGGAGGGCAGGTGGAGGGGGGGTGCAGGGGTGAGAGGGGAGGGGGAAGTGGAGGGGAGGGGAGGAGGGAGGGGGAGGGAGTGAGGGGGGAGGGGGAGGGGGTGGAGGGAGGGGGGAGGGGGAGGAGGGAAGGAGGGAGAGGGGGAGGAGGGAGGGAGGGAGGGGGGGGAGAGGGGGAGGGGGAGAGGAGGGAGGTGGGGGGAAGGGGGGAAGAGGGTTTCACCAATGCAGGAGAGGTTTGGGCCCAACGGGTCCACTTGGTCTAGTATAATCATAAAGACTAAAGGTTCCAAAGCTGATTTCTGAGGTACACTCTACATCCCATCACTCAGCCAATTTTTGAATCCAATTAGCCAGTTTACCTTAAAGGTAATTGGCTGCTACCCTTTGGAATAATCTACTGCGTGGAACCTTGTCAAATGCCATAGTAAAGTATATATAGAAGACATATAGATGACATCCTCATGTTGTTTTGCCCACAAACGTCTGCTACTAATCTATTTTTGCCAAGTCCTTTCTTGCACTATCAAAATTAATCTCCCCCAATTTAAGACCTTAACTCGAGGACCAACCTTATTCATTTCCACAACCAATTTGAAACTTACAGAATTGTGATCTCTGTTTCCACATTGTCCCCCAATCGACATTTCCATCACTTGGTTTCCAAGATAGTCTAAGATGAGGTCAATACTCCCCAACCCCTTCTCTAGTAGGAATATCTAAATAATGTCTTAAAAAAGTATCTTGGACACACTCAACAAATTCCGTGCTATGTAAGCCCCTTCGGCAAAGGCAATCCCAGACAATACTGTGAAAGTTAAAATCACCAACACTATAACCCCATTGCTTTTATATCTTTCTGTTTTTGCTCACGTCTCTGTTCTTCTAATTCCAATCGACTATTTGAATATCTATAGTATAACCCCAGTAAAGTGATTGCCCTCTCTCATTCCTAATTCAACTCAGGTGCTAATGATTACGCTTTCTAGACTAACAGTCTGAGTGGAACCCTCAAGTACATGCACAAAACTTGAATCATTAGCGTTCGAGTTTAAAAGCTACCCCAGTCTAGAAATTACTCCCTACAACATCGACTTAGAGGATCTCTGTAGCACCCTCACATAAAAAACATACTTCTTGTGTGTAAGAAAATAACTGCAGATGCTGGTACAAATCGATTTATTCACAAAATGCTGGAGTAACTCAGCAGGTCAGGCAGCATCTCGGGAGAGAAGGAATGGGTGACGTTTCGGGTCGAGACCCTTCTTCGTCTGAAGAAGGGTCTCGACCCGAAACGTCACCCATTCCTTCTCTCCCGAGATGCTGCCTGACCTGCTGAGTTACTCCAGCATTTTGTGAATAAATACTTCTTGTGTGCTTTGTTCTTCAAACTAACCAGGTCTCTCGGAGCTCCTGGAAACTTCTGCCAACTCTTCCCATCTTTGCAGAATCCATCCATTAATCAGTAATGTTCCACTGTGGGTGAAAGAGTGATGTTCATGTTGTGGTGTGTCCCCTTGGAGGCCCCGACGTGGGAGGACCACCGTGAGGGAGGTGGAGGGGAGAACAATGGAGGACCTGGCATGGGGTGACTGCCATGAGGGAGGTCTTCTTCTTCATTCATATGTCAAGCACAACAATCAAAAGTGGCAATTGGTGCTTCAGAGTACCATAGTTGACGCTTTGCTGCAAATGTTGCCAATTCCGTAGAAATACCCAGGATGGACGACGAGGACATAAAGCAGCTCCCACCCCATGAGGGAGGTGGGGAGAGAACAATGGATAATTGGGGAAGGGAGGAGAACAAAGGACAATGGCCCAGCGTGGGGGGACTGCTGTGGGGGGGGGGGGGGGGGGGGGGGGGTGGGTGGAGAGAATAAAAGGAGGAGTCGGCATGCTTTGTAACTTTGTCAGTGCTGCATTTGGCTGCTATTTGTATACATTGGGTCGGCAGCAAAGAATTTCACTGTGCCGAGTCACATGTGACAATAAAGTATTCCATTCCTTTAAGAGCTTTGCATTGAGATTGCTGCATCTGTACTAAATGCCAGCAGCTGAGAGATCTTGCATTAGATCACTTGATCAAATCATGTTGCAGCTATCACAGTGCAGTGGTACAGAATGAAACCTGATCACGCTGTTCAGTGAACCTCACAGTAAAGATCTCTTTCACAGACCATGTTAGAGTGATGCACAGCCCTGTTGGAACACCATTAAAGTGCGGTGAACCAATTTCAACTGCAGTGTGTTTTATTTCTACAGCGTCCACATATCCTCACCCTCAGGACAAAATAATCTTCAAGAATTATTCACAGGGACTTTTACCGTACACCTCTCCCCCACACAATGTTTTATCCGTGAGCTATTGTAAACATTGCACTAAAACTTTGCTTTCTGCCTCCACCTATCCTTCAGAGTGCCGCCTATCAGTGTGAGAGGCTGGTGGGGAAAATGATAACTCTTCCAAATTCATTGTCGAGGTGTGTGGTCAGAACAAAATGTCAGCAAATTTACATCACATTAAATGTCTGCAAGATCAAACCAGACCCCAATTCACCAAAAGATGAGAAATAGAAACTCAGACTTCTTCGTCAATTGCTATTAAAAAAATCACAGAGTAACAAACAAGATGTAGAGGTATCCCACAACAACCATGTCTTTTAGTTAACAAAGCATACCCCAGGTGTTTCAGAAGAATATTTTTAAATATGTATCTATAAATATTTAACACCGAGTCACTAAAGGAGATACTCGGACAGGTGACTTAAAGGTGGCTCGAATGGGATAGTTTCACAAGGTTTATTCAAAGCGAATAGGCAGAGAAGGCACAAAAATATCTCGGGAATTAAATTCGACATTGCATGGCCCATAGTGTATTCTTGAAAGTTGTAAACTTCAAAAGTAAGAGCTTGAATTTGTTAAAAGAACTGGAGTGGCAGTAGGAATAGTAATCATAATGGATGTCACGCTGGTTCAGTAAGAGACCAGATAATGGTAATAACACTGCTTCTTGAGCTGCTGCTTCAAAACACTTTGTTTCACTTTCCATTGGTATTATCTAAGACTTTTTTTTTAAAAAAGGGCTTATCAGTCATCCTCCTCTCATTGCCGCACCTCATATTCTGGGTCACAATGTCAATAGAAACCGCAGACACCTTAAGTGATTGAAATGAAGCAATAATGGACTGAGCGTATGTAATGTCAACTTAAATTGAGGATGGGCTGCGTGATTGAAGGATGCAGTCAAGGATCAGGTCTCGCGTGTACCCGTCTTCCTATCAATTTTCCAGCTTGTCGATCATGCTGTGACTCTACTCTTCAATCACATCGTAAAAGATGTTCACACCTGCCTGTTGTTCACCATTACAGAGTCGGTGTATTGATGGAAGTTGCGGGCTGTATACTAATATAACAGCAGCATTAAAAAAAACTGCTTCTTATATTCTCTTATTCTTGTAGAGTAGCGGGATTATGCTATAGAGCCCCCTTTTGTCTGCTCCCTTGTTAAAAGATTATATAATCTTTTACATCAATGATGATTTACAACACTATATCCCTTGATTTCTTTAATATCCAAAAACCTATTGACACGAGCTTGAAATATATTTGGTGATTCAGCGTCTACAACTCTCCTTAGAAAATTCCAAAGATTCACCACCCTGTGGATGAAGACATTTCTGTTATACCCACTCCTGAATGGCCAATGTTATGTTTTGAGAAGGTGACTACTGGTTCTCAACATTCTCTCAACATTCATCCAGTCAAGTCTATAAGAATTTTGAATATTTCAGTGATATCAACTCCCTAGACACAATCTCCTTCATCTCTTAGGACAAACCACTTCCCACATCTCCTCCCACCCTTACGCATCCCCCAAAACCAGGAATTAAAATGTTGAACTTCTTACTTTCTCTATTGCAATATATCCTTCCTTAAGCCGACAAAGGAGCAATCGCACCAAGGCTCTATATATAATTGCAGTAAAATATTTTTACCAAGGCTCTATATATAATTGCAGTAAAATATTTTTACTCATATACTCAAACCCTCCTTTAGTAAATGTGCAAATTGTTTTCCTAACTAATGCGTGTTGCTTTCCATAAACCCAGAAAATATGATACATTTTGGCCTCCCCATTGGGAAAGAGACTTCATTCTATCTGAGCAGCACAATGGCTTGAGTAGTTTGTGGAAATGGCACATAATGATTCAAAAGAGCTTTCTTCTGACCATCACATTATAAGATACATATTAGTTAAGGGATGTGTGTGAAATGAAATGTGGTTGAGAGTCACTGTAATTGTAATCCAACAGTTGTTAACATCATGCATTTCCAGGTCCGACGATATTGCCAAGATGCAGAGTGACCACATTGTAGGCCAACAAATAATCTCATTACATGAATCACCAAAAACACACAGAATATGAAAGATTGGTTCTGTTTCCCACATTGCTTTTAAATTCACTGGGGACCCTTTACTGAATTCAATGAAAAATCATATCATATCATATCATATATCTACAGCCGGAAACAGGCCTTTTCGGCCCTCCAAGTCCGTGCCGCCCAGTGATCCCCGTACATTAACACTATCCTACACCCACTAGGGACAATTTTTACATTTACCCAGCCAATTAACCTACATACCTGTACGTCTTTGGAGTGTGGGAGGAAACCGAAGATCTCGGAGAAAACCCACGCAGGTCACGGGGAGAACGTACAAACTCCTTACAGTGCAGCACCCGTAGTCAGGATCGAACCTGAGTCTCCGGCGCTGCATTCGCTGTAAAGCAGCAACTCTACCGCTGCGCTACCGTATATATTACATGATATATGATGTAATATATCATTATACAACATCCAAAAAACCTGAATTAAAAGTATGTTGGAGTATTAATTGAATAATACACAATAATCTAGAAGATTTTTTATTGAAAGGAAAACACTCCCAAACAATTATAGGAGAATGTGTCGGATGCAGCACCATCTAAAGACACCCTGCAGTAATGTAGAAACCTTCAGCATCCTCATCCCCAGGTCAGATGGAGATTGACCACATTGCAAACTTGCTAGTGGCTCTGAAGGATTTTAAAAGGCTCATCAAGAAGACACAAAATCCAGTAAGAAGCACATTTTTTAATGTAAGAACAGCTACCACAAGCAGTTGTGTGACAGGTGGTTTAAAGTATATGCCCCACAGTAGTTTGCACGTGGAATTATGAGTATGATATCACAACAATCCGTATTTTTATTATTGTGTGTGTACGATCTGTCGTTTAAGGTATAATGTGTGAAAGCATCCATCAACATACATTTATTGCAAATTCTTCATTGCTGCAACAGAAGTAAGCATTTGCTACATAGTACATTCTCTGTTTTATATGAATAGTCTATTCCCTAAACTACACTTTCAAGATAACGTACATTTACTAACTTGTTTCTGCAATGATAATGTGGGTCAATAATCCCAGGACAGCACATCCTTCAGTACTCATGAAAATGTCCTTCCATTCCACACACCAGATGTGCAGTTTTCTGCCAGAGGTAACAGATTTAAGAGCACGGTGCAAAAATAGTCAAATACATCATAATGTTGTGGTAATGGTGATATCTAGCTTTTTGCCAAATTTTTCTAATATTCTTCACAAACAGCTATTCTGCACCTTTCAATACTTTATGTGTCAATGGGCATAATTCCCTATGGTATTCAAGGTAAACATTTGTTTGATTTGATTTAATTTGATTTAGATACAGCGCGGAAACAGGCCCTTCGGCCCACCGAGTCCGCGCTGCCCAGCGATCCCTGCACACTAACACTGTCCTACACACACTAGGGACAATTTTTACATTTACCCAGTCAATTAACCTACATACCTGTACGTGTTTGGAGTGTGGGAGGAAACCGAAGATCTCGGATAAAACCCACGCAGGTCACGGGGAGAACGTACAAACTCCGTACAGACGGCGCCCGTAGTCAGGATCGAACCTGAGTCTCCGGTGCTGCATTCGCTGTAAGGCAGCAACTCTACCGCTGCGCCACCGTGCCGCCCGTGTTCTTATTATTCAATCTTTGGAAGGGGTGGGAGCTGTAAGAAGAATTTTTACAACAAGCCATTACTTAATGACAACAGTACCCATTATGCGTCTGTCGATGCAGTGCCTGAGCCCCAACTCCAGGCTGTGATGATGATGAGTTCAGGATGTGGCCTTTCTATACGGAGCGACATCTAATGGGGTACCTATAGAGTTTGAGTATAATCATTGTTTATGCCTGTCCTGCAAACTTGCATTAATCTGCTCCAATCTTACTCAAGACAATCACTTTTGTGAAGCTCAAGGTAAAAGCCAGCAAACATCAGAAAGCATCCCAAGAAAGCTAAACACATCTACCCTCTTTATAATTAGGTAAATGAGTAACTCAGTTCAGCAGCCATAAACATTTATGGATGAGCTATGTAATTCCTGTGGCATCAAACCGACAAATGAATATTTGATTGCCAATAGCACACTGAAACCGGATTGAAAATTATCAGCAGTCTTAATACCAAGATGCCTTATATTGCAGTATGCCATCAACAGTTCAAATATGGGACATTACATTACTTTAAAATACCAACAAAGTATATTTAGAATATAAAATATGAACAGTTCAAATATCAGCTGTAGTTTATTAATATAAAATCTCAGCAGTTTAACGATTCATACCTGGAAACTCTTGCATTGAGCTTGCCTAGACCCTTCACACAGCAGGCTTCAGATGGGCTAGTGCAGTCACACATTGAATACACATTTGTGGCTTCAGCAGTGGGGACTGGTGGGGGTGATGGCAGACCTGCAGATGAGACAAGCAGAGAGCTGAGAGAGCATACTGATGTTATTATATCATTCAACCAAAGTTAAGGCTCCTTTGAGGGTTGTGAAGGCACAAATACAGTCTCAGTAGCACCAGCACCATTCTGTTATTGTGAAATACAGTGATGTACAGTTGGGTGCAAATAGCACAAGAAGATCTCAACATTGATTTCAAACCCCATCAAGTCTCTTGGCTGCAGTTCAAACACAAGAAATCTGGTGAGTACTACCAAATGCCATCCTTCAGCTGATGAATCAGCACTCCTTCATGTTTAACATCACATAGAAGATGTATTGAGGGTTCTGACAACACTAACACTATCTCAGGAGCATCACCAATGACTATAGACCTGAGTCCTGAAGAACACAACCATAAGGTGTACATCAGGTATAGAAAGGACCACTAAAGCAAGGCACCACTTTCCATCTGCTCTTCAATCTATCTGTCACTGATGAACTCCTCCTGGATATTATTGTTGGGAATGCTTCCTAGCAACCATGAAAACTCTGAGAACTCCTTCATGCTGTATGGCATCAATGTTAAATGGAATAGATTCAGAGCACATACAGCAGTTCAGAAGTGGACAGCTATAATCCATTATTAGAACAATGCTGACACTATCGTTTATTTTAACTGAGGGACCGACCACGTTCTGTGAGGATTACCAAAGCAGCATTCAACACAACCCTTAAAAAAAGTGCCAAATGGGTAAAGTCTATAAACACACATCTGCCTGCAGTCTCCACAAAAGTAAGTAATTGCACGACCTATCAATTAAAGGATTAGCAACAACCTCTGCAATTGTTCAACTTCAATTTATGAATGGTGGTGGTCACTTAAATGATTCATGTCTTCAATTATGTACTTATAATTATATACAGATGGAGGTGCCAAGCGAATGATTCACTTCAGCCCATCGAGTCTATGCCATTCAATCATGGCTGAACTCTGCCTCCTAATCCCATGTTCCTGCCTTCTCCCCATAACCATTGACACACATTCTAATTATTGGAGAGTGGAGATTAGGACAAAGTTTCAGATATAAACTTGTCCTCCAGAGGATAATCATGAATTGACTTCAGTCAATTGTGCTGCTATATCCTCCTACATATTAATTTTTGTGAAACTTGTGTACATCTAGTGTAATTTTCTTAATGACAGTCAATCCTTGATCTGCTTGAAGTACAAAAGTTAAAATGTCAGGAACTATAGTAGTGCACTCCCTCATAATTAAGTGAAATAGTATTTCAGTTTACCAGCAATAAACATTTATGGATGTGCTATACTATTCTCATGATAGTAAAACTGTTAATGCATGTCGAATTTGCTCAAAGCACAATGTAATTCCTTTGTAAATTATCAACAGAACCAACAATGAGACATATTTTATTGGTGCATATCAACGGTTTAAATATCATCACAGTTATATTATTTTAAAATATCAGCCATTTAAATATCAGGTTTAACATAACACCACACATTGCCAACGACCCATAGGTCAGATTCACGTTATGTGTGTATTTCACATTAATAGGACCACTCCTACCGTTTCTGTGACCAGTGCAGAAAGGGAGAGGTTGCTTGGCAGTTGCTTAAGTGCTCAGCTGTTCTGAAATACAGATTGGCTGAGGTGTCCCTCATCAAGGCAATAAAAAGAGGATGCAGTGTTCAGAAAAATGTCAGAATTCATTTTAATTGAAGCCTAGTAATGGTGCCAAGCACCACAGGCTGTGAAGTAACTGTGACATGCACACCAATACATGGCCCAATAATAAATCAAAATAAACTCAATAAAAGGAAGGAAACGTTTATGTAGCCATGAATTAGAAGATAGAATGAAGATAGATTTTTAAGGCCAGTGTTAGGGACAAACACATTACTTTTCTGTTATTCTGCCCAAGGTAATAACAAATATTCAGAACTTAGTGCACCTGATGCAGCTTAAGTCAGTGGCAGCAGTAGAGAAGGACAGGAAACAAAGTTGCATTGATGTAGAGATGGCAAACTTTGGAACAGAATGAGGAGCAAAACGGAGAGTATTGTGTCAGAGAAAAGCAAATGGTACACAGTTCATGAGCAGGGATAGCTGTGAAAATGGATGCCATCTTACAATCCCTGTGGACTTGTTTTCAGTGCAAGATGAAAATTAACAACCGCACCAGGGCATCAAAGGTCACCTTCACCTATTTTTTCAGTGTTATTAAACATATATTCCTTTATTACTAGTGAATTCACCATGCTATTGATATTCGCTATGTCATTAATATTTTGATATTCCTTTATTACTCGTGCATTCACTAGTAGTAAAGGAATACACTATTGTTAATCAGAAGCTTGAGAGAAAATAACATGGCTTTCCCCTTTTCTGGGACCCTGTTCTCAATGGATGGACAATGCATTAACCTGGCAACACCAAATAATATCTCAGAGGAGCTGAATCTTCAAGTAAAAACTTTTCATTGTTGGTACATTAAAATCTGGGACAGGCATTAGACCATGAAGAGTTCCATTCTCTCCTCAGTATTCCACAATTCTCACTTTCTATTCACCTATGCCATGAGATCATGTTTTTATGCTATTGGAAAATTGGACACTGCATTGGACTGAACAGAAATTCTGTCTTTGAGAGCATCTTTGTAATTTAGTTTGAAGATTTTTAAACATACTTTCTTTACAGTTGAAGTTGAAGGAATGCCATTATAACGTTACTTGCTGGTTGTCACAAGCACCACTTGATGTCAATGTCAAGGAGCTGTGAAGTGACTGACAGATCAGAAGTAAAGCTTTGGCAAAGGTTCGTGGTGCCAGACTTTAGTGCACCTCCGCAGTTCTTCAGCACAATAAGCCGCTTTACATCTGCCTCCCACATTGAATCACCCAATGCACCAGTCAATCAGCCAAGATTAAATTTCTCCACACATACTCACAGCTCCTAGTCCCCTTTAATAACTATACACAGTAAGTGGGGGGGATTGGGTTGTTTTTAAACGATTTTAAAGCAACAGCAACAATATTTGGTACAATGATTATAGCCTGCAACAAGAATAGAATACAGAAAGGATTTGAATCTCCAAGCCCTCTAATATCAGTCTAAATTCACCAAGGCATGCAATTTGCATATAGACATCACATCATTAACGGGATTATGCAGGAGCTGTATGTTCTCTACCCCACCGAGGCCCGTTGTAGCTTTAGAAACCCTTGTTCTAAATAGAAAGATAAACACATTATAATTTAAAAGTAGATTGTTGTAGCCAGTATTGTAAATCAGGAAAATAATTACAGCCTGGGGAACGGTTTAAATCGTATAATTTAATTTGCATGGCGAATTATAATTTATCCTGCATTTGAATTCTTTTAAATGAGTAGATTTTTGTGCATTTTGAAAGCAGTTGTAGAATTCGGCGCAGAAGCAGGATGTATCCTGCAAGATCCCATTGTCGGACAATCAAAGCGGAGACTTTGCAATAGAAGGTATACATGAAAACTGGATGGATTATTCCCATGATTTCACCAACACACTGAAGTAACCTACAATTTTCTTTAAATTCTCTTTTCAAGAAAATACCTCATTTAAAAAGCACTGGTAGCCTCAGCAGTGTGTTTTATTTTCAAAACTCACAGTCAAACTCATCCATCAAAAACTACAATTGTTTGTGGGTAGCTTGACATACTTTGCAAAGTCTTTGGCCATTTGCTTCTGATTTTATTTCACATTGATTCAAGGATGGTGTTTGTAATCATGAATGACAGGACAAAGCAGAAATCTTTGATGTGCTAGTTATATACAAAATAATCACATGAACTAAAGTTGTAGGAGAAAAAGTGGACAGAACTAATAAAATGTCCTAAATATATGAAAGATTTCTCACACAAGATTTCCTCTTGTCCAAAACCCAGTGACAAGTCAGCCTGCATGATTTAGAAAACTAGAACTCTATTGTCATTCATATATGCAAGTCAAAATAAACATATTTATAGACATACACACACATGCACACACGCATACGTAAATTTGAATCAAAGCATAGCAAGCAAACTATAATTAAATTATACGTACTTCTGGGTAAAAATGTCCCATTTGCAGAGGGTGAAGGGGAGAAAAATAGAAGCCAAAGGTTTTTGGATGACTGCGAGGGACAGAAGAACAAAGCAGAAAAAAAGTACATACAACAGAGGCATTTGGATGGGCACTTGAAATGCTACAACATTCAGGGCTACGGTCCAAATGCGGGAAAATGGGATTAAAATTAGACTGTGTTTGGTAACGGGCGGCGCGGACACGATGGGCCGAAGGGCCTCTTTCTGTGCTGTAGGACTCTATGACTCTAACAGATGTCAAATTATGAACAAAACTGAGAACAAGACTGATTACAAAAAGTTCAAAGAGAATTTAAAAACAGAAATAAGTGAGGTAAAGATATAACAGCAAATATAAAAGAGACACACTTAGCAAATTCTGCCCAACATAATCCCTTAGCACTATGTTTGTCCAATCAATATTATTGACCAAATTCAAGAAAATAGTCTAACCACCTACCCTTCACATTTAATGGTGTTACCATCTTTGACTCCTCATAAATCAAAATGTTGGAGGTCGCCATTGATCAGACGCATAAATCTGTGACTAGAGGAGCTTGTCAGAGTCTGAGGCTCCTGTGGTGAGTTACTCACCTAAAGCATCTTTCCACCCTAGACTGCGGTCTTTCCCAACAAAGTCTTTGCAGTGACAGCCTGAGCTTCATCGCACACTTCATCATGTACTCCTGCACCCTGGAACATGCCAGCCAGCAACATTAGCATGCAGATATATTTTACACTAGAAGACCATCAGGTTTTTTTGGGAAGACCAAAGTGTAACATGCACCATGTTGATTATCTTCGAGCAGTACATGAGTTTGTCTGAACCTGCAACCCTCTCATCCGATGGCCAAACGGTGAACTTTGAAAACTGCTCTGAAGAAGGGACTCGTCCAGAAACATCACCCATTCCTTCTCTCCAGAGATGCTGCCTATTCCAGCATTTTGTGTCTATCAAAACTACAAGACTTCTGTTCATCAGTCACAATATCTCTTTTTGGTCAGTGTTCATGTTTTGTGGTCCGAAAACTCTATTGTGAAGCAGTGTGTGATATTTTGCTACTTTAAAGCTGACATTAAATACAACCTTTCATTAGTAGGTTGTGTATAATTGTGCTAAAGAGAGGGTCGCATCAATCAATTGTCTGCTTGGCAAATTTCCTAGAAAGGGGAAAGGAATTGATTTCTTTGCCACCAACTGCGAAGCAATCAGGTTGTGGACAAATTTACCAAGCACCAGCGACTCCATGACTCAGAAGCTGAACGGTGATCAGCTGGCAAACTGTGGCGCTCTGTATATTTAATGAGGAAAACTTAGATCAAGATGGATTTGGCAGGAAAGGATTTTGCTGCATTGCCGAAGGGTTCTATAAAAAAGGAAAATAACAGTTTTACGAACATTTACAATTCGGTGACAGATGGTGTGCGAGGTGAAGAATCCACTAGGGTGGTGAAGCAGGGTGGAGATGGCACACTCCAGCTCTTTGGCTGGGTTAGACAACATAAAGTAACCACTGGAATAAAGCAAGCATGATTTAAGGGTTGCTGCAAGAAGAGAATTGGGATCATTAATCTGAAGTCAGTTTACTCATCTCAATATCTTTCTCAATACATCCATAAGAAACAGTTTAGCTAGTAAATTAATCTTGCAAACTACTATATCAATAAAAGAAGCCATGGAAGGTCAGGGCAACATTTTTACTCTGTGATTGCTCCACAGAGGAAGATGCTCTTTCCGGCAAGTTCTACCCTGAACATCATTGCAACATACAGATAATAATAATAATAATAATAATAATAATAATAATAATAATAATAATAATAATAATAATAATAATAATAATAATAATAATAATAATAATAATAATAATAATAATAATAATAATAATAATAATAATAATAATAATAATAATAATAATAATAATAATAATAATAATAATAATAATAATAATAATAATGTTAGTAATTATTGCCATAATTCTTAATATGTTCCTGCTGGTGCACTAAAGTTAATGTGCTCAATTCTTAAAGGAATATAAGGTAGGAAGCCAACGCGGCATTCAAATTGGCCAAGGTTTTGGAGGACAGTCCTTGCATCAATGAGCCAGCCACACAGAAACTGCAGATTGTATCCCAGACAAGACGTTACTAACTCGCATAGCCAACTTTGTCTCTTGATCGTGAGAAGAACTAGTTTGAAGAAGAAGTAAGCCAACTGTGCTCTTCTGCTGATCAAATCAACAACATTGGAGCCACAAACAATATCCCAGGAATAAAAAGCAATTAGAATCAATACTGGCTAATCTCTAAAATGGATCTGAGCAGACCTTGGTTTAGATTCAAAAGCCTTTTACAACAATGCTTCAAAGAGTGATATGTTATTAGCTTACAGCAACTGAAAGCTCAGAAAAAATGTCTCTCAGAAACATCTAAAGTAGTTATTTTCAAATAGCTTGCATTAATGCAGATAAAATAAAAACTGATTTTAATGACTGTGATGAGAGGAAGTATAAATCCTACAGCTAACTAGAACAAGCAGGTCTATCAATAATTTCCCTTATTGCATCCAAATGAGAAATATGAAGTTTGCACTTGGCAGGTAGCCGCCCAAGAAGCTCAGAGGTCAGTCATCTCGGTGGGAAGAATTAAATCTTTGAAGAATTTAGTTAACTATCTGCCCTTGCAATGTTGTGATTCTTTTTTACAAAAATACTCAAGCTTTTGGAAAATTCAATTTATATTATCCAACATTGGGCCTTGAGGTTAAAGACAGGTCTTTGTGTTGCGCATCAAGGAGTGTAGAAGCTGGCCAGATAATCTCAAAAGAGCCACTACATTGTGGATTCCCCAACTCCACAGAAAACAGCTCAGCAATATTGTGCCCAAGTCGTACTATTCAGTTGGAAATCCTTAGCACACATGAGATTGATATTTCAAAAAGCAGATTGAGAACGTCACCATCTGATTTACTGCTTTCTGTATGTCAAAGTTTCGTATAGAACTTGCAATGAAGTGTGTCTTGCTCTGTGAAGTAGGTACATGGTGGAAATCTCTATACAGTTTTCTATTAATAAAGTATGTTGTTTATTAAAAAAGAATGGAACACAACTGTTGTTACTTTGGGCAATCCAGCAGGAGCTAGCAGCCTTGTTGTAAATGGGTGCCAGAGAATTACAAAGTGATCATATTTGGTACCCCAGAATATAACAGAATGGCAGTTTAGTTCTACAAGATTCTTTGTAAGAAAATGTGTTTATTGTTTAAAGAATATTTCATGAAAAGTTCCATTTATACAGTCGCTCTCAGATACTTAAAAGCTTCAAGTGAAATGTTTATGATTTTTGTTATGCCAGAATATATTTACTAGTTCCCTGTGCATAGATCACCAGTTAATCTGGTTTGGTTGGCTTCAATGGAAAAGAAACATCCTGAAAACATATCATGGTTTTCAGGTGGTGCAAGAACTGGTTGATTTTATATGAGTAGGCAGATAAGATCTCAGTCCGACATTTGGCTGATGTATGTCCCCCAGGATGATGCAATTCTCCTCAGCAGCACAGCAGAGTCAGCGTAGATTACCACCAGAAACCTGGCGACTTGGTGGAAATTCGGCCAAACTGATAGTTGCAGAGATATTAGTTAACAAGCAGGAAGATTGGAAACTCAGAACAGCATTGGTTATTTAGAAATGATGAACAGTCAAGCAGAACCTTGACAAAGTCATATCTTACATTATATTTAAATGGAATCAAAGACATATACAGCAATGGAAACAGGCCTTTGCCCAAAACCATCATACACACATTTACACTAATGCTGCATTAATCCCATTTTATTTTATTCTCCCTACATTGTCATCCACTTCCGCAGGTTCAATACTTATCTGTACACTTGGAGCAATTTACAATGACCAATTAACCCACCAGCCTACACAGTCTGTGGTCTCTTTTATGGTTTATTTTCACCCACATGTTTAGACCGTAATGTTGTATCCTTATTGTTTTAATGTGTTTATGATTTATTCTTAATTGTTAACTGTATGTTTGTGTCGTCATTTGTGAGTGGAGCACCAAGGCACATTCCTTGTATACGCACATACTTGGCCAATAAACTTATTCATTCATTCATTCATTCATTCATTCATTCATTCATTCATTCATTCATTCATTTTGAGGAGAATCAAAGCATCCGGAAGAAACACACCTGGTTATAGAAGACGATGCAAACTCCACACAGGCAGCACCAAAGGTCAGGACTGAACCCGAGACTCTGGCATGGTGATGCAGTGGCTCTATTAGCTGTGCCATTATGCCTTTACATCCTAGGCTCCTTCACTACAGTTCCTGGGAACATCCTAACCCACCATGATAGTCACACCAGATATAGCAATATAATGGCATATATTCAGGAAGGAATGGCCTTGAACCCTTCACCATTGACTCCTGACCCCAGCGAGACTCATGACTTGATTGCAAAAATTCTAATTCAATTTGGATCTCCTCAGAAAAGGAAGAAGCCCATGTCTGCATGCAGCAAGAACTGGGCAATGTGCAGGCCCACGCTGAGGTGGCAAGAAACATAAACACCAGCAGGGTGCCAGGCAAAGACAATCTCCAACAAGATCACTAATGCCATGAGATTATGTGTACCTTCATCATTAATCATGCAAAAGCTATGTTGATAGGCTGTGTTGATGCATTGAATGCTATGGCAAATGTCACAATTGTTGTCTTCCTTGATATGTGAAATAGTGAGTCTTTATTGTCAGAGGACAGTGTTGCGCAGAACAGACACGTTGACAGAGCATCTCTGTCTCCTAGGTATTGAATGCAAGACCAATCCTTTCACATGCTTCAGTAAACAATACAATGTTTGGCATCGAACACTGAGATAGACCGAGACATTGTGTGTAGAAAGGAACTGCAGATGCTGGTATATACCGAAGATAGACACAAAGTGCTGGAGTAACTCAGCGCGTCAGGCAGCATCTCTGGAGAAAAAGGATGGGTGGCTTTTCAGGTCGGGACCCTTCTTCAGTCTGAAGAGATGCTGTGCAGATGCTGGATTTGCAAAAAAAAAGTAATAGAGGCTATACTTCAGATGGCCCTGAATCGAACATCCTGACAACAAATAGTTCAGTTCCACTGATGTATAATAATAGCAACTTACATTTATTTAGAAGTTGTTCACATGGTAAAGTGTCTCTGGTGAGAGCATTATCATGCCAAATACTTGAAAAGGCCTTGTAAAAAGATGTTAGGAACAAAGAGCTTGGTGATGGGGATGAAACGAAGGATCCATGAAATACATTTCTGAAGGAAACAATACCTTTGATAAATGGGAAGCATCCTGTGATAAAAGAAACTAACAGAGAACAGCATATTTTTAGTGTTGTTGGCAGTCTTCTCTGTAAACGCGAGATCAGCTAAGGTTCTCAAATAATATTTGAAATCTTTGATAGAATTTATGTTTTTTTGAAAGACATCCCTAATTGCCCTTGACTAAAAGGTATAAAAAAAAATTATAATTCTGCTGGCCATCTTCCAAATTAACTCTCAGAGTCCACTGTATATGCACAGCTGACACATTCCTTGTCAGTCTTCTGTTTCTATGCATGTAGTGGTGGGTGGTGTGGTGGGGGCGGGGGGGGGCGTGGGGGGGGGAAGGAGGTGGGGCAGGAGGCAAGGACTAAGAGGGAATTGATAGTGGTTAGGTACAACCTATTCTTAGCAATTAATAGCAACTGTCTCCCTCTGTGACCAAGGAGAGCTCCCACTGCTGCCAAGACTAAGTTCAGATAAATCATTAGGAAGGAACTGAGGATGCTGGTTTATATCAAAGATCGACACAAAATGCCAGAGTAATTTGGTGGGTCAGGCAGCATCTCTGGAGGAAGGGAATAGGTGATGTTTTGGGTCGACACCCCAGCTGAGTCTGATGGGGCGGTGGTTGGACAAAGGACAGAGATGCAAAGAACAGTAGGTGTGAGACCAAAGGATTGAAGAGATGTGAAGCTAAAGGAAGGAATGTAGGTGAAAGGGCTGTGGGCGGGGGGAAATAGGTGCGTTTTCAGTTTGGGCAGAGGGAGAGAGGGGGGAAAGGAGGAAGGGGAGATTCAGGAAGATTCGGGGAAACTCGAGCAATTTGCAGGATGTTGCAGAGTGAACAACACATTTAGTGACTTCCAAGGTGAGTTATGTTCAAAATCATCTTAAGAGTAAGTTTTTAAAATTTGTAAACGAACTGCAAACAGTAATTGTCTCCTTCAAGTGGTTGCTGGAGAGAGTCATCTTCAAAGTCACAGAAAAGTACACATGAATGGAGGTCATAGTCACAGTGAAAGATTAAAACAACGTATAGTGCGTATACAGAGGTGGGATGTTAGCTGTATGTTACGACACGTAATATTACGTCTTATTAGTTTTAAATTACGTCACAATATTTGCTTCACAGTGTTTGAATCGATATTATTTTATTGGTGGCAGCTGCTTCATTTTCAAATACTTTTAAGGATTGTGCTGTTCTGTGAGTGAGCTAGATTTGCACCAACCTGTCAGATTCAGGGAGAGTCCAGAGGACAGCTACAGAGACAACTACCTACACAGCTGAAGTCTCCAGTGGTTTATGTTCTCATAAAACAACATGGCAATCCTCATGATTTCCTGCCATGGCCATTTAATGGTCATAAAATGTCAATTAGAAATGAATTAATAGCTTTCCAATGAAATAACTCCATTAGCAGTACCAATTGTGCACTGGCTAAGAAATTTCGAGGTAAAGAATAGTTTAGTTCAGTTTATTGTCACGTGTACCGAGGTACAGTGAAAAGCTTTTGTTGCTTGCTAACCAGTCAGCAGAAAGACATCACTCGATTACAATCGAGCCATCCACCGTGCACAGATACTTGATAAAGGGAATAATGTGAACAACGTTTAGTGCAAGATGAAGCCAGTAAAGTCCAGTCAAAGATTGTCCATGGGTCTACCTCCGTTGAGGTAGATAGCAAAGATACTAGAGGAACAAGATAGACCACTCGACCCTAAAAACCGTAGTATGTCATGGTGCCATTTTAGTAGGCAGAAACTTGCAGAAACTTGCAGAAACATTTAAAAAGAAAAATAACAAAAACCTGTGAATTGATAGATGAGATATATTTTGCATTTTAATGGTATCATCACACATACTGCTGCCCCAAAACACTGATTACACTACGTGAGGCATAACGGACGGCGGGTTTTTCCTACTAAACTGGCGGACGTTACGCTCCTTTGCGTACTACACTTCAGTATAGACGATTTCAACGGAGTGGTCCATCTTGTTCCTCTAGTATCTTTGGTAGATACTAGGGGTGGAGAGCAATTGTATCGGAGACTGTCTTGGAATATCATCTATGACTTGTCATTGAGGAGACAAGTGAACAACGTGGGTAACATTTCTTGTGAAGAACTGGTAAGTTTGGACCAGCTGTTCCCACTGTGATGCCTCAGTCTTCAATGCTAGGGTCTTATCTCTCATGCCAGGCTCTGGAGCAAGCTAGCAAAAAGATTGATTGCTATAATTTGTCAAAATCTCCAGTAAATGAAACAATCTGCAGGAAGATAGAGGTAAACCAGATGGATCTTGTTTTTTATCCATTTGTAATCAAATATTCCTAAATCATCATTCCTATGGTACATATCACAATGGATTAGGAATGAAAGGTCGTTAAAATAGTTCAAATAAATGTAGCTCTTGCGTATATTTTTTCGTCAATTCTTTCCATGATAGAAAATAGATGACATGATAACAGTTTAGTAAATACAAGGATTGCTACCACATCCTCGTCCTCAGGCAAATAAATCATTTAGTTTTATGAAAGGCATCACCATTAGTCTTGTAGCTAATGCTGACTGGAGAATTATAACAGGATATTGGAGGAACGGCACCTCATATTTCGCTTGTGCAGCTTACAACCCAGCGGTATGAATATTGATTTCTCTAACTTCAAGCAACCCTTACATCTCTCCATCCTTCTCCAACCCTAGTTGTCATTCTGGTTTCACTGTCGTCCTGTTGAGTTTCACTCTTTGTATAATTGGTATCACCTAGCCCACAGCCAACAATGGACCATTGTGTGCTCCAACTTTCCTTGATCATCATTACTTTTGGCATATCCTCATTTGTTCTATATCTCTCTATATCGCCGTCCATATCTCACATTTTCCTTTCCCCTGACTCTCAGTCTTTAGAAGGGTCTCGACCCAAAACGCCATCTATTCTTTTGCTCCAGAGATGCTGCCTGACCCATGAGCTACTCCAGCTTTTTGGGTCTATTTTAGGATTAAGCCAGATTGTTTAAGGGAGGGGAAAACACTCACATTCAAATCATTTCACTGTGGACTCTTGCACCCCAAACACTTGCACTGAAAAAAGATTCACGGTCTGGGCATTTGATATTCAAGCATCACAATGATACAGCACGATCTAATGTTCATTGTGCTTTAGTGGCCCACTAATCTTATCAGTATTTATATATGTAGTTCCCTTTTGTGACCAAGTACTGGCTTGTCCAAATGTCTGACAGCCAAGTTGCCAACATTCATTCACCTGACAGTCAGCTTAGATGAGAGTGACAGCCTTTGGTAGCAGCTCAATATTCAACTTCAAATATTTAGTGCGGCATTAAGCTCCTCAATAATCTAATGACAATGGCTAGATCACCCCTTATAAATGTGGACCTGTATTTCTACAAATATGGATGCACAAATCACAAAATAATCATTTTGTGTGACTGTAATCTTCGAAAGTGCCTCACTGGAGGAAAGATTTCATTAGATAAATACATCTCTATAATCAGTTTCTAGTTGACTCAATGGTCCCATGTTGGATATAATACAGTGAAATGAGCCAAAATTACTTAGTAGTCTAACAGAGTGTGAATATATATCTGGTGGTAATCATAATTTGATTGAACTCAATGTATTGTCTGAAAGAGAGAAACACAGTTTTAAAATAAACTAGCAGAGCTGCTAATTAGTAAAACCTCAAAGCCTGAAATCTCAGAGAATGGTGTTTAAAACAGAAATTACGATGACATTGAACCGTTTTATACCGCTGCAGAGGAACAGCCCTGGTTCCAAAGCAAAGCAACCATGGACAACTGCAGGGGTAACGGTTAAAGCTAAAATCAAATGCAATGCAATAAGGCAGAAAGTGATGCAGCTGTTGGAAATTGGGAGAGATTTTAATAAAACAGCAAAAGATGCAAAACGGACAGAAAAATCTGCAACAAGGTATTATTAAATAAAATTCCAGAAATATCCAATCAACAGAGTGAATCACAACCATATTAAGGAAAGGAGGACGGCCAGAGGCAACGTTGGCCTCTTAAAAATTAAACTGGGAATATTAACGTAGAACATGGTACGAAAGTAGAACAAATACCAAGGACTTGCTGGTTCCCATCCCAAACATCTAAGGAAATAAATGAAGGCATTGCAGTCACACTTGGTATAATTTTCTAAAGCTCTCTTGATTCAGGAACCATCTATTTGGACTGAATTCTTACACATGTCATTAGGAGAACTGATGTATGGAATTAGAACATCGATTCAAAGGGCTTTCTGAGCATTAACAATACTGTACCACAGTTATATAAATAATACTGTAGCAGTAATTTAGTTTAGTTTAATTTAGAGATACAGAGTGGAAACAGGCCATTTGGCCCACCGAGTCCATGCTGAAGAGCGATCCACACACATTAACACTACCCTATTTTTACATTTATACCAAGCCAATTAAACTACAAACCTGTACGTCTTTGGAGTGTGGGAGGAAACCGAAGACTTCGGAGAAAACCCACGCAGGTCACGGGGAGAAGGCACAAACTTTGTACAGACAAGCACTGGTAATCAGGATGGAACCAGGTTCTCTGGTGCTGTCAGGCAGTAACTCTACCGCTACACCACCACGCCACCCCATAATATAAAATCATAATCATTCCAGGAGCAACCAACAATATTGACCATTCAAAACAGTGTGATTTAATTTCATGGGCATCGTATCATCCAATGCATAGCTGACACAAATACAGTGTCAGTGGCCCAAGAGTAATTTGCAGCAGAAAATATCTGGGCAAACTCAGAATTTGTGGGATCTGAATGCCACATTTTCACAGTTGTAATCCTCTCTGTGAAGAGGCTTTTGCCACTCATGTAGCATACATATAAATACAATATCAGATTATTCTTCCCACAACTATTCAAATACAATCATTGTTAAACATATTACTGCTTGTATTCGGAGGAACGTTCTACTAAACAGAGCAATGTCATAGAAATGTATTCAACTTTTGCCTGATGATATTACTAACTCACCTTGAGGCTAGGATTCCCATAAAGGGTAACACATTTGCGCTACTTTTCAATCTAGCTACATTTTTATTTTATTTCTGCAAAACATTTTTTCTCTAACATTTGTCCTTCATTTGATTGCCTTTCCTTTCTATTTTGCTTCTATTCTTTGCTAGAAGTGTATAAAACATCAAAGCTGACAAATATGTTACGGTTCAGTGAAATATTTCAATGCAAGTCTGCACAAATCTTCATTCTGCAAGAATACTGTTATCCACTTACTTTAAGAGCTTATTCTGCTCACAGTAATATGTCAATGTTACTTTCCTCTTAAAGTGCCAGATTTATGAAAATTCTTCCCCTTACTTTAGTATATTGCTTCAGTTGTGAGCACGGGCGATCTGTTTGGTGTGGGATTAAATCACCATCAAATGTTTCATTCGGTGGGGGGGGGGGGGGGGGGGAGGTGGAAAGAAACTGTGGGAAAACCTTGAGCAGTTGCCAATAACAACCATACCAAGATGATGGCCAAGAGAGATCCTTGCAAAAGCTGTGAGCCATGTCTTTACATGGAACGTATTCTCCAGGCAGTAAACATTGGTCGTGCAGAGACTCTAACATGCCTTGCTCAGACCTGCAAACCCATCACCACAGCCACATGACAATTCCTGTGGTTGTGAGTCTGAGAGCCAGCAGGTATTCCCAGACTGTTGGCTCTAATGTCTGATCCCAGTGTCACTTAACTTCCTCAGGAGGCAGGCGGCAGGGTGAAAAGTATGAGCTTAAAATAAAACCAGCGACAAATATAGTCAATAAAACAATGAAGTCCTGATCAAAATTAATTTGGATTTTTGCGAACTCTTATCCTCTGATTTCCACTTCCAGGTTTAGGCTTTGCTGCTTGGAGTTTCACCTCCAATTGCTGAGCTAAACATACTTCACAAGATCACCAGTGCATCGCGAGCTGCTTCTGACACACAGTTCCAACCATCTCTTTGTGAGTCCATAATTCAGATGTTTCTTTCTGCTCTTTTACAAACGGGTTTGAACCTGCTTCAACTAACTTACAGAGAGACTTTTTAAAATAGCACCAGCCTGCACTTGTAGTAAACATTTCAATGCCGGGAAACACCTCAGAATGTGTCCCATGAACATTTTCAAGCTAAAATGAATACTTGTCCACATCAAGAGATATTAAAGCAGGCGATCAAAATATTGGACAAGAAGCAGGTTAAAAAGAAAGAAAGAGCTGTCATTAATTGATGGAGTCGTACAGCATGCAAGGAGGCCAGGCAGCCCATCAGGTCCATGCCAAACAGTGTGCATCCATCCATATCAGTCCCATTTTCCAATACTTGGCCCCAAGCCTTCTCTGCCATGGCAATTTAATCTTTTCCAGACACTTCTTAAATCTGTCAGTGACTCTTCCTCCGCCACTCTCTCAGGCAGTGCATTCCAGATGCTGGTCATTCTCTGGGTGCAAAATATCCTCCTCAGATCTCCTGGCAGCACAATGGCACAGCTGGTAGAACAATTGTTCGGGTTTTAAGACAGAAATGAATCACAGTCATGAATCATCTTTTGCAAGGTGGCACAGCGGGTAGAACTGCTGCCTTAAGGAGCCAAATACTTGAGTTCTGATCGTGACCTCGGGTGCTGTCCATGCGGAGTTTGCATGTTCACCCTGTGACCCAATGAGATTCCTCAGGATGCTCCGGTTTCCTCCCACACCCCAAAGTTGTGCGAGTTTGTAGGTTGATTGGTCTCTGTAAATTACCCTCTCGGTTCAGGAACAGCTTCTTCCCAGCAATCACCACGATGCAATTGAACACGACAAACACCAGCTAAACCTCAAACTATGAACTGTCTTGGTCCAAGCACTGTGGGCTTTGGGTTTTTGTTTTGCTTTGCACTATGTTGGGGTTTTTTAAAATATTAATTGAACTGTTTGTTTATTATGCTACCTATTGAGTAATCTGCTTACAAATCTGCTGTGCTGCTGCAAGTAAGAATGTAATTGCTCTGTTTCAGTATATATCACAATTAAACACTTGACTCCCAACTATCTACCATCCGTAGAGAATGGAAGAGGCTAGTTGCCTGAGAATTGCTCAAATATACATTACTGTATATCACATACTAGTAATTTATGTATTAACCTTTAAATAAATTGCCAAACCAGGTCATCTCCTTAACCTTTCAATTAACAATATTTTATATTTTGGATTAAAAATGAAATAAATCAAATGACTCAACATCACATAATGTGTCAACTCTTCACAGAGCATGTTGGTGCCAATTAGTTTATTACTGTATGCCCTTATGTATGACTATAAATAAACAAACATGGCTTTTAGTATAACACTTGAAATAAAATTCACTGTTGAGCTTTTTTCATAAAAACAATTTAATATTCTTGGTTTTGTTTTGCTGTTTGCATGAGCCAAATGCCAACCAAACAAAAGTTTACTGTAGATGGAGATATTAATGAAGTGACAATCCCATCATTATCAGGAACGTTGATATCAAAATGGATGAAATAGCTTTTAGTTTAGTTTAGTTTAGAGATACAGCGCGGAAACAAGCCCTTTGGCCCACTGAGTCCACATCAACCAGTGACATTAACACATAACACTACCCTACACACACTAGGGACTATTTGTACATTTATACCAAGCCAATTTACCTACATACCTGTGTGTAAGAAGGAACTGCAGTTGCTGTTTTAAACTGAAGATAGATACAAAAACTCAGCGGGACAGGCAGCATCTCTGGAGTGAAAGAATGGATGACGTTTCAGGTCAAGACCCTTCTTCAGACTCTGCCTCAGAAGGTAGTGGAGGCCAATTCTCTGAATGCATTCAAGAGAGAGCTAGATAGAGCTCTTAAGGATGATGGAGTCAGGGGGTATGGGGAGAAGGCAGGAACGGGGTACTGATTGATAATGATCAGCCATGATCACATTGAATGGCGGTGCTGGCTCGAAGGGCCGAATGGCCTCCTCCTACACCTATTGTCTATTGTCTATTGTCAGACCTACATACATACCTACATAGCTGTACATCTTTGGAGTGTGGGAGGAAACCGAAGATCTCAGAGAAAACCGACACGGTCACGGGAAGAACGTACAAACTCCATACAGACAGCACCCGTAGTCAGGATCAAACCCAGTTCTCCACTACAGCAAACACTGTAAGGCAGCAACTCTGCCACTGTGCCAATGTGCCACCCTCTCTAGTGACTGCTGACCTAAACATCTTCCAGGAAAACAATTCCCTCTCAACAGAATATGGCAAAGAGTTTATTAGTTTATCCTGGCATCATTTTCAGCACAGACACTGAGGTGACCCAAATGCTTGACAACAGTGAAGGGTCTTTCCATTGTGGTCACCCTTGCAATGTATCCAGTGCAGTAGTTCAATTGTGCTCAGCAAGATCTCACATTGACCAATGAAATAAATAGCTGGGTCATTTTCTCCATATTTTGATTGAGAAACACTGTTCAGGAACATCTACTTTGTTCAGGGTGAACTTTATATGTACCTGATAGGGCAGACAGGGTCCCTGTCCAAGTTTAATATCTTGCTCTACACATCTCAGTTTAACATCTCACTTCTCACAAGAATGACCTCAGGAATGATTGGGTTAGCATATGATGAGCGTTTGACAGCACTGGATCTGTACTCGCTACAGTTTAAGATCAGGGGAGGACCTCATTGAAACTTACCGAATAGTGAGAGGCCTGGATAGAGTGGGCGTGGAGAGGATGGTTCCACTAGTGGGAGAGTCTAGGTCCAGAGGCCATAGCCTCAGAATAAAAGGACGTACCTTTGGAAAGATGAGGAGGAATTTCTTTAGTCAGAGGGTGGTGAATCTGTGGAATGCATTGACACAGATGGCTATAGAGGCCAAGTCAAGGGATAATATTGAGGCGGAGATGGACAGATTCTTGATCAGTACGGGTGTCATGGGTTATGGGGAGAAGGCAGGAGAATAAGGTTGTGAGGGAAAGATAGATCAGCCATGATTGAATGGCAGAGTAGACATGTTGGGCCAAATGGCCTATTTCAGCTACTAGAACCTATGAATTGATAGACAGAACCTTGCCCCCACGAGGTGTAGCTTCCCTGGACTGAATTTACAGCAATGATTATGTCATAGCTGACTGAATGGATTTAAACTCATTAACTACCAGCCCAGAGTAATGTTTCAAGGTGAATCAAGACAAGCATGTTTTAAGATTGATGATGCGCTCTTACATTGCAATATAACCAGACGCACAGATCAGGTAATAACAACCACAAAATACATTTGTCAACATAATGTTCACTGAGACAACCAGAGGGGAAACCCTTAATGTTAGTCTGTAATTGCATCTGAGAATTGGGACCTGCCACAGAGGGCACAGGGTTCAATGCCTGAGTGTCACAGCCTTCCAGACTGTGTCTGACAACTGGAAGTGAGGGACTTCGGTCTGTTTGATAGTCTGCTCAATCTGTACCTAAGACTGTCCAAACATGCTTAACATGGATGCAAACCTAGTTGTGTTGCATTGATGCAAAACTAGTTGTGTTTCCTCCACCAGGGCTAGGAGATGGCTGATGAAACAGGCAGGTGGATAGTTTGTGGATAGTTTGTGGATAGGTGGTGCACTTCTTCAGTTACCTACACCGTTCATCTTTGTAGTTTCTATTGAATGTCCTTGAGATTTCCAATACTATCCTTCGCCACACTGAGTATTTATGGGCCAGAAGCGCCTAAGAGTCTGTGGGAATGTTGCACTTCTCCAAGGAAGCTTTGAACATGTCCTTGGATCATTTTTTTCTCTGCCCACCTAGCAACTTTAATCCACGACCCAGTGTGTGTTTCCAAAGTCTGGAGTTAGGCAGGAATTAATATAACATCGGTTTAAGGTGAGGGGGGGGGGCATGATTTAATAGGAACCCGAGGGGTAACTTTTTCACACAAAGTGGTGGTGGATGTATGGAACGAGCAGCCGGGGGAGGTAGTCGAGGCAGGTACTATCGCACCTTTTAAGAAACATTTAGACAGGTACATGGATAAGATAGGTTTGGAGGAATATGGGCCAAACGCAGGTAGGTGGGACTAGTGTAGAGGGGACATGTTGTTCGGTGTGGGCAAGTTGGGCCGAAGGGCCTGTTTCCACGCTGTATAACTCAAACACTGCCTGCTTAACACAGCCAACTGAGAAATTCCTTGTATGTATGCCAGCGGGGGAAGGTGGCAAAAAATAAAGGCATTAATGAACTTTGTTCCAAAATGAATGTACTCAGCTGACAGCCCACATTTCAAAACCCGCCTAAAATAAAATTCAACAGAATGGTGGCAGCCTGCTCCCAACCTCCCATGATATCACCATTGGAGGATGAGCAAACAAATTTGTGGACCTTGTAGCGGGTGAGTGTACGAACCCGCAATAAGGCGAGGAGCCAGGTGAATTCCACAAGGGTTGTTTAATAGACTCAAAACCACTACCGTTCGCTTCAGTGGGAGACTGAAGACTAAAACCCCTGTAGGAAACCCCGTAGCCAAAAACCCCTGTAGGAAACCCCATAGCCTGGGCCGTCCCAGGACCTGTCCATCACAGTGCCGAGGGATTTGATCAGTAGCCTAACCTTTAGGAGCCGCCACAACCTCCTTATTGTGTTTCCCTGGCAGATTCAATAATACCCCAGCAGAGAACATCAAAATAAATAACCATGTCGCCTCACATACTTCTGGCTCTGCCTGCACGTTAGTGCTGCCTTTTGCTGTCCTCTGTGACTACCTCTGCTTTTGCTCAGACCTACAGTGCCCTCTTGTGCCCTCTGCAGCTTACCACCCCACTATTCCTCCCTCTGTAGCCTTAAGCCCTCCTCCTGCTCTATACACATCCTCCACTACTCTACACACCCCTCCCTCCACTGTTCTGCACACCAAGCCACTACTCTACATCCCCCTCTGCTGCTCCATGCACCTAACGTTTGTGCCGGATGAATATCTTCACTAAGCCTGCCTACGTTTACAAAGGGCTGTGACTGAATGTCTAATAAAGGATGACAAACCCGGAACATCTCACGATGTGAAAATCTACATGGCAACTCAAACTACAGTGAGGCATCATTCCCAGATGAGCTCAAAACATTCTACACGCGCTTTGATAGGGAGAACACTGATGTGCCTTTACATACATCAGGCTGTTATTCATCAGCCATACCTCCCCCCTCCAAACTTGTTACCATGCTCAGCGAACTCGGTCTCTGCAACTGGATCCTCAACTTCCTTATCAACAGAATATAATCAGTATGAATTGGCCATAACGCTTACTCCTTGATAACATCAGCACAGGGGCACTTCAAGGCTGTGTACTCAGTCCCCGGCTCTGTTCACTCTATACCCATGACTGTGTAGCCAGACACATTTCCAAATCCATCTTCAAATTCGCTCATGACACCACTATTGTTGGCTCATTTATGGAAACTGATAGGTCAGACTATAGAAGGGAGATTGATAGTCTGTTTAATACCACGAACTTCAACTAAACTTTGAACAACAAACTAGCTTGGCTGCACGAGGGACTTGGGCTTTGATTTTGTTTTTTTACACACTATATTGGGTTTTTATATGTTCAACTTTTTGGGGGGTTTATTTAACATATTTTCTATTGAGTACGGTGTTTAAAAACCAGTTGTGCTGCTGCAAGTAAGAATTTCATTGTTCCGCTTCGGTACATATGGCAATAAAACAGTCTTGACTCTTGAAAGGTTTCCCTGGGAAAAGTTTTGGGTTTATCAGCATTTTGAAGGACTGAGCAGCGGGATTCACCAATATGAGCTGTGGCATTTGCAAGGACTTTGGGCGGTTAATGTAGAGTTGGTGAAGGCCAAAAAGTCTCCACTTTTCTGTAGGTTTTTATGGTTCAGAGGGAGAAGCAGATGGTTAAACCTCAACAGATGCACATCAGTTCCCCCAACATTTCCTTCAGCTCATAAACACCCTTGGTCCCTCATGGTATCCTAGGAGGGTATGAAATCTGGTCAATTTTTAAACACAAAGTGCTGGAGTAACTCAGCGGGTCAAGCATCATCTCTGGAAAACACGGATAGGTGACATTTCGGGTTGGGTCCCGAATTGTCACCTATCCACGTTCTCCAGAGATGCTGCCTGACCTGTTGAGTTACTCCAGCACTTTGTGTCTTTTTTTTTTAAACCAGCTTCTGCAGTTGCTCGTTTCTACTCGGTCAATTTTTGTGGACGAAGACCGCAAATCAGCTTTTAAAGTACAGCAGCCCGATTCCTTTAATGCGGGTTTATCTTCAGTTAATTGCTTTCTCGTTGAGTGTCACATTTGCACATCGTCCTGCTGCTCTCTAATGCCCCCTGCTGATCTGCACAGCCCAATGCTGCACTTTGCTGCCCTGTCCCTCCACTCTAAGTAGAGCCCCCACTGGTGCTTTGTGCACTCCTCTTGTGCTCTGACTACCTCATCTTTGCCCTTACCGGGTCACTGCTGCTGTATTAATCCTCTCCTGCTCCTTGCTGCCTGAATGCCCACATTCTGAAACATAATAATAAGCAGGTCTGATCCAACGCACACGAGGATATTCCAGCAGTGGGAATTTATTTATCTTACTCCAATAAAACAACTGGAAATAGGCATAACCCAGAAGGTATTGCCTGCCTTTTGTCAATCCTTGGGAAATTTAACCCATGACATTCCAAAAGTGCTTTTTGCAAACATCAGTAATATTTTTTTCCTGCATAAAACTTCCCCAAATAGCATCACACAAATCCAATAACACAAAATCTGTCCCAAATGGGATTTTCTCAGCCACTGATCTGAAAAACAATTCTTGAGATAGAAAACCAGTATTTGCTCACCATTTCCCTTGCTATTTAAAAGGCCAATGCTCAAACAGCATGATAGAGTCAAAGTTCTAGAGCTACACAGCACGAAACAGGCCTTACTCATCCATGCCATCCCAGTTGCTTAAGCAAGCTCGGCCTACTTGCTGGCACCTGGTCCAGATCCTTCCAAACCTTTCCTAGTCTTGAACCTGTCTTAGTTTCTTTCAAATTAGATAAATGTACATCATCTACCACTCAGTATCACTTATACCACATTTAATAGCTTCCTTTAAAAGTCTGCAGTAAATCAATAGCCATATTCACTCTCTACATCACCACCAATCGAAGCCAAAGATAAAGATTCTCCAAGAAAAGACACCTTAACTTTGTCATTGTGTCAACATCTCCGTAATAACATTTTTGGCATTTCCTTATTTGACTATGACTGCACATCAAAACTTTGCAGTCAGAAGAAGGGTCCCAACCCAAAATGGGGCTTGTCCGTGTTCCTCCACACATGTTGCCTGACCTGTTGAGTTTCTCCCACAGTTGGTTTTTTTTGCTCAAGATTTCAGCATCGGCAGTCTCTCATATCTCCATCAACACTGCATCATTCATCAGTATGTCTTCAGGTCAAAAAATGCGCTCCATAAATGCAAATGCTGTCTCTCTCTCTCTCTCTTGGCACACTATTCATGTTTATGGTTGCAGAGACTATAGTTCAGAACTCCAATAAATATGCACAGCAGAGAGAAAATTGTCCTTTGTGCAACAGAATTGTAAGTAAATTTGCATTGAATGGGTTCATGCTTTTGTTTGCTCGAGGGAAATTGAAAGCATGCTGATAATCAATCCAACAATTATGAAAGCTCTTCGCATTGGATCTGAATTCACCCTCCACAGGAAGTGGCAAAGCAAAGCTGATCGAGACCGTTTTTATACTGAGTTACCTTCAAAGGCAAAAATTCACACAAGTTCACAAGTAATAGGAGTAGAATTAGGCCATGTGGCCCATTGAGTCTACTCCGCCATTCAATCATATCTGATCTCTGCCACCTAAACCCATTTTCCGGCCTTCTCCCCATAACCCTTGACACCTGTTCTAATCAAGGTGTCTATCTCTGCCTTAAAAATATCCACTGACTTGGCCTCCACAGCCCTCTGTGGCAATGAGTTTCACAGATTAAATACCCTCGGCATAAAGAAGTTCCTCCCCTCACCTCCTTTTTAAAAGAGCGCCCTTTAATTCTGAAGCTATGACCTCTGGTCCTAGATTCTCCCATCAGTGGAAACATCCTTTCCACATCCACTCTATCTATGCCTTTCATTATTCTGTAAGTTTCAATGAAGTCCCCCCTCAACCTTCTAAACTCCAGCGAGTATAGGCCCAATGCTGTCAAACACTCACCATATTCTTGCTAACCCACTCATTCCTGGAATCATTCTTGTAAACCTCCTCTGGACCCTCTCCAGAGCCAACACATCCTTCCTGAGATATGGGGCCCAAATTTGCTCACAGTATTCCAAATGCGGCCTGACCAGCGCTTGAAAGAGCCTCAGCATTACATCCCTAGTTTTGCATTCCAGTCCTCTTGATATAAATGCTTGCATTGAATTTGCCTCCCTTACTACCAATTTGACTTGCAAATTAACTTTTTCCTTTGCACCTCCGATTTCTGGATTCCCTTTCCATTAGAATATAATCTACGCCTTTATTCTTATTACCAAAAAGTACAACTCCGCACTTTGCTATACTAAATTTCATCTGCCACTTCTCTGCCCACTCTCCTAACCTGTCCAAATCCTTCTGCAGAGTCCTTACTTCCTCTACACTGCCTGCCCCTCCACCTATCTTAGCATCATCTGCAAACTTGGCCACAAAGCCTTCGATCCCCTTGTCCAAATTCGATTTTAACCGGCACTGTCAGGAACCCACTGGAAGACTTGTATTCAGTGAGATCTCGTTGCAAGAACTGTTCTGATGTTTCACATTGCCGAGCCACATCAATGTGCTCTATGAAAGTGCCCGTGACCAGGGCTTGGATGGTGTAGCACGTGTGGTTAAACACTCTTGGATTGAAAATCAAAAGATATTAAATGTGACTCAAGAAACCATGGCCATTGGGTTTGCTGGCACTTCTGGTCACAATACATTGGCCAGAGGCTGCACACAGAGAGAAAGGAGATGGAAAAGACTTTGTGTCCAGACATCTAATCAGCTAGAAATGTTCAAGGTGCCATGCTCCTATCTCCATCTCTCTAGCAGTCTGACATGGTTCACCAACCCAATGGAATACTCCCATGATAAGGTCTGCAACAAGTGTGTACGTGCTAAAAATGGGTCTATGCAGCTGTCATTAGATATTCAAAACACACAAACACATGGAGCTGAGTGAGGTTTGCTCCCGGTTGTCACAAGTGTCAGCTACACATCCAGGAAGGGATAGCCTGGTCTGTCACCAGAAGACATATATCACAGATCAACAATGCATTGATCACCAGATCACCTTTGAGTATGCAGGGAAATGCTTGTAACTTAAAAGGAGAGAGCTATGAAAGGTTGTAGAGTCAGCCGTTGCATTAAGTTACTGTAATCTCTTGACTCAAACAATGATAGCTGATCATAAATCAGAAATTCTGGTCTGACATCATATATTAAATCCTGAGCATGCACTCTTGAAGAGTAGTTCAGTCCCCATCCATTGTAAAAGTAAGTAGGCTTTGAGGAACTACTTGCTCTACAATACATATCCAGTCTCATTTTCACAGTTTTTATTCAGACAGAACAATTTACTGAATAATAAAAAAGTTTCTTCAGCCTTGCTCAACCAGTCAGGTATCCTTAATATCTCTAATAGCCCCGACACGTTTAAACAGCTCTCCGTTCTTTCTGAAAAACAACGTCCTCCCAGATGACATCAAGCAGGACACTGACAGATGCAATTTGAAGTTCCACCCAGGCATCCAAACTGCTGCCTCTGCCTCTCAGTAGGCGAAACTTTCACTTTAGACTCCAAATCAAAATAGAGTCAACGCCAGCTGCCCTGGAGAGGAGCTCCATGCCCAACTGGAAATTGTGTGTTCCCAATTCTCCAAAATATTCTTCAAGAGATTCCAAGTGGTTTCCCATTCTGTCGAACCAGATGCACAATGCATCAGGCATTAACACATATGTCTGCCTTCCCATACATGCTACATAATCCTCATCCTAGACCTCCACGGAAGCTCTGATGTGTAAGCCATCCCTGATGATGAGCTGCCACAGAGCCTTTCTTTCATCTGGCCCACAGCAGACCACTGGTGCCAAGCGGTTCTCCTGATCTGATCTGACCCTTACAATGCCAACGTCAGAGTTGGTGGCATCAGGTGGCAATGATGCAGTGTGATTTTCCTCTCTCAGGTAACGGGAAGGATGCGTTCAGGGTCAGGATATCAATTGCAGGAGTCAGAACGTACAAGACGTTGATAATACTGGAGTACTGTGTACTGTTCTCATCACCCCCCCCCCCAAAGGAAGAATGTCATTAAACTGGGGCAAAAAGATCCATGAGCTATTACCATGGCTCGGAGAGGCTGGAGAGACTGTCTATTTTCCCTGCTTTGAACTGTGTGAGTTTCAAAGCAACCTGAGGGACAATTTTTTGCACACAAAGTATGGTGCTTACATAGAACCAGCGGCCAGAGGAAGCTGTGGAGAGAGGTACAATGATGATGTTTTAAAAGATACTTAGACAGGGTACATGGATAGGAAAGGTTTAGAAGAATATAGTTGTAGGAAGGTAACTGTCCCTGAATCCAATAGTGTACGACTTCATACTCCTACCCAATGGTAGCAGCAAGGTGCAGAATGTCGGAGAGTCATATGGTTAAGAATTTTTGCCTTTAATGTAATGTTGATGCGAGAAAAGTCATTTAATGAGCTGTCGTTACATGTACTGTAAATTTATTTTAAATGAAGCCAAGCACTTGCCCCTCTCTCTCTAACAGAAGTGTTTCATGCACTGTTTTTGTTTCACAGTTTCTCATCTTTAGTCCCAGGTGACCTGTTACTGAGATTTTCTGAGGCTTGATCCAAGCACGTTTTTGTAAACTTACTTGACAAATATAACACGGTAACGAATCATAATCGGCATCTATGTAATCTTTGCAGTGTTTCTGATGCAAACACGACCAATGACAGGGTCTCCAATGATCTGTGAAATGTAATTGAAGAATTTAATTTGCTTATTACAGAGGATATTTAAACACAAATTCAAGTCAATCATATTCTCCATTACACCCAAGGTTCACGAGGGGTGATAGTGAAACAGACATAATAATAATAAACTTAGATGGTCCATTGAGGGTGGCATTTCCCTGAGGCAGACTGTGCACTTTGTAGGGATGGGGAAAGGCCCTTTACAGGACATGACCAAATACAAAGCACCAGGGACATTGGCAAAGCCTTTCCTGGGTGTCAGAGCAAAGTAGGGAAAATTATCTTAGTCTGACTTCAAAGCTGCTCAGGGAAGTCTGTCTCTGCCACCAGAGATGATAAAAACGAATTGTTCATTATTGTCTCAGCCAGATTATGTTCTATAAATTTCAGTATTACTTATACAACATTTCATAGTTTCCTTCCCAAGTCTGCAGTAAATCAATTGCATTATTCACTGTCTACATCACCACCAATCTAATCCAAAAATTTAGATTTTCTAAAAGACACCTTAACTTAGTTATTGTTTCAACATCTCCTTAATAACATTATTGGCTTTTCCTTATTTGACAATGACTGCACATCAATACTGTGAGGAACAGCACCTCACGTTTTGCTTGGGCACCTCACAGCCCAACAACATGAATATTGATTTCTCTAACTTCCTGTAATCTTTGCATTTCCTCTCTCTCTGTGCCTCCCCCATCCTAGTCATCCTACTAGTTTCATTGTCATCCTGCTGAGTTTCACTCGTCAGTTTCACTCATTATCACCTTCTTCACAGCCAACAATACACCATTGTAGGCTCCACCTTTCCTTGATCATCGTTGCTGGCTTTGATTTGTCCTTTTGCATACCTTTCATTCACTTGTTCTTTGTACCTCATCATATCTCTAGTTCCGCTCTCCCCTGACTCTTAGTCTGAAGAAGGGTCTTGACTCGCAATGTCACCTTTTTGTTTTCTCCTCCAGAGATGCTGCCTAACCCACACTTACTCCAGCATTTTGTGTCTATCATCATAGAACAACTCCCTGATTCTAGTAATTATGCACTGGATCGGTTGCTTTTTCATTGCAGCTGAACCTGGAGTAGATGTGCATTTAACAATATTAAAGGGTATGGATAATCATATGATAGAGGCAGTTTTACCCATACACTGAGCATCCTTAACATCTCAATGATAAAATGGAGTCACAGGTCCATAGATGCTGGAATCTAGAGCAAGATACAAACAACTGGAGTGACTCATTGGGTGAAGCGGCATCTGTGAAAGCAAAGGTGTCATCGATGATTCAGGTCGAGACACTGCATCAGGGCTGAACAAAGCATTGCCCATCCTTTTGCCTCTTCAGATGCTCTACCTGACTACTGAGTTCTTCCAGCAGTTTCCTTTTTTCTTAACATCCCAACATGTGGAGGAGACAATGGAGCACTATAATGAATCTCTGGAGAAATAAACTATGACCTGAAGTGAATGCAAATGGGTCTGTCCTGTCCTGTCCTGTCCTGTTTGCTGAAGTTTCCTTCTCTGAGCCTTTGTGACCATGACGTGTGCAAGTTTTACAAGTCAATGCATAAGTAACAACTGTTGGTTCATCAAGTTTGGTTTGTCTCCATGGGCCTTTGGAAATGTTAAACAGCAGAGTCATCAACCCATTCACCAATCCTTCAGAAATTCCGATACTAGGTTATTGTCCTGACACTGGACGTCAGGTTCTCGATTTCTTTCCTGTACTTCATGTTATCATCTTTGTAGATCTGATCAGCAACAGTGATACCATCGGTGAAGTTAAAGATTAAGTTGGTGTTGTAGTTCAGTCCCCATCCATTGTACACGTAAGTAGGCTTAGAGGAGATATTTGCCCGACAGTACACATCCAATCTAATTTTCACGGTTCTTATTCAGACAGTGCATTTCACAACATAACAATTTACTGAATAATAAAAAGTTTCTTCAGCCTTGCTCAATGTCAGGTATCCTTGATATCTCTAATAGTTACATGACAATACGTGCTGTAAGCAATGAATTGGATTCATCCTTGACTGACTAAATTTGTCACAGAACAAAGGGGATTTCATCAAACCTCGCTGAGAGTTAATTACTTCCATCTTAAACGGCAAGTATCGAATCCATTCAAAAACAAGGAGACATATTTACACCTATCAGTTGTCACACAGGAGCCTGGATATCAGTCAAGTCTGATCTCAAAGTCAGGACTCTGAATGAAATGTAGTTTGGAAGGACAAGGACAATAAAAGCTGAAGGACAAAGATAGTGCAGGTGCATGATTTAAATTATGTAAATGGCAACACTTGGATCAACAGTTAAATCAAGCACGCTTGCCAATAACCAAAATAAAACTTCAAATTAAGCAAGTGTAACTTGAAATCTTATCGCGTAACAGCTGTGAAACATATTCCAACGTGGCAAGGGAGCCAGAGAGATTGTTGTGATGCTGATTGACTCGTGCAGCCATGAAGCATGGATTATTACAGCAGTTGGTCTCTGCGTTGGAAATGTTCTGCCACCCTAGCACCCTCCCCACCCCCCAGATACCCCACCGCTCCTGGGCCATGTCGGACACAAAAGGCTGCCCGAGGAAACCAATTGAACATGTATTCTAAAACCTGGCTGTTGCTGTCAGCGTGTGTGCTCCAGAGGTTTGGCCGTCAAAATGACATTTCGCACTCGCTGAGAAGGATGGCTTGCCTCCAGCTACCCAAGTTGTCACCAGTCATTAGTGTCAGATTGCTCGGGCCTTCGAGGGACTTCTTTACAATTACATGAATATTGGCTTTCTGAAGTTGCAGCAGCTCAGACTCAAAAGAGACATTAATTCGCAGCAAGCTTTCAACTTCCATCCCATACAATTTGTCTCTTAACATAATTGATTGCGCATCAAATGAGGGTGTTGGCTTCATTAGTTCATTTGCAGGAAAACACATTTACTTCCAGAAACTTGGGATGAGATTTTTTTTTTCCCCCTTGCAGATATAAAGGATGGATGCTTCAGAAAATCTGGCACAAAGGACTGCTGCTCCAGGGCAGACTACACAATCACTTGGGCATTCATTTAGATTGGATGGCAGATTGGGAAGGCAAGGTTATGAATGTATGATCATTCCTGCTAATTCCCTAGAGTATGCTGCTGCCCTGCTTTCATTCCCAGCAACAAGGAGGGGAGCCTTGCCCGAGAGACATTACAGTCACACACCCAGTTGCAGACATCTGTAGTTTATTGACAGGAAACACAGACCAGTTATCACTGTCACTGCTGTAAAATCCGTCTGCATGTTCCACTGCAAACTATGCCTAATATTCTGACCCTTCATCAGAAGTGTGTTTTAAGTTGGAAGAGGGCAAAGAGTGGAGACAAATGCATTCCAGTTGATTTCAGCTCCATCACTTAGAGAGAGAAAGGGGAGAAAATAATGCACTGGAACAGTGAGGCGCAGAATATCGCAGAGGCACTAGAATTCTGAAACAGAGGGAATGCTGGAAGTACCCAGCAGATCGTGTCGGCTCAGTGGAGAGAGCAAAACTGCATTAGTGTTGCAGGGAGGTGAGCTGACATTAGAATCAACAATTCTGATATAAACCGGAAAAACTGAACACTTCCACTCAGTCCGCCTAAACCTACCTGATCTGCCGGTTGCTAAACACTTTAAATCCACTTCCCATTCCTACATTGACCTTTCTGTCCTGGGCCTCCACCACTGTCAGAGTGAAGCCCAGCGCAAATTGGAGGAACAGCACCTCATATTTTGCTTGGGCAGCTTACAGCCCAGCGATATGAATATTGATTGCTCTAACTTCGTAACCCTTGCTTTCCCTCTCTCTCCATCCCTCCCCGCTTCCCAGTTCTCCGACCAGTCTAACTGTCTCCGATTACATTTTATCTCTTTGCTTTGTTGTCACCTTCTTCTAGCGGACAATGGTCTACATTTTTCTTGAATCTGCATCTCTTTTGATGTCTTGTTTTCACACCTGACCCTCCCATATCCCTGTGTGTCCATCTCCCCTGATTCTCAGTCTGAAGAAGGGTCTCGACCCGAAATGTCACCGGTTCCTTCTATCCAGAGATGCTGCCTGAGTTACTCCATCTATTTTAGTTGCATTCAGTCCTGAGAGAAACATGCACTCGGAAGAAGGTGAGGTGTGTTCCTCAAGATTACATTGGCCATCGTTGGGTTAGTGTAGGAGGCTAAAGAGAGAGCAGCCAGTGTGAGGTGGAGTTTTAAAGTGACAGGCATACTGAAAGGTGCTTTCACAAAGTGCACGCCAACCGGCATTTAGTTTCTCCAACAAATAAACCCATTTATGAGTACCAAATACAATATACTAAATCAGAAGAAGTGCACGTGAATTATTAAACATAGAAAATAGGTGCAGGAGTAGGCCATTCGGCCCTTCGAGCCTGCACCGCCATTCAATATGATCATGGCTGATCATCCAACTCAGTATCCCGTACCTGCCTTCTCTCCATACCCCCTGATCCCTTTAGCCACAAGGGCCACATCTAACTCCCTCTTAAATATAGCCAATGAACTGGCCTCAACTACCTTCTGTGGCAGAGAATACCACTCTCTGTGTGAAAAAAAACTTTCTCATCTCGGTCCTAAAAGACCCCCCTTATCCTTAAACTGTGACCCCTTGTTCTGGACTTCCCCAACATCGGGAACAATCTTCCTGCATCTAGCCTGTTCAACCCCTTAAGAATTGTGTAAGTTATTGGAAGGCTATTTGGGCCCCTGGATAATGCATCCCTTGTGACTGTGAAAGGAAAATGCTGTGAAAGGTGAAGTGATTATTGGAGATCATGGAAGAGCAAAGCAGGGAGCTGCAGAGGGAAGGCTCCATTCAGGTTTTGAAAGGGGCCGATGCTGAAATCGCATTAAAGGTGGAGGAAATTATGGGGAAGGTCAAATGAACGTAGAGGCTGGTGGGCGTGAAACAAAGCTCTTTGTTGGTTCCAGCTGGGAAGGGAACACGTAATAGTAGAATTGTGGAGAGCAGAAGGAGGCACAATTGACAGCATTGTCAACTAAGGCAGGGTGAGAACAATGGTTAGAGAAAAGAGGCAATCATGTGGACTCATTAAAGAGGTGTAATAGGTTTTAGGTGCTTCCATTTGTGCTGCTGAAACATTCTTGATTTATGAAATTAATGTGTAATTAACTGTGGTAACACTTTGTGCATTAATTACATCACATTCAGTAATTGCTGCAAGGGCCATTAATTCATTCTTTTATTTTTACAATTACAAGGCTCCAAACCTATTTCGAGGAAGCCACTACTTCAACTTACACTCGTCTCACACATTTCCCATGATGAGTTAACTATAGGGGAAAAAAAATCTATTAAACATTGGCTAACTAGCCATATGAATTTATTGAGCATATTGGAGAGGACATGTGTGTTTGTTGAGGTTGGATTGCACCTTGAAATAGCAATTGGAATTGAAAACACAAACCAGCAGGAATCCAAGGGAACTAATATTAGGCACAGCTTGATCAGGGGTAGTTTAATTTAGGTGATACAACGCTCTAATCTTATTTATGTAATTCGTGAATATACATATATAAATATTTTAATATGAATATAAATCTGAATGTGATTTAAATTTGTTCAAGTTACATTTTATCTGATATGTTGCATAAAAGTCAGTATAAATACAGTAAACCCTTGTTATAACAGACCATGGGAGGGGGGGTGGGGGAGATAATGTCTCTTATTACCGATTGTCCTCTATGACTGTAAGCAAATAACTGCAGATGCTGGTACAAATCGAAGGTATTTATTCACAAAATGCTGGAGTAACTCAGCAGGTCAGGCAGCATCGCAGGAGAGAAGGAATGGGTGACGTTTCGGGTTGAGACCCTTCTACCTTCGTCCTCTATAACTGAGTACGGTATTATCGTGTGTAGGGAGGAACTGCAGATGCTGGTTTAAACCAAAGATAGACACAGAAAGCTGGAGTAACTCAGCAGGACAGGCAGCATCTCTGGAGAGAAGGAATGGGTGACGTTTCGGGTCGAGACCCTTCTTCAGACTATTGGTATTATCATTGTATAAGTAGTAGAATCAAACAATTGTAGTTGCTGCTCAATACACAGAAAGACAAAGTGCTGGAGTAACTCAGCGGGTCAGGCAGAATCTCTGGAGAATACAGATAGGTGACGTTTCTTCAGACTCTCAGACTGCTACTGCTGCTGTAGAAAAATCCACGGATCAGGCAGCATCTGTGAAAGGAAACAGACAGACGATGTTTCAGGTTAGGCCGGAACATGGTCAAAGAGCAGGGAAGCTGGACTCCCGTCGGGGCCTGAACGTGCTGCTAACAGGGCGTGATGGAATATGTGCTGTTCTACTATCATTAGCTGTCTTAGTTCAGTACAGTAACTACAGCAACAAGGCTTAATGTGGACTGTTGGGTATGGTTACATTGTCTGATCTTGCATCAGTATTACATCACGGTTCATAGCACGCTTGGGTTGTTCACAAGTGTGATACTTTACACCGAACCTTAGAATATCAGTGAAAGCTTAAAAGAGGGCGAGCAAAATTTCACCAATGATCGTCCACTTGTTGAGTGTGCTTGAGAAAGCCAAACACTAAAGGGACTTCAGAGCGTACCTTAGTCCAGGTTTGATCCATATCCCTCTAAACCTTTCCTATCCACATATCTCTCCAAATGTCTTTCAAATGTTGTTATAGTACCTGCCTCAACCATTTCCTCTGGCAGTTCCTTCCACATACTCACTGCCCTCTGCGTGAAAAAGCATTCAAGAGAGAGCTAGATAGAGCTCTTAAGGATAGCGGAGTCAGGGGGTATGGGGAGAAGGCAGGAACGGGGTACTGATTGAGAATGATCAGCCATGATCACATTGAATGGTGGTGCTGGCTTGAAGAGCCGAATGGCCTACTCCTGCACCTATTGTCTATTGTCTATTGTTGCTCCTCAGGTTTCTCTTATACCTTGCACCTCTCACCTTAAACATATCCTCTTGTTTTTGGTTCCCCTATCCTGGGTAAAAGACTCTGTACATTTACCCTATCTATCCTCTCATGATCTGATATGCCTCTATAAGATCACCCCTTTGCCTCCTGCACTCCAAAGAATAAAGTCCTAGCCTGCCCAATCTCTCCATTTCACTCAGGCCCTTACACCCTGGCAACATCCTCATGAATCTTCTCTCCACTCTTTCCAGCTTACAACATCCATCCTGTGATCAAAACTGAATACAATACTCCAAATGTAGCCTCACCAACATCTTGTACAACTGTAACATGTCACCCCAACTTCTGTGCTCAGTACCCTAACAGATGATACCCAGTGTACCAAAACCTTTCTTGACCATCCATCTACCTGTGACGCCAGTTTCTTCTTTGCAATAAACAATAATACCTCAAATTATCAGTTAGCTAGGTAACCAGACCAAGATGAAGTGCATAGTACAACCTGTAAAATGTCTAAAGTAGCCCATTGCTGAGGTAGGTTTGTAGTTAGGATTGTACAAAGTGGTTCAAGAGCCTAATAGTTGAGGAGAAGCAGGTAAGTTGTGGTAACAGTTCTCAGCTTACTGTACCTTTTTCCTCGTGGTACTAGCAAGATAAGAGCATGGATGGATAGGATGCTCAGGGTCTTTGATGACAATAGCTTGAGAGAACGCTTCCAGTAGATCCCTTTGATGGTGGTGCGGTCACTAGCCGTAGTGGACTGGGCAATGTCCATCACCTTCTGGAGGTTCATTGGTAGTTCGTCCACCATCCTAAACATTCATATCCCCCCAGCAATATGGCTGCCCAGTGTGTATGCATGTTCTGTGGGTGGAGTTAATGACTTACAACAATAACAATCGTGCACATTGTTCAAGTGCAACTATTGGAGCATTTACCTTTGGAAGAATATTGCCTCCAGTTTTTACAGGGGCTCCTTGGTGCCGCACTTGAAATGCTGCCTTGAAGTCAAGGACAGGGATTCTCTCACCTTCTCTCAGAAATTCAGTTTATTAGTCCATGCTGGAACCAAGCCTGTGATTAAATTTGGAGTCTCGTATTCCTGGCAAACGTTACGCTGAGTAATGGTAAATAATTTATTGGTGAGAAATTGCCACTTGATGGGACCATTAATAGCAAGTTCTATCGCTTTGCTAATGATTGAGAATAGGCCATGCAGCAATTAGCCAGATTGGATATGTCCTACATTTTTTAGACAAGACATACCTGGATAATTTTCCACAGCGCTGCTCCTCAATATTTCCCTCTGCACTCTTTATTGACCATTATTCATTGATGCCAGTGCTGAAATAGTTTAGCTAGAGGATGACTAATTCCAACGTTCCTTACCTAACAAAGGATGTAGTAGCATTGGAGGCAGTCCAAGGGAGATACATCAGGCTAGTCACAAAATGCTGGAGTAACTCAGAAGGTCAGGCAGCATCTCTGGAGAAAAGGAATAGGTGATGTTTCGGATTGAGACAAATTCATGATACATCAGGCTAGTTCCTGGGATGAGAGGATTCTTCTGGATGAGAGAAGAGACAGTTTGGGTCAGCGATTCTTGAAATTTAAAAGACTAAGGGGTAAACTTCTTTAAAGTATTTAAGATCCTAATAGATGCTTGACAGGATAAAGGTTGATATAGTAGGAGAGTCATAAACATGGAGACATTGGTGTGATATAAGAAAGAGTCAATCATTTAAAACTGAGGTGAACAGAACATTTCCCTCTCAGAAGAATTTCTTCCTTGCACTTTGATGTTAAATCTCTATGTACTCCCACATCATTTTAATTCTGTTCTCTGGTGAATCTCTGGAATTCTCTGCCAGGAGGTTCGATCTTTAAATATATTTAAGGTGGAGTCAGATAAATATTTTGTAAGATCTGGGAATTTAACTCACATTTGATTAGTACCCAGATCTAAACATCCACATTTCCAAGGTTGTGGATATAATGCCAAAATCAGGAATACAATTTGGGATAAAACATAAAATGCTGAAATACTCCGCAGGTCAGGAAGCACCTGCAGAGAGAGAAGCAGAGTTTCAGGTCAGAAACCTTCCATCAGAACTGGGAGGTTAGAGTCTGGAATTTTAAAGTTCAAGAGAAAGAGCAGAAGGAACAAAAGGGAAGGTCTTTAATGGGGTAGAGGCTGAGACTACATCACCTGGAATAGTGTTTCAGAGGGGTATCTATCTTACGCAAGGTTACATAGAATTTCTATTTGGTGTCGTGGTGGAGAGAATTCACCTGATGTTTCTGCCGACTTTCCACTCTCATTTAAATGTGATTTAAATACCCTGATCTTATATTTATCTGACTCCACCTTAAATATATTTAATGATCTGTGAATTTATGGGGAAGGGGACAGTAAAAACCCAAATTATTATTTGGCGTCATTGTGGATCTTGCTTCTGCAGGCTAAATACTATCAGTGGCTGCCCATCCAAAGTACCCAACTCTGAACTGCACTGGGAGTCCCTGAGGACATAATCAGGTTCCTGTTTATTGCATCTTCCTACTTCGTCCACTGACCACTGATGCCCAGGATCAGGTTTGAACTCTTCTACAGTACTCCTCTCTCACAGTCCCACTCACACATTCGTGGCATTATATATATGTGGAATGTTAATGGTTGCTGGAAACAATGGAATATGTGGCACCTCAAGAGACCAGGTGGGAAACAAACAGGAATAGGTTCACACATTTGTTCAATCACCAGTTCCAGAACACAGGCACATTTCATTACTCACAAAATACATCATCCTTTAATCTTTGGCTCAGTATAAAATTCAGCATTTTTAAAGATTACAAACCCGACTGTCTCACTTGGCAAAAGACTGAATTACCATCAGCCTGTCCTGGGAGCAATACAGTTATGCTCTTTCATCTCGACATGAAGTTTGATTGGATGACTGATGGCTCCCTGTGTAGGCAGTAATTATTCATGGCAGGAGCAACGTATTCTAAACTGGCTTTCAGCTGTTGCTCATTACAGGTCTCCCTCTGGACTCCCTCTTCACTTATTCTCCCTCTAGTGGAGTGTGCCAACTCCTCAGCTAGCCAGTTTCTTAATTGCTTAAAATCCTTAAACGCCTTTGCATATTTCTTCCTTGCACTTTGATGTTAAATCTCTATGTACTCCCACATAATTTTAATTCTGTTCTGTTCTGTTCCGCTTTGGAGAACAAACAGTGCTTGGACATTTTGTGCCACTCACAGTACCTGGGCTTCCTTTCCACCCCAATACCAGATTAGCAATTTACCCAACAAACTCTTTCCCAGGACTCGATGTGGTGTAATTTCTAGCCTCTGTCTTATTTCGCTTTTAAAAATCACACGTGGCATTTCTCGGCCATTGCATCCCGAATGACACATGCTGGACAACTGTCTTTTACTCTGACAGTCTATTTCCTTTCGTACAACCTACTTTCAGTCCTCTTTGTTTAGTTGAGTTTAGAAATACAGCATTAAAACGGGCCCTTCAGCCCAATGAGTCCGCGCTGACTATCGATCACCCGTTTACACTGGTTCAATGTTATCCCACATTCTCGTCGTCTCCCTGCATGCCTGGGGCAATTTTACAGAGGCCAATCGATCCTATAAAGCTGCATATCTTTGGGAAGTGGGAGGAAAGCGGAACATCAAGAGGAAACCCACGCAATCAAGTCCGGGAGCAGAGCAAGGACGCCCGTTGGCTGAGCAGTAAAGTAAGTGCTAATCACAGTTGAACAGGCAGTTTAAAAAGAGCGCCAAAAGGAAGTAGTAGTCAATTTGAAAGTAAAGTAAGTGCTAATCACAGTTGAACAGGCAGTTTAAGTGAGGAGTCAGGTAAATTGGACAATCAGGCAATTTAAATTGGTGATATAAGCAAGGCTCACAAAAGGGTGCAGCCCAGTGAGGGAAGTGCCCAGTGAGGGAAGTGCCCAGTGAGGGAAGTGCCCAGTGAGGGAAGTGCCCAGTGAGGGAAGTGCCCAGTGAGGGAAGTGCCCAGTGAGGGAAGTGCCCAGTGAGGGAAGTGCCCAGTGAGAAAAGTGCGAGTCTTTGGCTGCGAGTCAGTGAGAAAAGTGCGAGTCTTTGGCTGCGAGTCAGTGAGAAAAGTGCGAGTCTTTGGCTGCGAGTCAGTGAGAAAAGTGCGAGTCTTTGGCTGCGAGTCAGTGAGAAAAGTGCGAGTCTTTGGCTGCGAGTCAGTGAGAAAAGTGCGAGTCTTTGGCTGCGAGTCAGTGAGAAAAGTGCGAGTCTTTGGCTGCGAGTCAGTGAGAAAAGTGCGAGTCTTTGGCTGCGAGTCAGTGAGAAAAGTGCGAGTCTTTGGCTGCGAGTCAGTGAGAAAAGTGCGAGTCTTTGGCTGCGAGTCAGTGAGAAAAGTGCGAGTCTTTGGCTGCGAGTCTTCGGCGAGGAGGCTGAGGTGAGGAGGATACCATTGTTTTAAGCCAGAGCTGGTTATAGGCACAAGGTGATGGCGGAAAAGTTGGTGCGGTGTGTTTCCTGCAGGATGTGGGAAGACAGGGACGTCGCGGGAGCTTCTGGGAGCTACACCTGCAAGAACTGTGTCCAGGTGCAGCTCCTGAAGGGACGTGTGGTGGAGTTGGAGAGGCAGTTGGATGACCTCAGGGCCATCCGGGAATGCGAGAGTTTCCTCGACAGGACCTATTGTGAGGCTGTCACGCCAAGGGTCCAGGTCGAGCGAAGGTGGGAGACTGTTTCCGGGGGGAGTGGACGTGGACTACAGGAGACCCCAGTGGCTGTGCCTATTGCAAATAGGTATACCCTCTTGGGAACTGTCGGGGCAGAAGACGTTTCCAGTCCGAGTGGCGGACCTGTTGGCAAGGATACTCGACAGGGGAGACCGAAGTCTGGAAGAGCCGTAGTAGTCGGTGACTCCATAATCCGAGGGACGGACAGAAGATTCTGTGGCAGCAGGAGGGACTTGAGGATGGTCTGTTGCCTCCCTGGTGCCAGGGTTCAACACATCACAGACCGGCTTCAGAAAATCCTAGCGAGGGAAGGCGATCAACCTGAAGTCGTTGTGCACGTGGGCACGAATGACGTCGGGCGGAAGAGGAAGGAGGTGCTACAGCGGGAGTTTAGAGAGTTGGGAAAAACGCTGAGAAGTAGGACGTCGAAGGTAGTTATCTCTGGACTGCTACCGGTACCTCGTGCTGGTGAGGCCAGGAACAGAGAGATAGAGGGTATGAATTTATGGCTGAGGGACTGGTGCAGAGAGCAGGGATTTAGATTTCTGGACCACTGGGATCTCTTCTGGGCTAGGGGTGACTTGTACAAAAGGGACGGGTTGCATCTTAACAGCAGGGGGACAAACATTCTGGCAGGCAGGTTTGCTAGTGTGACACCTGTGGCTTTAAACTAAGTAGTGGGGGGGAGGGGTTAACAAATTGTGAATATGAAGATGAGGTAAAAGGGAATACAGGAGATATTGCAAAAGACTCTCGGAAGAATGGGAACAGAAGTTCTAGAGCGGAAAAGAAATTAAGGGCAGGGCCAATTGTGAACGATGTGAGAGGGGAGGTAAATACAGAAGTTAAAGTGTTGTACTTAAATGCGCGTAGTATAAAAAATAAAGTGGATGAGCTTGAGGCTCAGTTAGTCATGGGCAAGTATGATGTTGTAGGGATCACTGAGACATGGCTACAAGAGGACCAGGGCTGGGAACTGAATATTCAGGGGTACACAACGTATAGAAAAGACAGACAGGTGGGCAGAGGGGGTGGGGTTGCTCTGATGGTAAGGAATGATATTCATTCCCTTGCAAGGGGTGACATAGAATCAGGAGATGTTGAATCAGTATGGATAGAAATGAGAAATTGTACGGGTAAAAAGACCCTAATGGGAGTTATCTATAGGCCCCCAAACAGTAGCCTCGACTTAGGGTGCAAGTTAAATCAGGAGATAAAATTGGCGTGTCAAAAATGTAATGCTACGGTGGTTATGGGAGATTTCAACATGCAGGTAGACTGGGAAAATCAGGTTGGAAATGGACCCCAGGAAAGAGAGTTTGTAGAGTGCCTTCGAGATGGATTCTTAGAACAGCTTGTACTGGAGCCTACCAGGGAGAAGGCAATTCTGGATTTAGTGTTGTGTAATGATCCTGATCTGATAAGGGGACTAGAGGTAAAAGAGCCATTAGGAGGCAGTGATCACAACATGATAAGTTTTACTCTGCAAATGGAAAGGCAGAAGGGAAAATCGGAAGTGTCGGTATTACAGTATAGCAAAGGGGATTACAGAGGCATGAGGCGGGAGCTGGCCAAAATTGATTGGAAGGAGGCCCTAGCAGGGAAGACGGTAGAACAGCAATGGCAGGTATTCCTGGGAATAATGCAGAGGTTGCAGGATCAATTTATTCCAAAGAGGTGGAAAGACTCTAAGGGGAGTAAGAGACACCTGTGGCTGACAAGGGAAGTCAGGGACAGCATAAAAATTAAGGAGAGGAAGTATAACATAGCAAAGAAGAGTGGGAAGACAGAGGATTGGGACTCTTTTAAAGAGCAACAAAAGTTAACTAAAAAGGCAATACGAGGAGAAAAGATGAGGTACGAGGGTAAACTAGCCAATAATATAAAGGAGGATAGCAAAAGTTTTTTTAGGTACGTGAAGAGGAAAAAAATAGTCAAGGCAAATGTGGGTCCCTTGAAGACAGAAGCAGGGGAATTTATTATGGGGAACAAAGAAATGGCAGACGAGTTAAACCGTTACTTTGGATCTGTCTTCACTGAGGAAGATACACACAATCTCCCAAATGTTCTAGGGGCTGGAGAACCTAGGGTGATGGAGGAACTGAAGGAAATCCACATTAGGCAGGAAATGGTTTTGGGTAGACTGATGGGACTGAAGGCTGATAAATCCCCAGGGCCTGATGGTCTGCATCCCAGAGTACTTAAGGAGGTGGCTCTAGAAATAGTGGAAGCATTGGAGATCATTTTTCAATGTTCTATAGATTCAGGATCAGTTCCTGTGGATTGGAGAATAGCAAATGTTATCCCACTTTTTAAGAAAGGAGGGAGAGAGAAAACGGGTAATTATAGACCAGTTAGTCTGACATCAGTGGTGGGGAAAATGCTGGAGTCAATTATAAAAGACGAAATTGCTGAGCATTTGGATAGCAGTAACGGGATCGTTCCGAGTCAGCATGGATTTACGAAGGGGAAATCATGCTTGATAAATCTACTGGAATTTTTTGAGGATGTAACTAGGAAAATTGACAAGGGAGAGTCAGTGGATGTGGTGTACCTCGACTTTCAGAAAGCCTTCGACAAGGTCCCACATAGGAGATTAGTGGGCAAAATTAGGGCACATGGTATTGGGGGTAGGGTACTGACATGGATAGAAAATTGGTTAACAGACAGAAAGCAAAGAGTGGGGATAAATGGGTCCCTTTCGGAATGGCAGGCAGTGACCAGTGGGGTACCGCAAGGTTCGGTGCTGGGACCCCAGCTATTTACGATATACATTAATGACTTAGACGAAGGGATTAAAAGTACCATTAGCAAATTTGCAGATGATACTAAGTTGGGGGGTAGTGTGAATTGTGAGGAAGATGCAATAAGGCTGCAGGGTGACCTGGACAGGTTGTGTGAGTGGGCGGATACATGGCAGATGCAGTTTAATGTAGATAAGTGTGAGGTTATTCACTTTGGAAGTAAGAATAGAAAGGCAGATTATTATCTGAATGGTGTCAAGTTAGGAGGAGGGGGAGTTCAACGAGATCTGGGTGTCCTAGTGCATCAGTCAATGAAAGGAAGCATGCAGGTTCAGCAGGCAGTGAAGAAAGCCAATGGAATGTTGGCCTTCGTAACAAGAGGAGTTGAGTATAGGAGCAAAGAGGTCCTTCTACAGTTGTACCGGGCCCTTGTGAGACCGCACCTGGAGTACTGTGTGCAGTTTTGGTCTCCAAATTTGAGGAAGGATATTCTTGCTATGGAGGGCGTGCAGCGTAGGTTCACTAGATTAATTCCCGGAATGGCGGGACTGTCGTATGTTGAAAGGCTGGAGCGATTGGGCTTGTATACACTGGAATTTAGAAGGATGAGGGGGGATCTTATTGAAACATATAAGATAATTAGGGGATTGGACACATTAGAGGCAGATAACATGTTCCCAATGTTGGGGGAGTCCAGAACAAGGGGCCACAGTTTGAGAATAAGGGGTAGGCCATTTAGAACGGAGATGAGGAAGAACTTTTTCAGTCAGAGGGTGGTGAAGGTGTGGAATTCTCTGCCTCAGAAGGCAGTGGAGGCCAGTTCGTTGGATGCTTTCAAGAGAGAGCTGGATAGAGCTCTTAAGGATAGCAGAGTGAGGGGGTATGGGGAGAAGGCAGGAACGGGGTACTGATTGATAGTGATCAGCCATGATCGCATTGAATGGCGGTGCTGGCTCGAAGGGCTGAATGGCCTACTCCTGCACCTATTGTCTATTGTCTATTGTCTATTGTCTAAGTCAAGAGTCATTGTCATAAGTCCCAAATAAAACAATGAAATTCTTACTTGCAGCAGCACAAGAGAAAATGTAAACATAGTACACTGTAAACCATGTAACAAGAGAGATGTAACGAGAGGGAGAAAAAAGGTTCAGTGTACATATATACACACACCTACTCACAAATACATATATATATATAGATCATATCACAGAGAGAGGGAGCAAACTCTACCTAGACAGCCTGGGTTTCTGGTGCTGTGAGGCAGCAGCTCTACCACCTGCACCACTGTGCCTCCTTTTAATTCTGTTATTCTTACATGAATTCCATCGCCCTTAATCACCTTCACATACTGTGTAGGAAAATAACTGCAGATGCTGGTTCAAATTGAAGGTAGACACAAAATGCTGGAGTAACTCAGCGGGTCAGGCAGTATCTCAGGAGAGAAGGAATGGGTGACGTTTCGGGTTGAGATCCTTCTTCAGACTGATGTCAGGGGAGGGGGCGGGACAAAGATAGGATGTAGTAGGAGGCAGGAAGAGGAGGGTAGGAGACAGGAAGACAGTGGGGGGGTAGGAAACAGGAAGACAGTGGGAGACAGGAAGACAGTGGGAGACAGGAAGACAGTGGGAGAGTAAGAGACAGGAAGACAGTGGGAGACAGGAAGACAGTGGGTAGGAGACAGGAAGACAGTGGGAGACAGGAAGACAGTGGGAGACAGGAAGACAGTGGGAGACAGGAAGACAGTGGGAGACAGGAAGACAGTGGGAGACAGGAAGACAGTGGGAGACAGGAAGACTGGGAGACAGGAAGACTGTGGGAGACAGGAAGACTGTGGGAGACAGGAAGACTGTGGGAGACAGGAAGACTGTGGGTGAGTAGGAGACAGGAAGACTGTGGAAGCGTAGGAGACAGGAAGGCTGTGGAGTATCCTGTCAGAGTATGTTTGTCTGAAATCTGTCTGCATTGTGTCCCCTTCATGTCCCATGCTTGTAAACTCCAAAACCTCAATGAATTTGCCAAGTAGAATTTCCTTTTTGAAATCCATGCCAAGATTTTAACCTCTTAATATCTTTGACTTGTATTTGCATATTTCTTCCGTTTACCGAAAGCACCCTCCTATTTTATTTATTTTAACATATTTTTCCAACTCCTGTTCCGTTGCCTAAATGAGAGTATAATACTGTAACACAAATTAAAATGTCAGGTCTTTCCTATCATAACATTTTGATCTCCAATTACCCTGAATAATCCACTCCCTCTTTAGAAAACGGAACAACATAATGATTAATCTCCAATCCTCTGGGACACATTCAAATAGGCCTTCAAAGCAATTTCAAGGCCCTTTGTACTTTCATCCCCCAGGGTTGTACAGAACTTCTCATCACACCCTGCGATAAACTGGCCTAATTAACCCATCTAAGATGTTCCTTTTATCTTTCATAATATCTCATATCTTGATCTTCACCATTAGGGATTCATCTAACATCCTTTTCTTCACTAAAGATTGACACAAAATAATTATTGAATGTCCCTCCCATATTTTGATTATTATCCAGAGAAATATTTTTATCCTCTTACGAATTCCACGTTGCTTTAAATCTATTATCATTACAGAGAGCTACTGTAAAATGGGTGCATATTTATTTCTAGAATGTCTCTCTACATGGTGGATCCTGGACCTTTGTGATACAGCACGCAAGATACCAATCGTCTGATGATTAAATTTGAGAACACATTTCCAACCAGTAATTAGAAATGATTTTGGCTCATCTTGTATCCGAGAGAGCACTGCTCTCATGGTGTTGTGATCTTTCATGTGATGAGAGGACCTAACTTCTATCCCAGACCGGTGTCAACAATTTCACGGATCCATTGTGGAAATGTGCCTTGATGTCCTGGCCAATATCTACTCACCACTTGATAAAAATAAAAGCAGATTGTCTACTTGTTATCACATTGTTGCAGGTGAAAACCTGCTGTGCAAATGTTGGCTGCACATTTTCAACTTTATAATTGTGCCTACACTTCAAAACTATTTCATCGACTGCAAAGCATCTCGAGATGAAAGGCTCTATATGGGTCCACCTTTCTTCTTACACGTTTGATTCTCAATCAGTCCCAGTACATGTGAAGCTCGAGAGAGAGAGAGAGAGAGAGAGAGAGAGAGAGAGAGAGAGAGAGAGAGAGAGAGAGAGAGAGAGAGAGAGAGAGAGAGAGAGAGAGAGAGAGAGAGAGAGAGAGAGAGAGAGAGAGAGAGAGAGAGAAAAGATGAGCCAAGATTCCAATTCCTTTGATGCCTGTCGGGAATTACACTTTTAGGAACTCCTGTGATAGAAATAGCTTGCCAACTTATACATGAGGATGGATACTATGCTAAGATATTGCAGAGCTCTTAGTGCCTATGGGCCCAACATCTCTAAACCCTGCAAGAGAACATACAGTACTTATGGAAAAATAGATAAACACTGCAGAGACCCGCATTCACAATATATATACATGCATCAAACATGTACCCACTTGCATAGATATAGATGTACACACGCATGTGGTATGCAATGCATGCTCGCACATCCATAGCATGAGTCATCACCATATCAAATCTCATGTGTGTGAACATATGGAATGTTTAGTTTAGAGATACAGCATGGAAGCAGGGCCTATGGCCCACCAGGTCCACACCAGCCGTGGATCAACCATTCACTATAGCTCTATGTTATCCCACTTTCGCATCCACATTCAGGCCAATTAACCTATAAACCTGTCGTAGTCGTGGTAAATATGGCAATTAGCTAAAACCATGTCAGTCAGCAAGCAAAGTTGATTTAACCTAGTAATGACAATCTGGAGCTCAACAATGTAGCAAAATGTGGCCTCCTGTACATCAGCAAGAGCAAGCGAAGACAGCGGCTGTTTTGCTGAACATTTGGGATCAGTTCACCAAAGCCTACTGGATCTCCCAATTGCTAACCATTTTAACTCCTCTTTAATTGTCCTCAAATCACTTCAGATTCCCCTTCCTCATGTCAAAAGCTGCAACTTGAATCAGCATATGTTGAGATCAATTCCTAGTATCATAGAACATGGAACACTACATCACAGAAACAGACCCTATGGCCTATAATGTCTATGATGAGCATGCAACTAATGTTTACTCCAGCAGCACGAGAAGGAGGAGGGTGAGGAAGAAGAGTGAAAGACGTCCAGGAAGTCTCATTTATCTGTTACATTCCCTCCTGAGACAGACACCAAAAGCTGGAGTAAATCAGCAGGTCAGGCAGCATCTCTGAAGAGAAGGGATAGGTGACGTTACAGTTCGAGACCCTGCCTCAGACTGAGAGTCAGGGGAGCAGCAGTATGAATATTGATTTCTCTAATTTCAAGTAACCCTTGCATTCCCTCTCTCTCCATCCCTCCCTCACCCTAGTCGGCCTGCTAGTTTTACTGTTTGTATCCCCTCGTTATCACCTCCTCCAGAGTCAACAATGGACCATTGTGGGCTCTTTGGCGGTAGGTGCTGGTTCTGATTTACACTGTACCTTTTCATTCTTCTGGTTTCCCTCTCTCCTGATTCTCAGTCTGAAAAATGTCACCTATTCATTTTAGTTTAGTCTAGTTTAGAGATACAGCGCGGAAACAGGCCCTTTGGCCCACCAAGTCCTGGCCGATCAGCTATCCCCGCACATTAATACTAACCTACACATACTGGGTGACAATTTACACTTATACCAAGTATACAAACCCAAGCCAATTAACCTACAAACCTGTATGTCTTTGGAGTGTGGGAGGAAATCGAAGAGAAAACACATGCGGTCATGGGGAAAACGTACAAACTCATTACAGACAGCACCCGTAGTCAGGATCGAACCTGTGTCTCTGGCGCTGCAAGCACTGTAAGGCAGCAACTCTACCGCTGCACCACCATGCTGCCCCCATTTTCTCCAGAGATGCTGCCTGACCCGTTGAGTTACTCCAGCGGTTTGTGTCTATTGCTGGTGTAAAACAGCATCTGCAGTTCCTTCCTACACTTTACGTTCCCTCCTGCTGGCCAGTCCCACGTCCACTTGAATAAATGTTATTAGCCAAGTATGTATACATACGAGGAATTTGCCTTAGTGCTTTGCTCGCAAGGATAACACAATATACAGTTAGACAATTAAAAATAAAACGTTATCATTTAAACGTGAAGAATAAAATAAAATACCAGAGCAAAAGGAGGCTACAGACTTTTGGCTGTTGAGTAGAGCTGCTGCTTGTGGAACAAAGCTGTTTTTATGTCTGGCTGTGGTGGCTTTGACAGTCCGGAGTCGCCTTCCAGAGGGAAGTGTTTCAAAGAGTTTGTGGCCAGGGTGAAAGGGGTCAGAGATGATCTTACCCGCTCACTTCCTGGCCCTTGCAGTGTACAGTTCGTCAATGGGGGGGGGGGGGGGGGGGTGGGAAGGTTGCAGCCAACAACCTTCTCGGCTGATTAAACGATGTACTGCAGCCTCCGGATGTCATGCTTGGTGGCTGAGCCAAACCAGACCATGATGGAGAAGGTGAGGACAGACTCTATTGTGGCAGTATAAAACTGGACCATCATTGCCTGTGGCAGGCTGTGTTTTCTCAGTTGCTGCAGGAAGTACATCCTCTGTTGGGCCTTTATGACTCCACGATTTTGACTACGGTGTTGTTCATGATGAATGGGGGGCGGGGAGGGGGAGCTCTCCTAAAGCCTACAATCAGTTCCACTGTCTTAAGAGCATTGAGCTCCAGGTTGCTGTGATGGCACCAGGACGCCAGCTGTGTCACTTCCTGTCTGTAGGCAGATTCCTCCCCATCCTGGATCAGTCCAATCAGGGTTGTGTCGTTCGCAAACTTGAGAAGCTTGACAGAGGAGTCTGTGGAGGTGCAGTCATTGGTGTAGAGAGAGTAAAGGAGAGGGGAGAGTACGCAGCCTTGCGGAGCTCCTACACTGAGGGTCAGCGAGTCCGAGATGTACTTTCCCAGCCTCACATGCTGCTTCCTGTCTGTCAGGAAGTTGATGATCCACTGACAGAGGGATTCAGGCACAGTCAGCTGGGAGAGTTTGGAGTGTAGTAGCTCTGGCACAATGGTGTTGAATGCAGAGCTAAAAACCTCAAACAAAATCCTTGCATAGGTGCCCTGGCGATCAAGGTGCTGGAGGATGAAGTGCAGTCTTGGTTGACTGCGTCATCCACTGATCTATAAGGCCCAGTTTGCAAACTGCAGGGGGTCCAGCAGGAGGTTCATGATATTTTTCAGGTGGGCCAGCGCAAGTCTTTCAAGGGTTTTCATGATTACAGAGGTCAGTGTGATAGGCCTGCAGTCACAATAGACAATAGACAATAGACAATAGGTGCAGGAGGAGGCCATTCGGCCCTTCGAGCCAGCACCGCCATTCAATGTGATCATGGCTGATCATTCTCAATCAGTACTCCGTTCCTGCCTTCTCCCCATACCTCCTGACTCCGCTATCCTTAAGAGCTCTATCCAGCTCTCTCTTGAATGCATTCAGAGAATTGGCCTCCACTGCCTTCTGAGGCAGAGAATTCCACAGATTCACAACTCTCTGACTGAAAAAGTTTTTCCTCATCTCAGTTCTAAATGGCCTACCCCTTATTCTTAAATTGTGGCTCCTTGTTCTGGACTCCCCCAACATTGGGAACATGTTTCCTGCCTCTAACGTGTCCAACCCCTTAATAATCTTATACGTTTCGATAAGATCTCCTCCCATCCTAAGACCAGTAATCCTTGGCTTTTTGGGTTGCTGGCCTTAATGGTCCTTATCCTTGACCATCATCTCAAAATAGAAGCCATCACAAGATGTACACCCTGACAGATACCAACTACTATACAAATATCAGCAAATCATCCACATAGATGAGTGTAGTGGCTGACTTCAATGTACCTCTGCCTGCCCACACCCTTTCCCAGTGCACTCCCAGCACCCACAGTCTGGCTGAAGTAATGCTGGAGGATTTCAGTGGACGGGTCTGCAGCGGCAACTATGAGCGGTGGCAGCCTGACTGGCCAGGTGACGCAGCAACCAGGGTTAGAGGGGAGATTACAAATGATGTTGTTCAGAGGGAAGACTGCACATTCATACACCAGGGAGCCACAGCAGGGTCCTCCTCTTGTATTCTGCTGCAGAACCTCGTATCTGTAAGCCCATTCGAATCTTGACATGCACAGCCATGACTGAGATAGTATTAAGAACAGTTTTTTTTACACAACATTGAATCAGATTATAACATATAATGTTCATTTCCTGGGGACAGTAATCCCACAATTTCTGCTATGCTCATTTCCTCCGTCTTTTCTGAAGCCAGACTGAAAAGCCTTTTAATGAGAGCACAATTATGAAATGGTCACAGTTTATTTTGTGTGAAATGCTTAATTGAAAATAATGCAGTTTGCATAATGAGTTTCAATCAGTTTACAATTGTCCTTCGTATGATAGACAAAAAATGAACTGTTAGTAAGCTCACTACTATTGATGGATCTCGATATAATCAGTGAACTAAATGGAAGGAATCTTAATCCTATAGGACATATATGTTCACACATTAACTTCATATCTTTCCCTGTGGAGTCACATCTTTCTGTTTTTCTCATTCTTCCTGATGCCATCTGCTCTAAACTGATTTATCCAGAGACAAACAGCTGGATTAGATTTCTCCTGTGACGTGCAGTGCTGCAGACTGATTAACTGTGCTGGAAATCAAGGCTATCACCTTGAATCAGACTCTCCCACCTTGCCATTGGACCCATTGATCCACGTTGTTTGTTCAGCTAAATTCTTCTGGGCTTTCAAATGAAAACAATTCTTGTATAAGAGATGCAAACCAATTACTCTCAATGTCTCCCCATAGTCCCATATCTGACATTGTATTTAAGACGAGACACCCCTGGCTCCTGGATCATCAGTGTTTCAATTAACTTGGCTCAAACATCATACCTCACCACACGTGAATACTAAATCACCAGGGGTTAAGACTAAACCTAACTTCAACATATGAATTTGTCCAAAATCACATCCAAGGTGACAAGGTAAAAATCTGAAATTTCAGTGGATTTGATCTACTGTGTCAGAATACCACCAGTCAGTGAGGACATAAAGTCTGGAGTCTCAAGGAACGACAACTTACAGCCCAGTGGTATGAATCTTGAGTAAAACACATAGTTCTGGAGGAATTCAACGGGTCAGGCAGCATCTGTGGAGGGAATGGACATGAAGGTTCGGGACCCCTCTTCAGATTCTAAAACAAAATCAGAAATAATATCAGAATCAGAATCAGAATAACCTTTATTGTCATCCAAAAAAACAAGGCATTTGGACGAAAGTTCGTTACTCAAAGATAGAAAGATGTGGACCCTTATACATTAGCGAGACCAAATGCAGACTGGGCGATCGTTTCGAGGAACACCTTCACTCAACCGCGTAAACCAACTTGATCTCCCAGTTGCTGGACCCTTTAATTCTCCTTCCCATTCCTACACAGACCTTTCTGTCCTCGGTCTCCTCTATTGTCAGAATGAGGCTAGACGCAAATTGGAGAAACAGCATCTCATATTTCGCTTGGGCAGCTTACAGCCCAGTGGTACGAATATTGATTTCTCTCACTTCAGGTAGCCCCGGCATTCCCTCTCTCTCTATCCCTCCCCCACCCAAGTCGCACTAGCTTCTCATTTTCACCCTACAAACAGCTTACAATGGCCTGTTTCCTTTATCATCGTTACTTTTTTGCATATCTTTCATTCATTGTTCTTTATCTCCACATCACCGTCTATATCTCTCGTTTCTCTTATCCCTAACCAGTCTGAAGAAGGGTCTCGACCTGAAACGTCACCCATTCCATCGGGTCTTCATATTTAAAGGGGTTCAGAGAGCAAGTCAGAGTCAGAGGGAGGGAATCAGACAGCTTCCCCGTCAGGTAGGGTTGTCCTCTCTCCCCTGTCTTGTCCGTCTGTTGTATAGAACCTTTTGCCGAGTCCATCAGGAAGGACGTGAGCATAAGAGGAGCGACATTGCCAGGCAGTGGGGGCACTCAGGTCAGAACCTCCCTGTACATGGACGATGTCGCCGTCTTCTGCTCGGATCCAGGGTCGGTCTGCAGATTGATTAGCGTCTGCGACCAGTTTGAGTCGGCCACGGAAACCAGGGTGAACCGCAGGAAGAGCGAGGCCATGCTCTTTGGCAACTGGCCCGACCGATCTTCCACCACCTTCACCATCAAGCCTGACTTCTTGAAGGTGCTGGGGATCTTGTTCAGGGGGGCTGAGGCATGTGACAAGAATTGGCTGGAGTGGACAGCCAGGGTGGGGAAGAAACTCGAGCTGTGGAAGCAGCTCTCCCTCTCTATAACGAGGAAAAATGTGGTCATCAGCTGTGAGGTGCTCTCGGGGCTGCTGTACGGTGCAAGTGTGGCCCATCCCCTCCCCCCCCGCCTCTACACCACAGGGAAACCGTCTTCTGCTTCATCTGGGGGTCGTGGATGGACCAGGTGCGACGGGCCACAATGCACAAGTCGGCAGACAACGGGGGTAAAAGCGTGCCCAACGTCGCCCTCATCCTGATGGCCACCTTCGTGTGTGGAGCGTAGAGCCAAGGCACGTGGGCACTACCTGCTAAGGTTCTACCTGTCCCCGGTGTTGCGAAGGATGGGCCTGGCGCAGATGCCACGCAATGTGCCAGTCAGCTGGACATTGCCGCACCATCTGTCGTTCGTGGAAAGGTTCTTCCGGACCAACACCTTTGATCACAAGTCCATCGGGCAGTGGTCAGCACGGAACATCCTACAGGCACTGCAGGGGAATGACTCCATGGATCCTGTGGCGTGGTTCCCAGAGCAGACTGCCCAGCTTGTCTGGCGAAATGCTTCATTGCCAGAACTCACCAACAAGCACCAAGACCTGGCTTGGCTGGCAGTGAGGGGAGCCGTCGACGTCAGATCCTTCCTGCACTATCGGATCCTCACTACTAGCGCACACTGCCCTCGGGGTGACTGCTCTGGAGAGAAGGTTGCCCACCTCTTCTCAGAGTGTGGATTTGCAAAGAGAGTCTGGAGAGGTTTACAAGGGTCCCTGTCATGATTTATTCCAAACAGCTCCGTCACACTGTGATTTACGGACTGTTCTCAGGTACGCATTCAAAGATTGACATTGAGTGCTGCTGGAAGGTCATCAACTCGGTGAAAGACACTCTTTGGTCTGCCCGAGCTTTGTTGACCTCCCAACAGAGTGAGACGTCCGTCAGGGAATGTTGCCGACTGGCCCGCTGCAGACTGCAGGAGTGCGTGCTGAGGGATGCACTGAATCTTGGTGCAGCCAACGCCAAGGCCCTGTGGGGGAGGACCACAGTCTAGTGCCCTTCCACTGCCAGACATGGGGGGCTGGGTGTAGTGGAGATGCCCCTCCAAATAAGGGAAGGGATTCCACGCCAGTGGGCCACATGAGTGGCAAGGGTGGGGAGGTAAAATTGTGTAATTTGTGTAAACAGTATAGCCTCCGAGAATGTCGGCTGTTTTGTAATGTCGGATGTTTTGTAAGGATCATGTATTGTATATATTTATTTCTCGAATAAAGTATGTTTCGAAATATTTTTTTAATCCCTGCTCTCCAGAGGTGTTGCCTGCCCCGCTGAGTTACTCCGGTTTTTTTGTGTCTATCTTCAGTTTAAACCAGCATCTGCAGTTCCTTCTTACTCATAGAAGTCTGCCCTCCTTGCTTTTTAAAAGGAACACAAGAAGTAACTTCTTGAGCAATGAAAGAAAAATACTTCTAATCTTTTCTAATTTCCATTCACCTCCAACAAAGCATCGTATAATCTCTGCTTTTGAACTTATGTCAGCATTAAAAGCAAAAGTGGTGATTAACCATGTTTGTAGATCAGACCTATGGAATCCCCCCTGTTCTCTGAGAAAACCTTGAAGTGAATTGTTGCCAGATGCAATTCTGAAGTCCTTCATCACTGTGAGATTGATGATAATCATTATTCAATTGAACTCACTGTCATGAATTTGTCAAATTAGCCTATCATCTTTATCTATATGGATGTCTAAGCAATTTGTTGAGCTCAATAGGAGCACTTTTGTAGATGAATTCCAGTATTTGTGAATTATTAGCTTGTAGCACACACTCATCCCTCAATTGAATAAAAGCAGTCCCCGCAATAAATGTAGGATTACCAATGTTGTAATGGGACAAAGCATGAATGGTGCTTTCAAGTTCAAAATACAGATACCATCTTCAAACAATTAAAAAGCATAAAAGGGGTGGCACGGTGGCACAGTGGTAGAGTTGATGCCTTGCAGCACTTGCAGCGCCGGAGATACGGGTTCGATCCTGAATTAACCATTTCCCACACAAGTAACCTCAGATATTCCTGTTTGGTATTAAAAACAGTGGCATATTTTGGCTCCAGCTGTGGTGACAGTGAGATCAGTATCCCTCAGTTGTCAATAGCTGTGGTACTAATGAGCCCATTTATTCACAAAATGCTGGAGTAACTCAGCAGGTCAGGCAGCATCTCGGGAGAGAAGGAATGGGTGACGTTTCGGGTCGAGACCCTTCTTCAGACTGATGGCTGAAGAAGGGTCTCGACCCGAAACGTCACCCATTCCTTCTCTCCCGAGATGCTGCCTGACCTGCTGAGTTACTCCAGCATTTTGTGAATAAATCGATTTGTACCAGCATCTGCAGTGATTTTCTTGTACTAATGAGCCCAACTGTTGTAGGCTTATGTTTAAATTGTGATGGCGTGAACATACTGCCTTTGCCTTTCGGATGACAAGAAGTGAGGGATTGGAAGTTGCTATTGCTGATGCTTTCGAGAGGGTGAAACGAGTACACGGGTAGAAAAATAAGTTGCTGTGGTGGTGGATGAGTGATAGTCAAGATGATTGTTTTCCCAATGAGTGCTGGTTAGATTGTCTATTGTTGGAGCTGGTTATTGATTGCCGCTTACGTTGTGCAAATGCCATTTCCCACTTCTCATCTCGTGTCTGTATATTGAATGCAGAATCAGAGATATAATCAGAGATTCAGGAGACATTTACTGTTTTCATTTCAGATTTTCAGCATCTACCTTTACTGCATTTAGATCGTTATTTGAGAAATCGCTAATGGAACAAAACAGTGTAATGTTCAGGCTCACTGTTAACAGTGGAGAAAAGGGCAACAATTATGCTGTTGAAAATGGTTGGACTTTCGGACACCATCTACAATTGCAGGAAACTTGACAACTTATAATCATCCTGGAATGAAGCATTGCAAATAATTGCAGGTGATGAGATAGCACAGGTAACGAGGCACAGAATTTAATTTTGAGAGGTGTTTGGTAATTATTAACCTTGGTCTTAATATATTTATTCCATCTTCAAAATATTTTTTGGCTCAGTATTTCCCTATGCAGCTCTCCACTTGTTACAATCAGAATCAGAATAGCCTTTATTGTCATCCAAAAAAAACAAGTCTTTTGGACGAAATTCCGTTACCCACAGTCCAACAATAAGAGCAATAAAAATAAGCAATTACACACACACAATCACAAACCAACACAAAACAAAAAAAAGAAACATCCATCACAGTGAGTCTCCTCCAGTCACCTCCTCACTGTGATGGGAGGCCAGAATGTCTTTTCTCTTCCCCTGCCATCTTCTCCCGCGGTCAGGCTGTTGAAGTTGCCACGTCGGGGCGGTTGGGGCTCCCGACATTGAAGCCCCCGCCGGGCGGAGAAATTTTGTTCCAGGCCGCGCCGGACGGTGAAAGGTCCACAGCGGGCCGACACAAGCCCCGCGATTCGGGGCGGGCGAAGACGCTGCCGCTGTCGGAGCTCCCGATGTCGGCCCCCACCCAGGGGCCTGCGAGCTTCCGATATCCAGGCGGCCCACGGCCGAGGCCTCCGAAGGCGAGTCGCAGCCGCACTCGCAGCGCCACCACAGCCTCCAAAGGCAGCCAGCTCCGCAGATGGTAAGTCCAGTCCGCGGGCTCTGCGAACCAGAGCCCAGGTGGTCCCAGCTGGAGGCCGCCAGCTCCAGGTGCATGGCCGATGGTAGGCCGCAGCGGGAACGGAGACACCACCCAGAAAACAAAGTCGGGTCTCCGTTCGAAAGAAACAATTTTACAGTTTCTCTCCCCCCCCCCCACACACAGTACACAACTACAAAAAACACTACATCACATCTAAACAGTACAATTTAGACAAAAAAGAACAAAAAACACAAAAGACAAACGGACTGCAGGTCAGCCACAGCTGCTGAGCAGCGCCGCCACTTCCAAGTCATTCAGGAAATTATTATTGTTATCATTCCACACCTCCTTCTCCCTTGAGCTGCAGGTAATTTTGAAGACAAAAAAGCTTTATTAATTTTCATCTTAAAAAATGATCTCAACAATAATAAGATCAGAGGCACGAGACATTACAGAGGCTGGAATCTTGAGTGATAAAACAAACTGCTGGAAGGACTCAGCAAGGCTGGCAGCATCCATGGAACAAAATGGACAAATGACGTTTCAGTCAGGATGGGTGGAGATAGTAACCAAGGCTGGACATGATAAGCGGAGAAGACAAAAGGGTGCAGATTGCACAATCTGATAAGGAAGGAAGATGGGGAGAGAAATGTAGAACCCAAGGGAGGGATGGTGGATTGTTGGGATTAGGGGCAGAGGAGCCAGCGCTGCTGTCGCAGCTGCGGCTTGCCTGCAGTCCGTCTGTCTTTTGTGTTTTTTTTTGTTTTTGTGTGAATTGTAGTTTTAATATGATGTAGTCTTTGTATGTTATGTTTAGGGGGGGTGGGAGGGAACGGGAACTGTAACATTGTCTCTCCCGAACGGAGACGCGACCTTTGTTCTGTGTCGTGTCTCCGTTCCCGCTGCGGCCTACCACCGGCCATGCACCTGGGACCACCTGGGGCTCTGGTTCGCAGAGCCCGCGGCACAGACTCACCACCCGCGGCGCTGGCTACCTTCGGATGCTGCGGGAGCGGCTGCGACTCGTCTCCGGAGGCTCCGGCGCGGGCCGCGTGGATGTCGGAAGCCCGCAGGCCCCTGGATGGGGGCCGACATCGGGAGCTCTGGCAGCGTGTTCGCCCGCCCCGAATCGCGGGGCTTGGGTCGGCCCGCCGCGGATTTTTCACCGACCTGCGCGGCCTGGAATAGGCCGCGGACCTTTCACTGCCCAGCGGGGGCTTCAACGTCGGGAGCCCCGACTGCCCCGACGTGGCAACTTCAACAGCCTGACCGCGGGAGAAGACGGCAGGGAAGAGAAAAGACATTCTGGCCTTCCATCACAGTGAGGAGGTGACTGGAGGAGACTCACTGTGATGGATGTTTCTTTTTGTTTGGTGTTAGTTTATGATTGTATGTGTTATTGCATTTTTATTGATTATTCTTATTGGTCTTATTGTTCAACTGCGGGTAATGTTTCATTTCACTACACATTTATGTGTATGTGACAAATAAACGACTATTGACTATTGACTATTGGGAGGGAAATATAGGACCTGGAGTAGGGAAGGGTGGAATGGGAAATGAGTGAATAAAGGATGAAACAAAGAACTAGATCAGCACAGTCTGAAATAAATGCAACAAATATAGGACAACGATCACTTCTGAATAAATCAGAGTTTGATGTTGACAATGCATTGTTAAAGTAAGCTGCTCTTCCAAATGTATTACTCCTGGCCTTGATTCCCCCCTTTTGGGTATCAAAACCCCTGACCCATTATGTTCCTCTTCCCTAAAGTGTCACTGTTGAGTTAGCTGACTTTGTGAGTAAGGAATGTCCATGTACAATTACAACAGAGCCCTGTACGTGAAGTAGCTAAAGACCTGCTCCTGCTATTCATCCATTTGTCCACACATCTGGACACTGTCTCATGCAAATAATTGTTACACATCATCGATCCCAACATTCAGCACTCTAAACATTTTTCAGAGTTCCTTATTGTTTCAATAGTTTTGTTGTAACCCAGTCAAGTTGTATTTTGGTTAACAGCATTGTACTTCACTCGGCTATTATATATTTCGCACTGTGAGGAACAAAATCTGAACACTGCATTGCAGATTTTGAACAGCTTAGTTATTACAAATTCACTCACTTTTATTTATGAACATACAAGTGCAGTAAAAGTCAAATAACTCCTTGGACTTTGCTGGTGCTAGACTATGAGATTGTTGGATGTTACCCCTAGTTACTGGACGTTACACCTTGTTAGACCACATCACACTTTTATTTCATTCGCGGGGCCTTCCATCGCCCGGCGCGGCTCGGCCGCGGGACTGAACAGCGCCCGGTGCGGCTCGGCCGCGGGGCCTTCCATCGCCCGGTGCGGCTCGGCCGCGGGGCCTTCCATCGCCCGGTGCGGCACGGCTACGGGACTGAACAGCGCCCGGCGGGCTCGGCCGCGGGACTTTCCATCGCCCGGTGCGGCTCGGCCGCGTGGACTTTCCATCTCCTTGCGGGGGCTGTGCGGGTCGGTCGCCTCGGTAGGAGTCGAGATGTCTGTACGTGGGAGGGGCATGGGGAAGAGAGAGGGGAAGTTTTTGGCCTCCATCACAGTGAGGGGGTGTTTGGAGTCACTGTGATGGATGTTTGTGTTGGGGTTGTGTCTTGTGTTTTTTTTTTTTTGTACTGCAGGCTAAGTAATCTCGTTCTGTACGAATGACAAATAAAGCTATTTTGGTTTTTGGATTTTGGAATATGTTACACAGCAGTTTTATAAAATTTCCAGTGATCTCTGAGAGTTTAAAGGGAGCAGGAAAGACAATGCATTCCGTAGTTCAGTTCCAACCACATTCACAACCCCTGGAGCTCCAGGACCCGTCCACGGTTCCAGCCTCACCCCTGACCCACGGAATAGACCCTGGCCTTTCCACACTACCAGCTGCTTGGTCCCCTGGTCCCTGGACTAGACTGGACCAAGGAGTGAGACAATAGACAATATACAGCAGGTGCAGGAGTAGGCATTCAGCCCTTCGAGCCAGCACCGCCATTCAATGTGATCATGGTTGATCATCCACAATCTTCACAATCAGTACCCCGTTCCTGCCTTCTCCCCACACCCCTTGACTCCGCTATCATTAAGAGCTCTATCTAGCTCTTTCTTGAAAGTATCCAGAGAATTGGCCTCCACTGCCTTCTGAGGCAGAGAATTCCACAAATTTACAACTCTCTGACGGAAAAAGTTTTTCTTAAACTGTGGCCCCTGGTTCTGGACTCCCCCAACATTGGGAACATGTTTCCTGCCTCTAACGTGTCCAATCCCTTAATAATCTTATATGTTTCAATAAGATTCCTTCTCATCCTTCTAAATTCCAGTGTATATAAGCCTAGTCGCTCCAGTCTTTCAACATACGACAGTCCCGCCATTCCGGGAATTAACCTAGTGAACCTACGCTGCACTCCCTCAATAGCAAGAACGTCCTTCCTCAAATTTGGAGACCAAAACTGCACACAGTACTCCAGGTTTTGGTTTAATTAATCTGAATAATTGGAGTGGTGCAGCTGGTAAAGCCGCTGCCTCACAGCACCACAGATCTGGGCTCATTCTTGGCCTTGTGTGCTGTCTGTGTGGGGTTTGCCCATTATCCCAGTGACAGTGGATGCTCTGATTTTCTCCCACATCCCAAAGACATACGCTAATTAGAGTCATAGAGTCATACAGTGTGGAAAAAGGCCCTTCAGCCCAACTTGCTCACACTGGCCAACATGTCCCAGCTACACTGGTCTCACCTGCCTGCACTTGGTCCATATCTCTCCAAACCTGTCCTGTCCATGTAACTGTCTAATTGTTTCTTAAACTTTGGGATATTCCCAGCCTCAACTACCTCCTCTGGCAGCTTGTTCCATGCATCCACCACCCTTTGTGTGAAAAAGTTACCCCTCAGATTCCTATTAAATCTTTTTCCCTTCACCTTGAACCTATGTCCTCTAGTTCTCAATTCCCCTACTCTGGGCAAGAGATTCTGTGCATCTACCCAATCCATCCCTCAATTGGCCTTTGTAAATTACCCCTAGTGTGTAAGGAGTGGATTAGAATATAGAACTAGTGTGGCTGTATAACCCAGTACTCTTGGTACATTGGTGATCGATGGTTGAGTGGACTTGACTGGGTGAAGGGCCTGTTTCTTTGCTGCATCTCTAAAACTTAAAAAACGAAATGGATTCTGGATCATTGCAACTCTGTGGTACTCTGAGAGGTCCTTTAGTCCTCCAGATCTCTAATAACACATTTGTTTCTTCTTCCTGCATTGTGCTAATGTTAAAATCTGTACTCACTGACATAACCCAAGCTAATTGTTCCTTTTTACTTGAGCTTTTCTTCCCTTTCCAATGAATTTGTGCAATAGTTAACAAGTATTTAAAACTCACTACAAGTATTAAAACTACATCTTCTTCAGAAATTAATTTTAAACAAAAAGGTTAAAAATTCTCACTTGAAGCAAAGTTTTGCTTCTTGACGTTGATTTTGTCAGTGCCCTTTTCAAACTCAGCATATCACATGTTGTTTGACATTTCAGTGAAGGGAAAATAGAAAGCACCAACCTTGCTTCTATCTCACAACCAGTGCTAAACATATCTAAGCAAACAGCTAAGGAATCAAAACAATCTCTGGAAAATGCAGCAAGATAATAATTTTCTCGGCTGCTCTCTGAACTGATGGGCTGTCACTCACTCCCAGGGGTTTTATCTATTGGATTCGGATATAATTCTTGTAAATGCCTTCCTTGTCTATTCAGTACTTCCTCAGGCAGAACACAGCCCTGGTTCTCACTCTGAACTGGATGAAATGTCATCAGCCCATGCATAAGATGTCTAATATATTACAATGAACGTCATAAAACTGTTTGCATTGGGACAGCCTTCCCCACCAGCGAATGCATCGCCATGAGGCGTTGCCTCAAGCAGTCGAGATCTACAAAGGATCCTCACCATAGTCTACAATAAATCCACTCACTTTTACCTGTAAATTGTCAAGTGCGGTAAAACGTCAATAACCCAGTACTCTTGGCACATTGAGTGCTAGACGAAGATTTCTCAGACTATCAGATGTTACTCCGAGTTATACCCCTTCACCTTTATATTTTGCTTTCTTTTATGTGTTACGCAGTAACGTAATAAATTTATAAAATTTCCAGTGATCTATGTGGGTTTAAAAGGGAGCAGGAAATACAAAACGTAGTCTGGACCTCATTTCCAATCACAAACCTACCACATGTCCAAACCTATGGAGCCCAACCACAGTTCCAGCCGCACCACTGGCCCACTGAGTGGACACTGGCCAAACCTCTTCCCTCTTCTTGCTGCTACCATCGGGCAGGAGGTTCAGAAGCCTGCAGTCTCACATCAGCAGGTCCAGGAACAGCTACCTTCCTACAACCCTATTTCCACATTAGTGATGGACCACTTGCTTTACCATGGACTTGTTTTCCAATTGTGTTTTACACTAATGTTTAGTTTTGTTTGCCGTCTCTTTCTTTTAGCTGTCTTGCAGAATGTGTGTAATGTATATGTAATTTATATTTGTATGGTGCCCGAGTTGATATGCTTGTGATGCTGCCACAAGCTAGGTTTTCATTTCATTGTACCTGCACCTCACCATACTTGTGCATATGACAATAAATGCTGCATTGATTTGTACTGCAGAATAATCATGACAAAAGAAGGATATCTTGACTAGAATCTGCTTCTCAATCCATTAACCATAATGACTGCACTATAACTATATCTATTATTCCACTTAGACCACCTATGCCCTAGACATCTAGTGCCCATGGCACTAGACAAGACACGTATGAAAAATTGGCACGTTAACAATATGCAAAGTGATATCAGACCCCTAGTATCCCACAGTCTCAACATTACTGTATAGGTCTTTATTTCACTATTTCTGTCGTCGTTGATATTTCTTGTCCATTGCTACTTTCTATACATCTCTGGATCAAAAAAATCCCCAAATAAACTGAACACTACAGTGCAGACTGCATCGAATTATTGCTTCCTAGGTTCACAATGACTTCAGACTTTGGATTCAACTAGAAGCCACCAACCTCAAGAGGCTGAAGTTCAACAGGGAGCCTATTATAGAACTATTTCACACAATGCTGGAGTAACTCAGCAGGTCAGGCAGCATCTCAGGAGAGAAGGAATGGGTGGCGTTTTGGGTCGAGACCCTTCTTCAGACTGAATTATATTATAGAACTATCATCCGTTACCTGAAAGTTTACAGGTAACATTGCACTTTGGGTTGGTACCACCGGGGAATGGGCAAAATGGCTGTATTCTCCATTTTGCACCTGCAAATCATGAAACTACCTATTTCAATATAATGTGATTGAAAATGCACTTTACCCAGAGTGAACCCTGATAACAAGCACCTTTGTATCACTCTGGAAATTGAACTGGACCTGTCTGGGCATGAGCTGTGCTTGCACAATCCAACAGAATTCCCATTACAAATGGACATTGAGAGATGACATTCTGTATGCAATGCTTCAGAGATATTTTCACAGATGCTTCAGAGATATTTTCTTTGTAAACCAGCATCTGTAGTTCCTTGTTTCTACAATTTTATTTTATGTTCTCCTGAGGAGCAACCATCTCTGTGCGCACTGTCTTAATTCTCTGCCAAAGCAGAGCACAATAAGGTGAGTATCACCATCTATCTTCTATCCTTGGCCCCAGTCATCCAATAGCTAAAACAGAGCAGCACCACAACCCGACAGTGTGGTCAAGTGGACAACCAGACAGACTGCACTCTCCACTTAACCCTTACCCCAATACTCCACTTGAACCTCGGATACTGCAGAACCATACAAACAAACACCACAATGATCATGTTGTAGTCCTATTGCAGCACGATACAATTTCTAAGCCATTGACTCTGCATTTTCCCATATGGAGGTAAGGCAACGGTTTTAAATTGAAATGACTCAAAGACCTTACATCACAGAAAATGTCTGAACAAACACGCAAGTATTTTTAATCCCTTTCATTTTATCCAGTATCTTTCCAATAGAGAGGCGTCAAAAAGATCACATGACACGACAAGCCCAAGAACGCAGACATTTAGGCCAAATGTCCTATCTACTGTATATCCTGCGATATACAAGATTATAGAAATATTATGTTGCATCTTAACTACATGAAGGGCAGTAGTGGGAAAGTGGCTTGGCCATATAGCTCCTGCACTTTGCCCTTAGATTCAAAATTCCCAACTAATCATTGCAGACTTCATACGACTTAAACTAAACTATTCCTCACCTTGCTGCGTTGGTTGGCTCCCACGTCATTGCTGATTAAAGAGGAAGCCCCTGCAAACTCTTATCTGCCTCTCTGAAATGGAGAATGGACTTGTTCTTGCCTGCAAGGATCCGTAGCAACACTGAGCTGTATTGACAAAGAGCGCGCTGCTGTGGGGATTGCTTTTAATAAACCAGTTCTCTGTGACTGAGATTAAACAAAAGCAGGCAAGAGATGCCAGATGACACCAAAGGCACAGTTCTGACCTGCCATTAAGCCAACATCATATCCACAGATGCCAGCAAGTCCGACTGCCAATTGAAGAGCATTGCCTCGAGAGGCTGAGATCAAACACTGAGCCAATTGCAGAGCAGTGTCATCTGTCACCTGAAGATTCACAGATAGTTTTGTACTTCAGGATGGCGGCGGCATGAATGGGAAGGTGACCACATTATTCTTTTAATGTTACCAGCTCTTTGGAAGACCTCCAGCGTGCCACCATGTGCCAAAGAAGTCAGATACATTACTCAGCTAGGTCAATGATATCAGACCAGTGGTGACCAGGTGGGAATTTACAGAATTTTACATCATTATCATCTTTATTGTTTAGAGATTGCTAGGTTCTTGATTAGAAAGGGCATCAAAAGTTACAGGGAGAAGGCAGGCGAATGGGGTTGAGAGGGGAAAATAGATCAGTCATGATCAAATAGCAGAGCAGACTTGATGGGCCGAATGGCATATGCTCCTATGTCATATGACACTTATGAAATGCCGAAATCTGGAAGAACTATCTGCTGGATGACGTTAACCTGTTTTTCTGTCAGATAGAGATAAAAATTCCTCAAATAACCAAATCTCCTGCAACTCATCTCAGCCCACATAGATGCATTGACCGGACTTTTCTGGCTTCACCTTGCACTAAACGTTATTCACTTATCATGCATTTTTAACTGTAAATGGATTGATTGTGATCATGTATTGTCTTTCTGAAAGCTTGTCACTGTACCTCGGTACACGTGACAATAAACTAAACTGATAGACATAGAATTATAGCAGTTCATAGTCATACCACACAGAAGTCCCCTTGGTCCACTGTAGCTATGCTTACCGTCAAACAGTCACACCAATCCCGTTTGAATCTCCCCAAATTCCCATCACCTTCCATGCAGATTCTACTTCTCACCAATAAATCGGGGATAATTTATAGAAATCAAATAACCTACCAATCTCTGTATCTTTGGGATGTAGGGGGAAACTGGTGCACCTGGAGCTAATCCATGCCATCACAGGGAGAACGTGAAAACCACACAGACAGCGCGAGGGGTCAAAATTGAACACGAGTGGCTGGGGCCGAGAGGCTGTGGCTCTACTGGCTGCACATCCATGCCACCCCTAACAGTATGACTCAGATGTGACATTTCAAAAGGTCCGGTTCAGTTTAGTTCATTGTCACGTGTACTGAGGTAGAGTGAAAAGCTTTTGTTGCATGCTATCCAGTCAGTGGAAAGACAATACATGATTTCTTCGAGCCATTTACAGTGTATAGATAGATACATGATAAGGGAATAAAGTTTTGTGCAAGGTAAAGCCAGCAAAGTCCGATCAAGAATAGTCCAAGGGTCACCAATGAGGTAGATAATAGTTCAGGACTGCTCTCTGGTTGTGGTAGGAGGGCAACGCTGTTTGAGTGCAAAGGAAGGTGTAAAGGAGCTTACTGGAATCCAAGGGTCGTGCAGGGCAACTGTAGCCATGGCCTGGCCTGGTCAGCCTGGCCTTGAAATAAAATTACAGTGGCAGATATACAATAAAAAGGTGTTCACACTGAACAGGTCCTTGAGGTGCCAAAGGAATGGAATGCCTCAGAACATTCATTGGGATGGTTTGTGTTATGTCCAGGGCCGTCTTAACGCATGGGCCTGATGGGCACTTGCCCGGGGGCCCACGAGCATGGGGGCCCACGAGCATAGGGGCCCCATGCTGATCTGTGTATGTTAAGTGACTTGCAATAAATAAATACTACTTTAAAAATGCAGGTTCAATAAGTGCTTTCTTCGCAACATTTTCAGTCACTAAGTGCTTCTCACAGCGATCTGTAAGTGCTTTTCGCAACAATGTAGCACCCTAAGTCCATCGCTAAGTGCTTTTCGGTAAGGGCTTTTCGCCGGCACGACAGGGGGGGGGGCTGGTAGGGAAAGGGGGGTGGGGGAGAGTAACGGTAGGGGCCCCAGTACGGTAGGGGCCCATAATGCTGTAAAAATGGCCCTGGTTATGTCACATCAGCACTGAGACACCTCATCATGGACACAAAGCAAAACAAAAAGAATGGTCAGGAAATAGTTCAAGCCTTCGCCACTTGCATGATTGTAGAGCTCCAGAGTCCTGCAAGCACTGCACCGCCCCCAACCCTCACAGTCGAGTTGATCTTTCAGGAGAACAAAAATTACAAATGCAATATTACAGATTTACAGAATTACAGATGCAATATGGAAAATTTAAAATCTGCAATATTCCTCTTAGACCCCTCAGACATGAAAGACTAACAGAAACAGAAAAGTAATGTTGCAACAGAACCAACATCAAAACATTAGTCACAACAGGTAATGTGCAGGAAGCATCACAGCTCATTAATCTAGAGCAAGGGGAAACGACAAGATTAATGGTGGTGAGAAGCATGCAAAATATCTTGGAGGTTGTTTGATTTAATTTTTCATTTTGCACCTTAAGATGTGCCCCTGTGAATTTATTTGGCAAAGAGAGATTCCCTTTTGTGCTCAAGAATTGAATGAGCTGGATAAAAATGTAGTGAGCACTAAGAATTTATTTGGCATCTGTGCGCTTGGAGTTGAGCACACATTCCCTCAGTGCTAAGCAATCATTAACGCATCAAAATGACAGAAAGCTAGGCATTCATTTTTTGACAACATTTATTCATTAGAGCAAAAAACAATATGATGGCAGGACACAGTATTTGAGGGACTAATTATAAAAGTGTTGGTCAAGGTGGTTTGACTAATTCGATTTCCCAAATACGAAACCAGCCATTTAAGAAATAAGGCAGCTGCAAAACTCTTTTGGTACCATCTGGATGCAATATCGAAGTACTAGCTTTCGTTAGTCCACTGCTGTTTCTGAGCCTTTTTCTCAATTGCCAGTTGTACCTTCTTATCAGCCTGTTAACGTGGTTCATTTCATCTATCAAATATGCTTTTTCACTTTTTTTTACACTTTGTCTCTAGTTTATAATTAATCTATTATTTGTAACTTAGCACTGCAGATTGGCATAAACCTAGGATCTAAACGCAAGTGGGGATGCAGAAACAAGGAATTGCAGATGCCAGTTTACCGTGGAAAGACAAAACACAGGAATAACTCAGTGGGTCAGGCAGTATTCCTGGAGAACATGAACAGGTGATGTTTCAGCTCGGGACCCTTCTTCGGGCGGAGAATGCAGCAGGAAGAATTTCTTTTCAATTTTCAGCAAGCCTTGCGAACAGTAACTTTACACCTTCCAGGTCGCATTAATGCATGCACCAACCAATGTGATCCAATGGCAATTGTATTCCCTTTTAAAACCACAGTGGTAGAATAGAGGTGTACAGTCTTCCCTGCAACTCCTGCCCAACCCCCACATTCTACACACTCCACCCATGGCCTTGCAACACAGGTTTAAAAACTTCAGCAAACTCCTCAGTTTGCTGTTCTATTAACAGATTATGTTTTTGAATACCTGAAGAAGGGTCTCGACCCGAAACGTCACCCATTCCTCCTCTCCCGAGATGCTGAGTTAATCCAGCATTTTGTGTCTTTCTGCTTTGAAGATATGCACTGTACCCACAACAAAACCTTGGAATATTGTGCCGTCTCAGTCGGTTTCTTTTTACATAAAATTCTTCCAGCTTCCACTTCACAGACCGCATTAGGGGAATAGTTTGAACTGAAGGGGAGCAGTGACAGAAGTGTTGATGTCATGGGTCATTGTCTACAACTTCTCCATCGAAAGGAACATTTTTAAAACTCCCTGGAGATTATTTGCATTGCCTTCAATTACATATTTTTACAACTTTCAAAAGAGCACATATAAAGCTTGTCAAAATGTTGCTGAAAGATGTGATGAAAAGCAATATAAACACGTTATTTGTAATTGGGGTTGTGGCCTATGAAGGCTAGAAATTAGTCAGTATGCAGAACATATCCCTCTGTCCAGTAATTTAATGCAAGGTTATTTCAGAGAGATTAAACATCCCTCATGAAAGTGGTGTTGAATCTCACTCTAAACACACGACTAGTTTATCTGTGTTATTTGCCTTTCCAACAAATTGTTTCCCTTTACGTCTTTAAAATTGACTTTCTATTTCTCCGCATTTTGTTTCCCAGTTAGAAAATCGGAATCCACAACATTTCCTTTTTCTTTGACAACTTTTTTACGTTCTTTCAGTATATTTGGTACATCAGGTTAATTGTATCAGGAATTGTGCCAGAGAAAGAGTAGGACCCTTAAGGACCAAAGGGATAATCCATGTGTGGAAGATAGACACAAAATGCTGGAGTAACTCAGCGGGACAGGCGGCATCTCTGGAGAGAAGGAATGGGTGACGTTTCGGGTCAAGACTCTTCTTCAGACTTTCTGAAGAAAGACTGGAGCGACTAGGCTTGTATACACTGGAATTTAGAAGGATGAGAGGGGATCTTATCGAAACATATAAGATTATTAAGGGGTTGGACACGTTAGAGGCAGGAAACATGTTCCCAATGTTGGGGGAGTCCAGAACAAGGGGCCACAGTTTAAGAATAAGGGGTAGGCCATTTAGAACTGAGATGAGGAAAAACTTTTTCAGTCAGAGAGTTGTGAATCTGTGGAATTCTCTCCCTCAGAAGGCAGTGGAGGCCAATTCTCTGAATGCATTCAAGAGAGAGCTAGATAGAGCTCTTAAGGATAGTGGAGTCAGGGGGTATGGGGAGAAGGCAGGAAAGGGGTACTGATTGAGAATGATCAGCCATGATCACATTGAATGGCAGTGCTGGCTCGAAGGGCCGAATGGCCTCCTCCTGCACCTATTGTCTATTGTCTGAAGGGTCTCGACCCGAAACATCACCCATTCCTTCTCCCCAGACATGCTGCCTGTGTCTATTGCGCCTATTTTCAGTTTAAACCAGCATCTGCAGTTCCTTCCTACACACAACCTATGTGTGGAGCCTAGCAATGTGGGACGAGTCCTAAATGAATACTCATTTCCATTTTCCAAGGAGTAGGACAGGAAAGATAGGGAGTTCAGGGAGGGGTACAGGGATAATCTGGAGCAGGTCAGTTTTAAGAAGAATGAGGCACTCAATGTATTACAGGATGCTTAGGGTTGACGATTCCCCCAAGGCCAGGCCAGGTGACATCTAACCAAAGTTGCTCTTGGAAGCAAGGGAGGAGATAGCTGGAACCCTGACGGAGATCTTAACAACAGGACAGGTGACAGAACACTGGTGAACAGCTAAAGTTGATCCTTCGGGTTACACAGTCCACATCATAACAGCATGCTGCAGAAAAAGATAATCTTCATTTAACTTCAAATTCTATTGCCAATTAACTTTTGTTGCTCCTGCCAATGTATTATTATTATTTATTCTCTCAGAATCCCACATATATATAATATCCTAAATCTCCCTCTGTGTACTGAAAGAAGAAAACTGGGAGACATCACATTAGAATAGTGGGTACTCAGGATTGTCTGGAATAAAAGTTTAATTGATGTAGAGTTATGGTGAGATTCAGCCTAGAAATAGGCCCTTCAGCCCACTGAGTCAATGCCAGCCAGCCATCAGTTTACACTAATCCCACATTAATGTTTATTCTCCCTCCATTCTCACCAACCCCCCACTCCCACAGCATCCTATCACTCATCTATACATCATAGTACCTTCCTCAAACTGTTCTACTCTAATGCCATCACGTAGGTTTAGTTTAGATTAGAGATACGGCGAGGAAACAGGACCTTCAGCCAATCGAGTCAGTGCCGACCAGCGATCACCCCGCACATTAACGCTATCCTACACACACTAGGGACAATTTACACAGGCACCAAGCCAATTAACCTACATACCTGTATGTCTTTGGAGTGTGGGAGGAAACCAAAGATCTCAGAAAAAACCCACGCGGTCACGGGGAGAATGTACAAACTTCGTACAGACGGCACCCATAATCGGGATCGAACCTGGGTCTCCGGCGCTGCAAGCACTGTAAGGCAGCAACTCTACCGCTGTGCCACTGTGTTGCCCAATCAACCGTAATGCTTTGACAACCTAATTTATTTTATTTCTCGTTCCACAACAGAGTCAAGTAGCATTTTTAAAATTGATTATAATGTTTTAGTTATAATGTTTTGTTCTTGACATCCCCCAACAAGCCAAGACTTGATCAGGTCCTCACAGGGTAGCTTTCACTCCCACAGCTAGCTAAACATTTACCCAAGTCATGTTATTGGAGAGGTTTGATGCAGAACAATCGGGGGTAAATTAAGTACAGAACTGCACATTAAATCCTTCTTTCAATAATAAATTTAGATTTTTAGCTAATCATTATTATATTAGTGGGAAATGTGGACTTCCCATCATGCTGGATGCAAGACATTAATGTAACAGATTTGAATTAGCAATGCTATTGTTGTAACATAATTAAACATGACCAACTACTAACTAATTACAACTCTTGCAGACATTCGAAAATGTTACAAGAGATGCTGAAGTTTGAGATTTATAAATGTGCCATGCTCATATCAGATGTGGTTCAATTGGCAATACTCTTGGCCCTTGCGTCAGAAACGAAACCAAGTTCTCACACCAGTGCAGTACTATGGGAGCATTGCATTGTTACAAGTGCCATCTCAAAGATGAAACTTCAGCCAAAGTCTAGCCGGCTCTCTGAGGATATAGAAGATCCTGTGGCACAATTTCAATGAAGACCAGGGGAGCAATCCCAGTGCCATGGCTAATATTTGCCCTCTATCTACACCCTAAAGATCAGAAATAAAATCAGAAGATGTCAGAAATATACAGAGGATAGAGAAGCACAGTTAATGATTCAGGTCAAAGCATCATAGATTCATAGAGAGACACAACAAGGAAACAGGCTCACCGGGTCTGCACTGACCATTAGCACTCATCCTACATTAATGACATCTTTTATGGTCAATGATCTTTTATCAGAATTTGGGAAAGTTAGAAATGAAACACATATGAAGTTACTGTGAAAGAGGAGAGGGTGGAGAGAACAAATGAGATGTCTGTAATAGGCTAAAGACTGATTGAATGATGTGGCACTGGGTAGATGTGGTAGCGGTGTTGGCTGAGATAGGCTGGTGAAGGTTTATTAGCTGTAGATGATTGATCTGGGAGAGTTATGTCTTTCTCCACAATTGCTGCCTTAACTGCTGAATATTTCCATCACTTTCTGTTTTAATTTCATATGTACAGGATGTATCATCATTCAGTAAGACAGTTCCCAAGAGGGTATACCTATTTGCAATAGGCACAGCCACTGGGGTCTTCTGTAGTCCACGTCCACTCCCCCCTGAAACAGTCTCCCACCTTCGCTCGACCTGGACCCAATGCTAAATGCTTTATAAGATTGCTGTACCCTGCCTCTTAAATTCATTCTACTAAAATCAATAGAATGAATGTTAGAGGATGTGTATGATGTACTGATATGACTAGATAATGAGTTTAACCCTAATATCCCGAGATGAAATTTTAACCGTAACGTTTACTTTCTCTTCCTGGCCACAACATCAAGTTAAGCTAGAAAATACATGCTTAAAGTCTCGTGCAAATCAGTCAAGTTTATTTATATCCTTTCACGGGACGTTGATATCATTGGCACGACCCGAATTTGAAGCCAATCCTTCATTGCTCTGAGAAGGTACTGGTGAACTGCCCTCTTGAGCATTGTTTGTGAAGGTACTGCTATAATGTTATTAGATCGGGAGCTCCAACATCAGTGAGAGTTAAGGAGTAGTAATATACTTCAAGCTCAGAAAAGGTCACTCACTTCCAAGTCATGTGCCTTGGAGAAAATTTTCAATCCCTCTAGTCATGCAGAATGCAAACAGGCCATTCGGCCCAACACATTCATGCCAACCAGTTGGCACCTAACCATACAAGTCCCATCTTCCAGCACTTAACCTCGAGCCCTTCATTCCTAGGTGATTTAAGTGCCATCAGTGTCTTTGATTCTACCATTCTTGTAGGCAATGTATTCCAAGTATTCACCGCTCAGAGTGAAAAAAGGTCCCTCTCATGCCCTCTCCAAATTTCTTGCCCATTGCCCTAAATCAATGCCTTCCAGTTTTACCTACCCCAATAAGGGGTAGTTTCCTGTGGCTGGAGATGTGGCTGTTTAACTTTCTGAAAAAAAGTCTGAAGAAGGTTCCCGACTGGAAACATCACCTATCCATATTCTTCTTCATTGCCCTGAGAAGGTACTGGGGCAATGAAGGAGATGCCCCAGCGATGCTGCTTGGGCCGCTGAGCTACTCCAACACTCTGCTGGAGTTTTCAGTTGCAGGGAATATGGGAGAGGGCTGGAGAGAACAGAGGGAATATCCACAATAGGGAGATACTAAATGAGTTAATGTGGTAGTTACGACTGCATCCATGCCATGTTTGTAAAAGCAGAGCTGTGGGATACAACAGTCCAGGACATACGAGCGTAAAAGAGATTAATTGTTTCTTTTTCTATAGGCGTTATCTGACTTGTTGAGTGTTTCCAGCACTCGAGGTTTCATCACCTACATTTGACCTAATGCCAGAAAATGTGATTGTATGTGGATTCATTGTTTCAGTGCTATTTTGTTCCTGACCCTTTGCTTGGTCTCTCTGGCAGATGGGACAGAAACTACCTTAACTAGATAGAATTGGAACTTAAGAGAATATGGCTGCCAAGCCGTTGTATAGAAGTGAACCTCCACCCCAGCCCTCACCCCCGACCCACGTATTGAATTAACATAGATTTGCTGCAGGTAATATTGACTTTCTGAGAGAGGTTAGATTAGTTCAGGTAATATATTTTCAGGGACAGATAAAATAGAGAAAATTCGGTCCTCGTTCATTAAAAAAAATATGCAAAACTGAACATTACTCTTTTTTGTAATATTTCACATGGAGGTCTGGTGTGGAGACCAGACTAAGTTGATTGAGCGGGGAAATTGGGTTAAATAGTGAAATTACGTGATTTTTTTGGTTCGAGATCTAATTATCCAAATCATACCATTGTGTTGTCAGCAACAGCATCTCATATTTCACATTGGCAGCTTGCACCCCAGTGGTATGATCGGCACAGAGGATTGGCAAAGATCAGAGATTAAAAGAATAGTGAAATCAGGGAAAGGAATGTAGGTGGAAGGGGAGCAGGAAGGGAGAAATATGTACGAGTTCAGGTCAGCATAGGGGAGGGAAGGGTAGAAAGAGGGGGCTGGGGGAAAAAAAGAGTAAGGGAGGATTTGTATTTACCTACTTTTGGGGACATTTAAACAAGAAGCTTTACAGAAAACAGGCAGAATAGGGTGCAACATCAGTTTTATCAATAGTCAATAGTCAATAGCCAATTTATTTGTCACATACACATAAATGTGCAGTGAAATGAACAATTACCCGCAGTTCAACAATAAGACCAATAAGAATAATCAATAAAAATGCAATAACACATACAATCATAACCAACACCAAACAAAAGAAACATCCATCACAGTGAGTCTCCTCCAGTCACCTCCTCACTGTGATGGAAGGCCAGAATGTCTGTTTCTCTTCCCCTGCCATCTTCTCCCGCGGTCAGGCTGTTGGAGTTGCCACGTCGGGGCTGTCGGGGCTCCCGACATTGAAGCCCCCGCCGGACGGTGAAAGGTCCGTGGCGGGCCGACCCAGGCCCCGCGATGCGGGGCGGGCGAAAACGCTGTCGCTGTCGCTGCCGCTGCTGGAGCTTGTCCTTATATCCTTGTCATTATAACTTTAATGTTGAGGACAGTGGACAGGAATGTAAAATCTCAATTCCCAGGGGACAATGAAGTTAAAATTATCGCAAATGAAGTTAAAAATGGCACAGAATTTCCTTCAACTAAACGAGAGCAAGTCTGAGGTCATCCTATTCGGGCCCCCCCGACTCCATCAAATCGATAACAGGCAGCCTTGGAAGCCTATCCTCCCTAGTCAAACCGCATGTCAAAAACCTTGGCGTGATATTTGACTCTGCATTAAAGTTTGACAAGCAAGTCAATGCTGTGGTAAAAGCCAGCTTCTTCCAGCTTCGTACCATAGCTAAAATCAAACCATTCCTCCAATTTGACGACATGGAAAAAATCATCCATACATTCATTTCCTCCCGCCTAGACTACTGCAACTAGACGCTGGGATCAGCCAATCATCCCTGTCCCGCCTGCAATTGGTCCAAAACGCCGCAGCGAGACTCCTGACGGGCACCCGTAAAAGGGACCACATCATTCCGATTCTGACCTTTCTCCACTGGCTCCCAGTACGGTACAGAATCAACTTCAAGCTCCTCCTATTCACATACAAAGCCCTAAACGGGCTTGCCCCCCACTATATCAAAAATCTTCTAACCCACCTCTCTATCTCCAGGTCCCTCAGGTCGGCCGATTTGGGGCTACTCACTATCCCGCGGTCTATGCTTAAGCTCAGGGGTGACTGCGCTTTTGCGGTTGCAGCTCCTAGACTGTGGAACAGCATCCCTCTCCCCATCAGAACTGCCCCCTCCATCGACTCCTTTAAGTCCAGGCTCAAAATCTATTTCTACTCCCTAGCGTTTGAGGCCCTCTGAGGGGGCGCTGTGAACTGTTTATGTATGTGCTGTTATGTTTGTGTGCCATTGTATGTTCGTTTCTTAGTACCTGGACTGATGTACAGCACTTTGGTCAACGTGGGTTGTTTTTAAATGTGCTTGACTTGACTTGAATATCTAAATGACACAGCAAGCACATCGTCCCTTGCATTTCTTTTAATCAAATAGTTATTCCATTTAAAATGATTTCATTAATATATGACTTTTGCCTTCAGCATGAATCTGTTTTCCACACTACGTTATGTTGCTTTTGTCACACTTTCCCCTGTAATATTATGCATTAAATATAGGCAAGATAATTAGGCAGCTGTGTTGCTGAGAATCAGTGCTGTGGGATTTGGGTGATTGATTGATCTGACATGCAGTGGGAGGCAATGAAAGTCAGGCAGTATGTAATGGAATATGGATTCCTATTTTAAATTGGACTGAGCTACTGGAAAAAATAGCTTTCAATATTTTAAAGTTGAAACCTTCCCCATAATATCAACAATAAAGGTTATGTCATCTGAGACTACTCTGCCATCCAGGCACTGTATATTAAGGAAAGCAACACAGTCAAACATTTGTCAACACAGAAGTGAAGAAGTTACAAATGCTGGATATCTGAGATGAAGACAGGAAATGCCGAAAGCATTCAGCAATTTAGGTTACATCTGTGGAACGACAAGGAATTAATGTTTCCAGTGAAAAACCGTTCATCAGGACAAAGGGTCGTCAACCTGAATCATTGACTCTTTCCCACAGGTGCTGCTTGACCTGTGAAAAAAGTGTCAATTATTCCGATGACTCTTAACTTTTTTTTACCCTCACCTTGTTTCCGGCATTTTCCGTGTTTATCCATCAACACAGATTTGCCAGTAGATATTAAATTGTGCATAATTTGGATTTGGAATCAACTTACCTGAAAATGATTGTTTCATCAAAGGGATCTACAGGAGGTGCTGCCTCAAACAAGCAGCTAAAATCAAAGATCCAGGCTCTCACCTTGGCACCACCATCGGGAAGGAGGTACAGCAGCTTGAAAAACATGATCTCCGGGTCCAAGAACAGCTTTCTCCCAGCAACCATCATGCTCTTGAACACAGCACAACACGAATCACAACGTCAGCAACTATGATTTACCATGGACTTTGTTTAGGTTTGTACTACAGACTTCAGTTTTGTACTATTGTGGTCTAGTTACAGAATATTTCTGATTATTAGAACATTGAAAACTACAACGGAGGAACAGGTCTTTCAGTCCACAATGTGTCGAACATGATGCTCAGCTAAACTAATCTCAACTGCCTGCACATGATTCATACCCCTCCATTCCCTGCACATATCATATCATATCATATATATACAGCGCGGAAACAGGCCTTTTCGGCCCACCAAGTCCGCGCCGCCCAGCGATCCCCGCACATTAACACTATCCTACACCCACTAGGGACAATTTTTTACATTTACCCAGTCAATTAACCTACATACCTGTACATCTATGTGCCCATCTAAATTCCTCTTAAATACCACTATCGTATCTACTTCCACTATCACCCGCACATCTCCTTTAAAGTTTGCTCACTCACCTTAAAGCTGTCCCCTCTAGTATTTGGTAAATCTACAAAAGCAGCATTTCAAAGGCAAATCTATATCGGCCCCTCATACACCATCCTCCTCTTTGAGCACTCATTCATTGATATGCTCCCACACATTCAGTCTTGCACATGTACAATTGCACACTTACTCAGATTTTCACATCACTCAAGTTCACCCACACAGACTCATTTACATAACAATGTTGTACATTAACCTTTATCATCGTTACTTTGTTGCATATCTTTTATTCATTGTTCTTTATCTCTCCACATCATCATCTAATATCTTTCGTTTCCCTTATCCCTAATCAGTCTAAAGAATTAGTCTCGACCCGAAAAGTCACGCATTCCTTCACTCCAGAGATGCTGCCTGTCCCGCTTAGTTACTCCAGCTTTTTTTTGCAAATATACTACACATTAGTTCACATTGATGAAAGCACACACTGTCACTTTGTGTTACACACTCACATTGCCTCTTATTTACAGGCAAAATTAAGCACACATTTGGCTACAAATACTTGCATCTACAATGTTTCACACAGACACACACTTGGGTATAAATGCTCAGATACTCACAAACCCCAATGAACATGTTCGCTCCATCTCTCCCGGAGACAATGCCACCACATGACATTTCATTACGCAACTTTGAAACTTTTTCTGGACTCGCATTTTGACCCCAGTTCCACTCTGCAAGTCACATCTCAAAACAATATCATGCATGAAACTTTCCCCATTTGTGGCTGAATATTCTGTTGCAGCCGACTGAGTCCTTGCCAGTGGCTTTTGAGCACAAGGATATCCCCAAGACATTTCTTAATGAACCTCTTAACTTTACCCAATGACAGAAACGCTCATTTAGCTTTCAGCACAACCTCTTTAAAAGACAACTTCACCGTCTTCTGTTGCGTATAATCTACCACCAGCTATTTCATGTAAAGGAAATGGCTTTTCCACAGTTGTGACTTTATCTAGAATGGAGTCAGAGTTAATATCACCTTATTTCCATCTGTGGGATCATTATGTATCTCACCGCCTATTGTTTATAGTATGGAGAAATGCACTGTGCACAAGGAAATAAATTCATTATCTTAAATTAAACCTGTACTCATGCATGACATTAAATGTGAAGACAAAGCAGTTTCCCATTTTAATGTGGCTCATCAGAAGTCTCCCGACTCAGGCTGCATTTTGGAAATATGAGAAACAAGAAATTACAGATGTTGGAAATCAGAGCAAACGAAATATCAAACTGCTGGAGAAACTCAACGATTCAGGCAGCATTGGGAGGGGGGGGGAGGAGTGTAGTCAGGGCTTCCATCTTTTGCACAGGATTGTAAATGAGTTGCCTCATGGTTTAGTAAAAGAGGTTATAAGCACATTATAAAAGGGCAATAGAATTCTCCCAAAAGCCCCTGCTAATCCCTTAATCAGCATCAATGACAGGTAACCTGGCCATTAGCTCATTACCATTCAAGGGAATGTTGCCCAGAAATTGGATCACTTAGTTCTTTTTAAGCACTGATCCAAAAATGACTTTAACGAGCTTAAATTACATTAGCAAACACCTCTGGATGAAAGCAATCCAGTCATTAAATTGGACTGGGTGTTTCTGGTCACAATCCACACCTGACATTTTCAGAACGTGGCTGCAAACTAGACCAGATGGCAGATGTAGACCGATCATCATGCAACACACATCTCTGCTCAGCCTGACAGAAATTAGAGCTCAAAATTCCAAACATCATGGAACAGTCTCACGGAAACCAGGAGTGAGAACATAGGCATTTCCATGCTTCATAAAGGAAAATCAAGGACTTCATAAGGCTGCCTCAGAACTGACTGCAGAATGCTCAAATACCTCCCGAGCTCAGGCGAGTTTGTCAAAACCACTAGGGAACATTTTGTGGTAACATTGGAGGCCTCGGGATAGGTATTGCAAGTAACTTAAAGAGGGGTTGTGAAGCATGGAGCAGGAGACATAGATATACTCGGGAAAGACAACAATTGATAGAGAACTTTCAAAGACAACACACTGAACCGGGAACTGTGCTGAGCAATGACTTTGCAGGTTCAGAATCTCTAAACATGTAGTTACGGAGATATTTGGGATATCGTTAGTTGTGTTTTCTTGCCTGAATTGGTCTGTGTGTGAAGATGAAGACCCTTGCTCAGTCTGCCAAGGCCAACGTGATCTCCTGTTTGCCAAACACCAACTCCCCTTCCCGTTCTCACCTGTCTGTCCTGGGCCTCCTCCATTGTCAGAGTGAGCCCAACTGTAATTTGGAGGAACAGCACCTCATATTTCACTTGGGCAGCTTACAACCCAACGGTATGAATATTGATTTCTCTAACTTCAAGTAAACATTGCATCCCCGCTCTCTCCATCCTTCCCCCACCCTAGTCTTTGTATTAGTTTCAGTGTCGTCCTGTCGAGTTTCAATGTCTGGATAACTTGTTATCGCCTATCCACAGCCAACAATGGACCATTGTGGGCTCCACCTTTCCTTGATTATAGTTGCTTTTTCCATATCTTCAATTCATTTGTTCGGTATCTCTCGTTTCCCTCTGCCCTGACTCTCAGCCTGTTGAAGGGTCTCGACCTGAAACCTATTCCTTTCCTCCAGGGATGCAGTCTGCCCGTCTGAGTTACTACAGCTTTTTGTGTCTGCCTTCATTTACTTTGATATCTGTAGCAACTCGTGATTTGCCTGCATTGTTGATCCCCCTCAAGTGGCATTGGTGGGAAAAGAAACAATTAATATTTCAGAGCAGAGACCCTTTATCAGAACTGGGAGGTTTTGTGTCACCGTGCCACAGGAAGGATGTTATTAAGCTGGAAACGGTGTAAAGAAAATTTACGCGGATGTTGCCAGATCCCACGTGCCTGAGCAAAAGGGAGAGGTTGGGCAAACTAGGACTTTATTCCTTGGAGTGCAGGAGGCTAATGGGTGATCTTATCTGGTAGGCCCCCCTCGGTCATGGCTGACTATGGGTGATGGAGGCTAATGGGTGATCTTATACAGGTGTATAAAATCATGAGGGGGTGATCGGGTGAATGCAGTATTTTACCCAGGGTTTACACTAAAGATCGACACAACTCAGACAGTCAGGCTGCATCTCCAGAGAAAAGGAGGTTTCGGGTGGGAACCCTTCTTCAGTCTGTACAATGACACCTATTCCTTTTCTCCAGAGATGCTGCCTGACCCGCTGAGTTGCTCCAGCACTGCGTGTCTATAATCTGAACAGGATTCCGCTCACAATGAAGAACAATGGGGAGAGGGGAGGTGTGGCATTTCTCTGCTGCTGCAGAAATGAGTGCGCGTTTCCACACGCCACATCCATGCCCCTGCCTGGCACCTCTCTTGCTCCTGGAGGATGAACAATCCACTGAGGCTTGGGATAGCTGGCGTCCCTTGCTCTGGACAACAGTGAAATGCCGGTGGACGGCATTCCCTCCGTTCACTGGGAGCAGCTGTCTGCTTACAAGTGGCTCAACAAGGAACCAAGCTGCTCCCTGGTGACGTACTGCTCTTCCTGAGGAGCCTCAAGCTGATTCCATGTGGCAGAGACCAGACCTCCGGCTGGATCATTGCCAGACTGCACAGAAAAGGGAAGAGTTTGCGTGGCACACATCTATGCCTTTACAATGGCTGTCACTGAGCACCGTGAGACGAGATTGTTGCCAAGCACAATGTAACGATAAAGCTGATAATGCTGTTTAAAGGAGGTGGGCGGGTGATTTCAAAGAGGTATGGAGAAGAATTCATGACATTGGCTCAGAGATGATCAGGGTCTGAGACGATCAGGGCTGGAAGAGGATGGAAAAGGTGACCTCACCTAAGAGAAGATGTTACTTATTCTGCTTAATCCATGGATGCCACAAAGGATCTTAAACTTAAAAACATATTAAAATAATCAAGGTTAGGGAATCGGGTTTGCTGTTAACCAATACATGTTGACTGATCTATATTTATAGTATGCTTAGAATCTATCAGGGGCTGTGTAGAGGAATTTACTCGGACATTGTCTTTGAAGTTTCTTATGTTGTAAACCACAAACTCACTTGGAGGGATTGGACTGTGTACTAATGGTTAAATGGGGGGAAATAAAGTTATACAGGTAAATAATGCCTGAGCAACGACTGGGCAAGAACCTTGGGGTTGTTTTGTTCTGTGGCCTTTCAAAAAGCTTTAGTAACTCCAGACCGATAAAGGTTTAGTTTTAATGCAACAAGGAAACAGCAAACTGGTAAACTTGTCTTGCCAATTTATCAAACACAAAACTCCTCGCAATGCAACTACAAACTAGACCTGTGTGACAAGATAACGAGGAAGAAACATAATGCGGACAGTACATCTAGAAATTAATGTACAGGCGAGAACAGCTGTACATAATTCGCAAAACAGATATGAAGTGTGAACAGCAAGGAATTGACCTTGTCAATCAAACTTTTGAAATTTTTGACTCGGCCTTAAAGGAGCCGTCTAAACTACGGATAGAGGAAAATGTGGGAGAGGGGGACGTGCCTTCAGTGTGTGTGGCCATTTCACCATCCCCCTCCCAAGTTCATTGACTCAGTTCAAGAGAACAGCACTAAGTCACGGCCTTGTCATTTTGCAGAGACACCAGCACATGTCTCTGCTGTGTACTGTTGCAGGAAGCAGTGTTAAAAGCCCTGGCAGGTAGACGCCAGCAGCTACATAATCAGTGCCCCAGTGGGATCCTTTGATTCACAACTCCTTGCCAACGTGCTGCACAATCTGATCCTTGTTTCGCTGGGAGTTGAAGATGAAGGCTATAGCTGGCAATTACCATCCCACTAACTGTTATTGAAGCAAGAATGGGCAGTTCAATTGTCATCATGTACATAAAAGACACCAAATAACTAAGTCATTGTTAAGATAAATAGTCTCAGGAGGTACCCCATCCAAAATCCCCCGAGTGTGTCATCCACAGGAAAGAATTTCCAACAGTTTATAACATGAACAAGATCTCTTAGGTGTAATTTGCACATGAAGTAGGTGTACAAAGCTCCAATTCCCAGCCATGGATATCCATTGGAGCAACAAGTCCATAGAAAAATCGTCCCCATCTGGAAGACGGTTGTTGGGATCTACCACCTTTTACAGTTGGACAATAAAAATTGTAATAAACTTTTAATTTTACTAAGTAATGGATCAGTGATTGAAGCTCACTCAATCCAATATGCTTTGCATTGTGTTCTGCATGAGTGTGTAACTTCTAATTGCACAGTAAAGTACACCTGTTCTGCAAAGGCATTTTGCTGGAAAGAAATGGGCCAGCTCAATTATGCAAACAATCCTTTGATATTCTCACAGCATTATCCCATTACACCAAGTAATTAATTAATAGCTGGTAATAAATTTTAATTGTTTCCGGCACTTTGGTGTACTTGGTTGATTGCTAATTGACAGTGGATCTGAGAAATCCCTGAACAATGTTTGCCTGACTGATTTTTTTATCCAATATACAAATAAGATACACATACATTCAGATATAATACAAACATTGCCTCTGCAAACAGGGCCTGCACAATGATTAATGCAACCATCCTTAATGAATAACTCATACAAACTTAAACTAATCACGATATATTCACAGACAAAGCCTTCCTACTGCCCAGAGAATAGCAGTACAAGCAACCTTCCCTCTACAAATAATCATAAATTCACTACTGTGAGAAGTATACCAAGAAACGTTCACAGAACTGGACTGTGCATTTAAAATTGCCGAGTGCTACAGAGAACAGAACTAATTGATGCCAACTCCCATGGGATTGGGAATGAAAATGAGCAGAATAATGAAAGAATGTTAGTGGCATCAGCTGGCTCTTTCAGCGCAATGCAGACATTTTCCACCAAGCATGATGGTTTAATAGTGCCAATTAAGAACTCGTTAATATCCCTGTGTAAGAAGGAACTGCAGATGCTCGTTTGCACCGAAGATAGACACAAAGTGCTGGAGTAACTCAGTGGGACAGGCAACATCTCTGGAGAGAAGGAATGGGTGACGATTCGGGTTGAGATCCTTTTCCAGTGATGCTGCCTGTCCCACTGAGTTACTCCAGCTTTTTGTGTCTATCTTTGGTTTAAACCAGCATCCATAGTTCCTTCCTACACATTCTATCTTGTGTCTATCTTGTTAATACCCCTGCTGTTTTCCAATTTTGAAATAACTTTTCCATCGGTGCCCATTGCCAGCTGGAACTATGCTGCTTATATTACTATTTCCATGGCACAGAAGGAGACCATTCATCCCAATTAAGTCTATGCTAGTTCTCAGACCAATCCCAATAATCTAATTTCCACACTTTCCCTGTTCCCCACTGTCTCAGACATGCCAATTAATTCCTCCCTGGATCTTGGGATAATTTACAGCTACCACTTATCCTGTCAACCAGCACACCTTTAAGACATGGGTAGGAACCGGAGCACCTGGGTGAAGTGTACACAGTCACAGGGAGAACATGCAAACTCCACACTGGCAGTACCAAAAGTCAGGATTGAACCTGTGTCACAGGAGCTGTGCAGCATCAGCTCTACCAGCTGCACCACTGTGCTGCCCGCTGTTCGAATACTCTATATACTGGCACGAGTTTAAAGAAAGCGCATCAGAAATGGTGAGTTCAAGTGGCACCACATGCAAGCTGCCCGAAAACTCTCACCCATGGCAGAGAACGAATGGCTCTCCCTGACCAAGAATCAGTATTGCCCACTGACTGAGGAACATTGACTGCCCCTGAATGAGACTCCCTCCTGCCAGAGATTCAGCAAACCCTCCACTCTGACAGAGATTGGGCAGCTGCTCCTGCCAACTGAGAAATGTTGGCTGTGACTGAGAATCTGGTTCTGGTTGAATACTGCGGAAACACCTCATTAAGTGGTTATCTCGCGCGCAGGTCAGAGTGAGTAGAGTAGTGATTACATTTTGAAGTGGGCCTTTTTGACCAAGTTGAGGAGATCTAGTTGCTCAATCCCCTTTTTAATTGACTGAGCATTGGGAGCGGCACGTGTGTTGGGTGGTAACATATTCCATTCCCTTATCGTCCTCGGGTAAAGTGAATATTGGAGCAAAGCAAAGTTTATTGAAATTCAGCGAGTTGCTGATGAGTTCAATCAGTGAAAGGGAATCAACCCATAACCTCGTCTGTGAATTTGCCCAAGTGGGAATCATTGGTGTCCCTGACTGAGAATCAGTGGCTGTTGTGTAATTAAAATCTGAGCATTCCAGCTGAGAAAGAGTGCCCAAAAGAGTTTGCTGAGCGGCCCCATCTTGCGACAAAGAGCTGTAATGACTGGCCTCATTCAAAGCTCTTCACAATTTCAGCAATTCTCCCCTGAAATGCCGGTGTGTTATCCCCGACAGCGCGCTCTTCAGTACCAACCCTCTGCTTCATGGCCGCATTATAAAGGTTGCCATGGGCAACAAGCGCAAAATTAACTTTTTTTATAGATGACTGAACTGCGAGACGCCATGCACTGCTAGTGCATAGCTAATTGAAACAATCCTGAGCTATATACAAAGTCACAGATTATTCATAATAGTAAACAACCTTCTCACTGCATGGTGGCCTTCAGTTTTACTTTGGTCAAAATCCACACAAAAACATTAGTTCTACAAGGCAAAAAGCAGCAACAAATTGTAATGTGCATCTCCTGACTGGTAAGATTTTATTTAGCTTTCTCTACTTCGTCGAAAGGAAAAGGCCAGAATAGCCAGATTTCCTATTGCTTTACAATTACCATCTTGATTCATGAGGTGGTCAATCACTTCAAATGCTCCAGACCAAGAAAAACAGAATAACTTTTATTGAAAAAAACCTGACAAAGAAAGCAAGGAAACCAGACATACCTTACTGAGACAGATTGCTCTGCACTGCAGGAAAACAGATTTCAAAGTATGGAAGGATTGAAGGATTGAACTCCAATCTTCGAGCAAGGTTCTGTGCAGTCTTGGTGCTGGAACCCCACCAGCTCCGTGACACTATGCAAAATAATTAGATGGTTAAACTGTTGGAGGGTGAAGGTGAGCTTCACTCATCTACCACAGTGGTGGGTGAAAACATATTCACTCATCTACCACCCCAATGGGTAGAGGACCTCCTCATGCACCTACCACCTCTTTGGGATCAGACCTCCTCAAAGAGGGCCTAGGTGGGCTGAATGGCCTAATTCTACCCCCATCACTTATGACCTTATGAAATCAAAGACGAAAATGTAAAAAGCTGGAAATTGGCCAATATTGATGTGTGAACATCTACAAATGGAAAAATTAGTTGAATAAATATCAGAAATCTGGTGAAAGGTCATTAATACCAAACTGCTAATTCTCTTTCCACCAGCTCTGCAGGATCTAATGAAGACATTTATAATTCTTTAGAAGAAACAAAGAATTGCAGGTGTAGGTTTACAAAAATAATGCTGGAGTAATTCAGTGGGTCAGGCAGTTTCTCTGGATAACATGGATAGGTGATGTTCAGATTTCAGATTTCCACCTGCAGAATTTTGCTTTATACAGGTCTTTGGTACAATTAATCTGGCCTTTTCATTTTGAGTAATAGATCCAGCAGCTTATCTCAAGCCTGTTCCCTGTTTTTCTGCAATACCACTGCAGCTGGGCCCAATCTCAACCCAGAAGCACTATCTCCATTCTTGCTTTGGCTGATCTGGTACAATTGTGCTGCAGGAGAACATGGAGGTGCCAAGATGTGGCAGGCAGGAAATGTTCAACGAAATAACCATCTCGGCCTAGTCATCCACGAATGTGAGAAGCATCCTTGGGGAGCACATGCGTCATAAATCATCCAGCAGGAAATAAACCTCCATTGCCAGTTTCCGCAGTGTGTGTATAAGTAATGTGAGTAATGGAAAGAGTAAGTAAAGAGAAACAGTTTTACAAACAGAAGAGCAGTAACCAGAGGACTCAGGTACAAAGTCATTGGCAATACAGCCAGTGGCAATAGGAGTAGAGTGTTTTTTCTGCAGCAATTATTGTTCTGCAGACCTAAACGATGCATTCACCATTCATTTATCTCACCAGTGCTTCCATTTTCGTACACTCAGCAGAACTCTGCTAATTTTCTGGGGTACATCTATAAAGTAATTATTCAGACATATGCACAAATGAATATTCAACATTTTAAACCAGTCATTTGCTGTAGTGAATCTTGAAATTTCCGATCACACTCTTTCAGCGACAGCTCAATCTGTTCTGCGACTAATCTCACTCCAGGATAAACAGCCAGGGAACATCTCGGCCCCAGGAAGGTCTACCGCTTACTGCTGTCAGATCCACTCCCCAGCTTCAGACATTTCCATACCCCGAGCTCAACAGGAGGTCATGTCTAGTTAGTCCAATTCAGTCTGAAGAAGGGTCTCGACCTGAAACGTCACCCATTCCTTCTCTCCAGAGATGCTGCCTGTCCCGCCGAGTTACTCCAGCATGTTGTGTCCATTTTCGATTTAAAGCAGCATCTGCAGTTCCTTCCTACGCAATTAGTTTCAGGTTCACCCATGAAGCAGGAGTTGTGCCACGATGTAGATGCCTTTATTACATACTTTAAAAATGAGGGTAACCAGGGAGAAGGTACGAGCACTCGAGGATCAAGGAGGGGATTTATGCTTGAAGTCAGAGGTGATCAAATGAGGGTAGGCAATGAATGATGTCCACATGGATTTTAGTAAGTTATTTAAAGAAGTCCCTCACGGTATTCTGATCCGGTAAGATGGAAGGGATCCATGGTGACTTTGTCATTTGGATTTACAACTGGCTTATTCAAAGCAGATAGAGTGTTGTGATAGAAAAGTGTTATTCTGCTAGAGGTCTGTGGCCTGTGGTGTTCTTCAGGGAACAGGGACCTCTGTTGTAATGATTAAATATACCCACCCATTTACATTTATAAGATATGGATGGAAGTGTTGATGGGTTGGTTAATAAATATGAATATACTATAATTGGTGGAGTTGTAGGAAGTGAGGCAGGCGTACCCTCAAAGTATGTAGGGAACATAGATCAGCTAAAGAAATTAGCAGAGAAATAGCAAATGCTGTTTAATCATAGCAAATGTAAGTTGTTGCATGTTGGGGGGGTCGAACGTTAGGGGAAAGTATACTGTTAATGGCAAGACTCTAATAGACATAACCTCTGAAATCCTTACTATTCACGAATCTATTAATGCATGCTTTAAAAATACCCAATGACTTGGCCTCCACAGCCGTCTGTGGCAATGAATTCCACAGGTTCACCTCCATCTGGCTAAAGAAATTCCTCCTTATCTCCATTCTTTTATTGGGAGGCTGTGCCCCCAATAATGTAATGAGCCTCTCCTATTATTGTAAACATCCTTTCCACATCCACTCAATTTTAGACCTTCCATCATCCATTGTACATATGGATACTTGGACTGTACACAAGTCCGTAGATTCTGTAACTCGCAAACATGGAACCAGATTGGTGAATCTTCTCTGCAGTCCCTCACACAGACCCATTTACAGTATTCCAGATGTGCAAATTGCCTCTACTCTTGTCTCAACTGACTGCTGACTACATCTGCACATTGACTTGCAATGATTTGTACACTAGGCTCCACAGATCCTACTCAACACCTTCCATTATTTCACCGGGTTTTTAAAAAAATCTACTTTAAAGAGCTTTTCCATCAGTGGGCAACTTCCCATTTTTTCTCCTTACATCGCACCCACAAAGTTTTCAACCATTTTATCAGCCTGCCTACGCCCCTCCATCACAGTCTCCTGAGACACCAGTTTTGTACCGATGCAAAATTGTTGTCTTTGACTTACATTTGAGCTGAAATTAGTCAGCCAATCAATAGTCAATAGTCAATAGTCGTTTATTTGTCACATACACATAAATGTGTAGTAAAATGAAACATTACCCGCAGTTGAACAATAAGACCAATAAGATTAATCAATAAAAATGCAATAACACATACAATCACAACTAACACCAAACAAAAAGAAACATCCATCACAGTGAGTCTCCTCCAGTCCCTCCTCACTGTGATGGAAGGCCAGAATGTCTTTTTCTCTTCCCCTGCCGTCTTGTCCCGCGGCCAGGCTGTTGGAGTTGCCTTCCTTCCTGTTGCAAGCAGCAGCAGTTGTTATAGAATCAGATGAGGAAGTCAATGAACACTATGGAGCCCAAAGACATGCTTGTCAGAAACAGCCTCCCCAGGATTTATTTCAACTGATACAAACCCCCAACCAAAGAAAGTTTAAAACAAGATGTGTGCCCATTTAGCCTTAAAGGCTTTCGTTATTTAATCTCCTTGGTGCTGGTATTAAGTAAACCCCACTGCTCCAATTTCAATCTCAGCAGCTGCACCCCTCTTCCTTTAGTGTAATTAGGAATGCATGAAACCCAGCAGGCTATTGGTAGAGTGATTAGCACAGGCAGCTCGATGCAAATGAGAACTGGTCCTAAATGCTGCTTAAATCTCAAACCGAGAGCTTTGGTTGAAACAGGAGGCAGCTGAGTGAGACACAGTGCGTGTGAAAATCATGTGGAGTTCATTACGTTTCTCGTTCAGAGCCTCAGGAAGAGAAGCTGGCCATTCAGCCTTCAAACAAAAAACAAACTACTTGAGGAACTCTGTGTCAGGCAGCAGCTGTCGGACTTTTTAGGTTCCAACCCTTTAGTTTAGAGATACAGCGCCGAAATAGGCCCTTCGGCCCATCAATGTGTCGACCAGTGATTCCCCGCACACTAACGCTATCCTGCACACGCTAGGGACAATTTACAGAAGCCAATTAACCCACAAATCTGCACGTCTTTGGAGTGTGCGAGGTAACCAGAGCACCCGGAGAGAACCCACGCAGGTCACAGGGAAAATGTACAAACTCCGTACAGACAACCACCCATAGTCTCTGGCACTGTAAGGCAGCAACTCTACCGCTGCGCCACCGTGCCGCTCTTCTTCAGACTGATCCATTTCCATCCACAGATGCTGCCTGACCCATTGAGTTCCTCCAGCAGTTTTCTTTTTTGCTGAGGATTCTTGCATCTGCAGTCTCTTGCGACTCCATTCGGGACTCAAGTTGGTTCTGCCACTCACTTACGCCATGGCTGACCTGTCTGTGCTCATTCATCTTGCTTTTGCAACCCGCAACACCCTCATCCAACAGAATCCGTGTAAAAAAGAACGATCAGCCTGTAGTGGGTCTGGACGCGACAGGAATCAGGCCAGACGCCAGGTAAGAATTAACAATAACTTTAATGCAGTATCTGAACATTCACTCACTTCAGTCACCCGCACGAGTAAACACAAGCCCCTTCCAGCAAACCCCGTAGCCCCAGACCAGTCTGTTCCCAGGGGTATGACCCAGGGAGTGGCCTAATCCCCCCGGGCATGGGGCATGTCCCCGGGCATGAATCGTCATTCCCAGGGAGTGCCAAGGGGAATGACCCAGGGAGTGGCCTAGCCCCCGGGCACCGCCACAAGCCTCTGAATATCGAGTTCCACTCCCCCTGGTGAACGAAGTGTGAAGAGTGTTGATGAATCAAGCTTACACATTGTTATTGACTGTAAATCTTCAGTAAGGGTTTCAGTAGCTGAGCCAAGAAACTGCTGGCTGGAGCGGAGGCAAGGGGAGGATGGATGAGTTATAATATCATTTACCAAGATGGTATTTAGGGTTGTGCTAATCCTTAAAAGACTAGGTCCCTTTAAGAGAGGCTGCTTTTGTTTTGTTTCATCCCTCCCAAATAGTTGAAAGATAACCAGAAGACAAAATAATTTTACATAAAGAAGCACACGGAGAAAAAGCTCCTCAACTGTGTCTGTACTTGAGGTTTTCACGGAGGAAATGTTGTGATACCAATGATCTATGGAACAGCTTCTCAAGCTACAACAGACCACGTGGAGAAGGTGCATTGATGTGTGAACTTCCAGTATTTAGACTGGATCACAATCTCCTTACTCTGTCCCTCTAGATTATCTGCATTTATGTTTCAGTCAAGTATATCAATGAGTGGAATCAAGGGATATGGGGAGAAGGCAGGCACAGGTTATTGATTGTGGACGATCAGCCATGATCATAATGAATGGCGGTGCTGGTTCGAAGGGCCGAATGGCCTCCTCCTACACCTATTTTCCATGTTTCTATGTTTCTAGTAAACAAGATGACTAAATATGGCCCAGCGCAATCCCTCACTTCAGTTTCTTTCTAGGGGGCTCTCAACGTTCTTCAAGCTCCCATTGCACACAATTTAATTAGCCACAAGTGTCTTGTCCTCCCTGACCTGCAGATTTGCTTGGTTTGGGGTTGAATCATGAACATTAAAAATGATGCAGAATGGATCCCAGTCATTGGCCTCATAACCATTGGACTCGTGTGATTTGTGCCAGTGTTTGTGTTCCACTTTGATCGTCCTCCTGTTCCTCCCTCCCAACTCTATCTAGCTTCACCTTTGTTCAGGTCATGGTATTCTCTTCAACCGCTCCGCAGTGATGCCATTTCTCCGTTAATTTCGTTCTCTCACGGCAGAAGCTTTCCCGAAACCTTGTTGAATGCAATTCTGATCCCAATTCCCAATTCTGATTCCTATTGATGAACTGACCAATGTCAGTCAGATCCTCCAGTTTTTTTCTATGTTGCATCGGTTATTGCAATTCAAAAGCCACCTTACTGACTGTGAAATGCCCAGGAAAGTATTGTGAAAGAAGTTTTGTAAACGCAAGTCCTTCTATCTTGTGGAGAGCAGGGGAGGAATGGAAGTCAGCTAGGCTTTTTGATCATGAACCTAGCCAACCATAATTTATAGTTGTCTCCAACACAACCACGTCAGGGTAATACTGGGGAAATGGCGTCTGTACGGAATGGGATTCAGGTTTATGGCATTTCTGTTCCCCTTGACTCATGTTCTGAAGAAATAGATCCAATAACATCACACATCTACATTTCCATGCCAGCATTAAGACTGCTTATTTCCACTTGTGGAGCTCTGCTGAGCATTGTCCCAGCCTCTGCTCATCCACACCTTTGCTCCATCCCTGCTGACCAAGAGAGTGTTGAAATGGCCATGTTCCAAACACACTCCTGATTGGCTTCCCTCATTCTATTCTCAGACACCCAAAGTCATCCAGCACTCTGGGCTAATGCATGCCATCCTGTTCACACATGCCGACTCACTCTGGACCTCCACCTTTGACGCCTCAGGTCCATGCACCAACATCAGGAACATTTCCATGGGCAGGGATGGTGGTCCTGGTTTATTTAGTGAAGGATCGGTTGTCAGATTACTAAAGCCATGATGTGGATGCTCTTACTATGGTTCCATATTTCCCAGTTCACCAATGTTTTTAAGATTCTCAACCTGGAGTTCACCCTCTAGATCCTCCCAACCTGTGTGATTCCATGCAATTCAACAATCCTCCACATCCCTAACTCTGTGCGTCTCCAGCTCCTGCTCATTTACAAGTTAAATTGCTGTAAAAATCGGTATCCATGAGCTCAACTGCCCAGGGCCAAGCTTTGGAACGAGGTCCATAAACCTGCCTCACCTTTTCTTCCCCTTCTTCCTCCTTCAGTAGCTTTCTTAAAACCCGCCTCTTTGACCGAGATATCGGTCAGCTGGTCTATGTGATTACGTTCTTTCTGTTTTCAGGAACGTTTCTGCAAATCATTTCGGATACACTTGCTTCAGTAAATATAACATGTTGTTTAACGACGTGAAAGAGTAACCAAGAAATCCAATGGCAAATTCAGAACCAAATCCTTTACCTTGCGAGAGGTGAGTGGTGAGGTTTTTCACTGTGTCTCGCTACACATGGCAATAATAAACCAATACCATTCCAAATACCAGTAAAAATACTCCAATGCTGGCCTAACAGAAAGAAAATGAGGAACTCACTCCACAGGGAGCTGTTGAGGGGATTGGTAGAGACACAGTTTAAAGGAAACTGGACAAATATATGATGGAGAAAGAAAAAGACGGTCATCCAGCAAAAAAAGTTTGAGGGATGCAAATACAATTCTTTATGAAGCTATGCAGTTTTTTTCTGGTAGAATCTCAAATGTTCATTGATGGAACTAGATGAGGAGAAGCAGGCACATGAAGTCCAGGGTCAGGCATGTGGTTGAGATGACCCACCCAATGGAAGCAAGTGAGTGGAACTAGGATCTCATTCCTGAGGATGTCAGCTTGGGGGAGGACACAATGCTCATTCCAGGATTGGAGCCTTGTGTGGGGATAGCAGTGACAGGGTCTTCCTGTGCCTTGAGCTGGGGATCCAGCTCTCAACAGCATAGTGGAGCACAGACAACGCTGCTTCTCGGTAGATCATACATTTTGGGTCAGGGTCTGAGGTCTCGATCTTCGAACAGTCTTTCTCTCAAACAACCAAAGGCAATGTTGGTACATTGATACTAATGAAGAATTTCACCACTGATGCCAGGGGGCAGCTGTCATGCCATTTGATTAACTGGGCCATTCTCAAAATATCACACTTTAATTGGATACATCAAATCTGTTTGTATTCACTTACCATTTATTTTATGTTTCATCTAAGAGCACCTTGATGATTACAATATTCCTATCACCTGTCACTGTATGTTTATTTATTTTTTTCCTAATCAGATGTACAGCACTTTGGTCAACGTGGGTTGTTTTTAAATGTGCTATACAAATAAAATTGACTTGACTTAACCTTCCTGAGAATTAGACACAAGCTGAACAGCAGCACTGTCTTTCATGATCACAGATCAGGTAATGATCCTCCCTTGCACTTCAGCATCTAACTACATCTGAAACAGATACAGAACAAGGCAGCCTTGTACGCTGAAGGGAACTGGAGTACTTGTCTACTGTAATCCATTAATTGATTCACAGTAGAAATGACAAAGGTTTACACGATTCGAACCATTGCTAATCAATCTCTCACATCATCAATCTCAGTGACACCTCTATGCCGACCCTGTTAATGACAGCAGCCTAGAATATTTTAGCACTGTTGTCGCTAATGAACATTTAATGCTTTTGCATCATTTTAATAAATAATGTAACTTTTTAATTGAACCAAAAGGTGCCAGCATTAAAATAACGGAATATATCGGCATTGGCTCTTATTTCCTTGTGTTATTTTGGGACACAAATGTTCTCCCGACATATCTACAATAGCCAATGCATTTCAGAAGGTATGCCATTTGGGCGTAGGATGCACTAGATGCTGTGATTGGTGTTGTATCCTTTTGTCTTGCTTTTTTTAATCTATGATCCTGCACACATACTTTCATGATTACATCCATGAATGCTTGCACTCTGCATCTTCACATGGCCTAAGGTGATCTACTGGGAGGTTTATGATTCTCCATGTGGTGTGGGTTTCAGAGTACAAAATTATTCTGTACATACAAACCAATGTCAACCAAAAGATGAAACTCCCCTCGCATTACTTCTCTCCAAATCCTTATTTTTCCCTCTAAAAACAATTCTTACTATTATTTTTCTTTAATTTCATCTACCTGCACCATTGATTTACTGCCTGACCGTTTACTTCTGTTTCCCGGTCTCAGACATTAACATAATCTCACACTAGCTCTCTCCAAAAGATCTGGGACCGGAAACATTAGCTGTTTCTCTTTTCACAGACGCTGCCTGACCTGCTGAGTGTTTCTAGCATTTTTCTTTTTTCTTTTAGATTTCCAACATTTTTTTTTTCATCCCCTGTTATGGCACTTGGAGTTAAGGAGTAGAGTTGCAGACTAAACATGCTAATATCAAGGGGAAAGACAAGCTATTTTAATTATTCATCCTTTTGAATGCATGATCACTGACGCTGCATCATTTAAAGCCCATCCCGAACATCTCTTGAAGAGGCACGGTGGCACAGCGGTAGACCTGCTGCCTCACAGCGCCAGAGATCCGGGTTCAATCCTGACTACAGGTGCTCTTTGTGCAGAGTTGTATGTTCTCCCTGTGGCCGCATGGTTTTTCTCTGGGTCCTCCAGTTCCTCCCATATTCCAAAGACATGCAGGTTTGTAGGTTGATTGGCTTCTGTAAATTGCTTCTAGTGTGTAGGATGCGAAAGTGGGACAAATAGAACTGCAGGTGATCGATGGTACAGGTGATCGATGGTACAGGTGATCGATGGTCGGCGTGGACTTGGTGAGCTGAAGGGCCTGTAACTCTAAATTAAAAAGGCTTAGAGCTATCTTCTTGCAGCTCTGTATTCTTTGACGAATCTACTCTTGCTGTACTTTGGCTAAGACCCATCCATTTGCAATGAAGGAGATATATTTCTAACATGAAATGGCATTGGATTTGAAGTTGGTGCTCCAATCAGTCTATTGCCTTTTACATCTGGATGGCCGAGGTTATGGGTTTGTGATTTGCTGCCCGATAAATTTTAGCCCGTCACTAAAATAAATGTTATAGATGATAAACACTTCAGTCACAACATATTGGAGGAAGGCAATGTTCAGGATGGTTGTGAGGTGATGATGCTAGGTTTTTTGAAGATAATAGAAACATCACACCACCATGTAACTGGAGAATATCCATTGTGCTCCTTGCTTTGTGCCTTTTAGATAATGGAAAGGCCTTGGTGAGTCAGGAGGTGAGACATTTGCCACAGGACACCCAGCCTCTGATCTTGTAGCCTCGGTGGTATTTACGTGGTTGATTCACTTGAGTTTCAGCTCAATGATGACTTCTGGGATGTTTATAGTGGGGAGTATTTGATAGTAGCAATGTTAAGGGATAGGAGTGGGATTGTTGGGATTGCCAAAGTAAACTTAATGGGCCAAATGGCCTCCTCTGTCATTATGAAATATGAAGTTGAACATGAATATGAAGTTGAATATGAGTTGAACAGTGATTGGGAAGGGAAGGAATTCACTATTGTTATTATCAACAATATTTTTGCAATGCATCAATAATTCAGTAAAAATCCTCACGATTAATGGCACAGTGAACCTTTGTCATCCTCTAGAGAATGGTCCAGGAGCGGGGTTGAAATTAGATCTGGTCTGCTTATTGCCCGGGGTTGTTCAATTCCTCGTGCAAGCAATCAGTAGAACAAATTAAGACTAAAAAGCTGTAGCTGATGAGATTATCTTGGTTTCAGTGCTGTCGGATTCTGGCAAGCCCATTCCTTAAACTGATCCAGAAATCACAGGCTGGCACCGCAATGTTTCAACATATGCCAGGAACTGGGACCGCACAGTTAGAAGCTTTAATCTCTCTGCATGGTACCAAGACACATGACCCCCCCCCCCCTCCCCCCACTGCAATAGCATTGGTAACATACTCCCATCCCTGACAAGAATAAAAATTCATCCTAATAAAATGAGTGACAATTAAAATGTAGGCTTAGATGCTGTTCAAAGCAAAATAAATCAGAGACTAGCAGAGATCCAGAGCAGTACAGGAATGCTAATGTGACCTAAAATTGGAACAGCCTAATAACTATGCAGTAATCGCTTGCTCAAATTGATGTTGATTTTAAAGCCCTCAGGCCTTTGCTTTGTATTTTCCCTTAAAATAAAATTTCACAAAAGAACCCAAAGCGAACTTTCAAACCCTGCAGTTGAACGGATTTTATTGCAGAGCAATCATATCATCCAAGATAATGGAACATCGAAAGAATTCATTGGAACAATGCAATGCCAAGAAAAGTCTTAATTGTATTGCTCGCCCTAGAAAACACATGAGCTGTTAATGGGGCAGGAAGCTATAACAGGCAGATCAACCCCTTCAATAATGCTTCTCAAGTGTATACATTTTGAAAGATGAAGCTTATTGTTGCTTTTGGAGCAGTCATGCAGTGCCACACCATGAAAACAAGGCATGAAATTTAGCTACAAAACGCAGTCAGAACCTGACTACTGGGGTTGTACAGTTGCTGGAATAATGGGTAGTGCTGAAAGTGGGATCAGTAAAACATGCAAGTCACAGTTCAGTGCCTGGGGGGAGCCATTGGCAATGGAAACCAACAAGCAACTCTTTCTTTCTCCTCTTTCCTCTCTCTCTCACTCTCTCTCTCTCACACACACATTCTTCCTCTCCAGTCAATTGTTCAAGACTTTCTTCCATGCAACTTATGTGATATTTACTGTCACATCCCTGACTTGTTGATGGCGAAGTGTAATGAGAAGAGCTGCCAGGTCTGATTTGTCAGCTACCTGTTGCTCCAAAGCCATGAGCCAGCCACCATTATGTCAACCCCTCCCAACATTCTGATTTATTTCCTGGCCTTCTTCCAGATCTCCGCTGAATCAGTTCCTCATCCCTCAGTGCCCACAAGGGCTTCTAACTCAGAGCGTGACTCCATGTGCTCTACATTTCCACGTTTACCTCATGTGTGAGTTCAAATTCACCTTGCCCCCTTTTAAGCTGTTTAATGGGATTCCACCTGCTGTAATTTTAGTTCAAACTCTGCGTCCTAACTCTGACATGACTATTTACCTCATTGGGTACCCTTGGACTATCTTTGATTGGTCTTTACTGGCTTTACCTTGCACTAAACGTTGTTCCCTTATCATGTACTTGTACATTGTGTGTGGCTCAATTGTAATCATGTATTGTCTTTCTGCTGGCTGGTTAGCACGCAACAAAAGCTTTTCACTTCTCCATTCTATTTTTTAAAAACAAATCTTATTCATACAATAGGTCATATTTACGAAAAAGGAATACAGAATCTCTGCATGCCTCAAATATTGAAGGCAAGGGGTGGGATACAAGAAATTACCTTTTAGCAAGTGCAAGGTCTTGGATGGGTAGGTTTAAGATATGTAAAATAGAATGGAGGAGGAGAAAAGATAATAGGAAAGAACTGCAGATGCTGGTTTAAATCGAAGTGACTCAGCTTCTCTCCAGGGATGCTGCCTGTCCCACCCAGTTACTCCAGCATTTTGTGTCGACCGGGACAAAAGATAGGTTAGGATCGATGTGTCCTTATACAGAATTGGCTACCATGACAAGAAATCTGTGTAATGGCACAGCTTTAACTTGGGTAGTGCTTTAAATATTCCCAACATTAAACTTTATAGAGATAATTACAAAGGTAAAAAGAAAAGGAAATATCAATGCCTAATTACTAAAAGTGTAATTAAGTGTTGGGATACTGAAGAGTTGTTCTGGATCATGTCTCTATAATTAGGAATCAGGCAACTGAACCATCCTACCGCAAACAGAGAGCGGTCCTGAACTACTATCTACTTCATTGGGGACCCTCGGACAGTCTTTGATCAGACTTTACCTTGCACTAAATGTTATTCCCTTATCATGTATCTGTACACGGCTCGATTTTAATCATGTATTGTCCTTTCCACTGGCTGGTTAGCACGCAACAAAAGCTTTTCACTGTACCTCGGTACACATGACAATAAGATAAACTGATCTGAAGGAAATGCCCTATAATAAAACTAATCGTCCTTCGTGATCTGCATTTTGTGCGTTGATATTAGGGAATAGAAGAGATAGACAGGCAAATGGCTGTGCTGAATTGATCAGATTGTGAATGAATGAAAAGACTGGACTACCCCAAGGCAACCTTGTAGAATGTCAACAATGGAGGTTAAAACTTACTATATAAAGTTTTATAAAGCAAGATGTTACATCTTCAATGGGGATAAGTATGATGACAGGTTTCTAATTAATACACCAGAAATTGCCTTGTTGGAGGGAGACATTTCTGGGACAATGATCATAAAATAGGTTGGTTTTAAGCCAGAACAGATAAAGGAAAAACAATAAAGAAAATAAAAGTACATATGTTAGACTGGAAAAGATGTTAGACTGTACAGACACTCCAAAAGATAAGAGAGCCAAATCATTTACAACAAAAAATGATATCCTTGGAGAATACAAAAAAAGAGACTCAAAATTTAGATGCGTATCGAATATTGCTCTGATTTACACATTAAACTAAATCAAACAAAAGCAGAATGCTGCTGGCACTGGAAGTTTGATGGAACGTCATTAACCTGAAACATTAAGTCGATCTCTTTCTCAACAGACCTACTGACTATTTCCAGCATTTTTTTTAATTGTATTTGTCTGTTGCATTATGCAACGGTCAATATTCTGCAAACCCAATTCAATATAAGAATTCACTTAAATGTATCAGTTCAATGTATTGCAACACAGTTCAGATAAACAAGCAAAGAAAAGATAAACATTAGGCGTACAGATCCAACACCACCAAGCCTTCTCAAAACCTAAACACATATCTCCTAGTCTCCCCTCATCTAAACGAAGAAATATCCTCAAATAACTTAGTTAAATGTAATTTATCATTCATGTACCCATGCTCAATCACACTGTTATTTTCAAGCGGCTTTATTCAAGGTCTAATGGTTTAATATCTTATCCACAGGTTTGCACCTCTGACATAGTTGCATTTCCTCAGTATTGTAATGTTGATGTGGGTAAAGCCTTGAGATTCTGGTGTGGGATATAATGAGTACTTTACAGCAAAAATAGCCAAATTAATGACTACTACTTTCATGAACGTGCCTTCATTTCACACTATAAACTGAAATAAGTAGTGTTGATTTCAGATTTTCCTTCTCAGGCAAACTTTTGGATCCACTGCTCCTCTCCTCTGCTGTTAACATGGGAGAGCTAAAATCGATCAATTATGAGGTGATTCATTTTGAATTAGAATCAAGACGATTATTCTCAATTTAACACAAGTGTATCTCCCTCCCCACCTCTCCATATTCTATTCAAAGGACAATAAAATTTTCAACTATTCCCAAGTAAAAACAAATGTTTGATGATGTATTCAGTTTATGTTACAGAAATAAACCAAACACCAAGCTTCTGGAGGAACTAAATGCATCAAGCAGCATCTGGGTGTGTGAAAAGAATTGTCGACCTTTCAGGTTGGGACCCTGCATTAGGACTTGAGTGTTCAATTGCAAAATATTAAGGAGTTCACCCTCACAACTTCATCGTCTTTTTTGCGCTCATTTCAAGCATTCATTTTGAGTCTGTTTTTCAATTCTTATTCCAAAGTCCAATAATCACTTTTGAATGACTTTTCTTAACTCAGATTAAGGGATCGATTTATTTCTCCAAATCTACTGCCTGTGCAGAGTTATGATTTAAATGACATTTCAATCTGATCTCGAGATATTAAAGATAAACATTGTCATTCCTCAACACAAATACAGCTTCATTTTTATTTCTTTGAGAAAACTCATTCAGGCATTGAAATCCTATTTTCCAGAGGTAATTATTGTCTTAGTTCACATTGCAGATGGTTTTTCTTCCCAACCAGTGCTTTTGTCATGCCATTTCAAATTGAAAGGCGCAGCGATTATTTTATTTTGGTCCGTGTTCCTAAATCATGCTATTATATTTCAATCTGTTTCTTTTGTCCACACTCCAAGATATACTGTCATCACTTAAATTAGAATATTATTTCAGAATTCAATGCGATCTTTGTATGAAGTACAACACAGTTAACTCATGAGTTTCTAACTTCATTCCATCCCTTACTGGAATGTGGATATGGCAGTCATAAGTGATAGGAGCAGAATTAGGCCATTCGTGGGGTTGCTCTGCTGGTAAGGAATGATATTCATTCCCTTGCAAGGGGTGACATAGAATCAGGAGATGTTGAATCAGTATGGATAGAAATGAGGAATTGTAAGGGTAAAAAGACCCTAATGGGAGTTATCTATAGGCCCCCAAACAGTAGCCTCGACATAGGGTGCAAGTTGAATCAGGAGATAAAATTGGCATGTCACAAATGTAATGCTACGGTGGTTATGGGAGATTTCAACATGCAGGTAGACTGGGAAAATCAGGTTGGAAATGGACCCCAGGAAAGAGAGTTTGTAGAGTGCCTTCGAGATGGATTCTTAGAACAGCTTGTACTGGAGCCTACCAGGGAGAAGGCAATTCTGGATTTAGTGTTGTGTAATGATCCTGATCTGATAAGGGGACTAGAGGTAAAAGAGCCATTAGGAGGCAGTGATCACAACATGATAAGTTTTACTCTGCAAATGGAAAGGCAGAAGGGAAAATCGGAAGTGTCAGTATTACAGTATAGCAAAGGGGATTACAGAGGCATGAGGCAGGAGCTGGCCAAAATTGACTGGAAGGAGGCCCTAGCAGGGAAGACGGTAGAACAGCAATGGCAGGTATTCCTGGGAATAATGCAGAGGTTGCAGGATCAATTTATCCCAAAGAGGCGGAAAGACTCTAAGGGGAGTAAGAGACACCTGTGGCTGACAAGGGAAGTCAAGGACAGCATAAAAATTAAGGAGAGGAAGTATAACATAGCAAAGAAGAGTGGGAAGGCAGAGGATTGGGACTCTTTTAAAGAGCAACAAAAGTTAACTAAAAAGGCAATACGGGGAGAAAGGATGAAGTACGAGGGTAAACTAGCCAATAATATAAAGGAGGATAGCAAAAGTTTTTTTAGGTACGTGAAGAGGAAAAAAATAGTCAAGGCAAATGTGGGTCCCTTGAAGACAGAAGCAGGGGAATTTATTATGGGGAACAAAGAAATGGCAGACGAGTTAAACCGTTACTTTGGATCTGTCTTCACTGAGGAAGATACACACAATCTCCCAAATGTTCTAGGGGCCGGAGAACCTAGGGTGATGGAGGAACTGAAGGAAATCCACATTAGGCAGGAAATGGTTTTGGGTAGACTGATGGGACTGAAGGCTGATAAATCCCCAGGGCCTGATGGTCTGCATCCCAGGGTACTTAAGGAGGTGGCTCTAGAAATAGTGGAAGCATTGGAGATCATTTTTCAATGTTCTATAGATTCAGGATCAGTTCCTGTGGATTGGAGGATAGCAAATGTTATCCCACTTTTTAAGAAAGGAGGGAGAGAGAAAACGGGTAATTATAGACCAGTTAGTCTGACATCAGTGGTGGGGAAGATGCTGGAGTCAATTATAAAAGACGAAATTGCTGAGCATTTGGATAGCAGTAACAGGATCATTCCGAGTCAGCATGGATTTACGAAGGGGAAATCATGCTTGACAAATCTACTGGAATTTTTTGAGGATGTAACTAGGAAAATTGACAGGGGAGAGTCAGTGGATGTGGTGTACCTCGACTTTCAGAAAGCCTTCGACAAGGTCCCACATAGGAGATTAGTGGGCAAAATTAGAGCACATGGTATTGGGGGTAGGGTACTGACATGGATAGAAAATTGGTTGACAGACAGAAAGCAAAGAGTGGGGATAAATGGGTCCCTTTCGGAATGGCAGGCAGTGACCAGTGGGGTACCGCAAGGTTCGGTGCTGGGACCCCAGCTATTTACGATATACATTAATGACTTAGATGAAGGGATTAAAAGTACCATTAGCAAATTTGCAGATGATACTAAGCTGGGGGGTAGTGTGAATTGTGAGGAAGATGCAATAAGGCTGCAGGGTGACTTGGACAGGTTGTGTGAATGGGCGGATACATGGCAGATGCAGTTTAATGTAGATAAGTGTGAGGTTATTCACTTTGGAAGTAAGAATAGAAAGGCAGATTATTATCTGAATGGTGTCAAGTTAGGAAGAGGGGATGTTCAACGAGATCTGGGTGTCCTAGTGCATCAGTCACTGAAAGGAATCATGCAGGTACAGCAGGCAGTGAAGAAAGCCAATGGAATGTTGGCCTTCATAACAAGAGGAGTTGAGTATAGGAGCAAAGAGGTCCTTCTACAGTTGTACTGGGCCCTGGTGAGACCGCACCTGGAGTACTGTGTGCAGTTTTGGTCTCCAAATTTGAGGAAGGATATTCTTGCTATTGATGGCGTGCAGCGTAGGTTCACTAGGTTAATTCCCGGAATGGCGGGACTGTCGTATGTTGAAAGGCTGGAACAATTAGGCTTGTATACACTGGAATTTAGAAGGATGAGGGGGGATCTTATTGAAACATATAAGATAATTAGGGGATTGGACACATTAGAGGCAGGAAACATGTTCCCAATGTTGGGGGAGTCCAGAACAAGGGGCCACAGTTTGAGAATAAGGGGTAGGCCATTTAGAACGGAGATGAGGAAGAACTTTTTCAGTCAGAGAGTGGTGAAGGTGTGGAATTCTCTGCCTCAGAAGGCAGTGGAGGCCAGTTCGTTGGATGCTTTCAAGAGAGAGCTGGATAGAGCTCTTAAGGATAGCGGAGTGAGGGGGTATGGGGAGAAGGCAGGAACGGGGTACTGATTGAGAGTGATCAGCCATGATCGCATTGAATGGCGGTGCTGGCTCGAAGGGCTGAATGGCCTACTCCTGCACCTATTGTCTATTGTCTATTGTCTATTGTCTATTGTCTATTGTCTATTGTCTATTGTCTACTCCGCCATTCAATCATGGCTGATCTATCTCTCTCACCTAACCCCATTCTCCTGCCTTCTCCCCATAACCTTTGACATCTGTACTAATCATGTATCTATCTATCTCTGCCTCAGAAATAACCACTAACGGCCTCCTCAGCCTTCTGTGGTAAAGAATTCACCACCCTCTGACTAAAGAAAGTCCTTTAATTCTGAGGCTAGGACCTCTAGTCCTAGACTCTCCCATTAGTGGAAACAGCCTTGTCAAAATATTGCAGAGGTTTGGAAGTCTGAATTTTTTTTTTTACAACTGGAAACACTCATCAGGTCAGACAGCATCTGTGGAAAGAAAAACAGAGTTAATATTTAACAAATCAATGTTAAAATCCACAATAAAAAACAGAAAATGCAGAATAGGGGTATCTGTGGAAAAAGAAAACTTGCATTAAAAAGCCCCTTCATCAAATCAGTCTTCAACCCCATAACATTCATTGGGTTTCGGTTTCTACGTTTCTGTTATTCTCCTTTCTCAGTGTAATTTTTGCCACTGCCTTGAACTTGATTAATCAGAAATATTGCACTTGGATAATGGCACGCCTGACCAAGAAGATTGAATACATAATCTTTCTCTTATTTTCCATTCAGTTCTGGGCAACTTTTGCACAGACATTTTTCAGCAGTCTCAAAAAATAAGAGTCATGATTTAAAAAAGGGTGAAGAGTGTTTTATTGTCATAGGTCCCAAAATGGAACAATGAAATTCTTACTAAAAAAGAGAAAATGCTGGAAATACTCAGCAATTCTGCGATGCCTATGGGAATACTAACAGAACCGGGGATGAGACCGAAGAAGATTGTTACTCTGCAGGGTGTGGTGTTTCCAATAGGATAAAACTGGGCCGACCATGGTGGGGTAAATGGCAAACTGGACTATCTGGTCAATTAGTAAATGAGAACAGTTAGAGAGAGAAGGTAGATGAAGGATCATTGACATCATAATCATAATAATCATAATCATACTTTATTAGCCAAGTATGTTTTGCCAAAAAGTCATACCAATAAAAAGCAACAAAACACACAAAATACATTTTAACATAAACATCCACCACAGTGACTTCTCCACATAAGAATGGAGGAGTTATAAACTGCTGAGCAGAATGACATTTCGGGTTGAGACCTTTCTTCAGAGGACATAACTGGCAAACCAGGCCAGTCACGAGAAAACATCTGCGCTCATTTTCATCAGAGGTTTTCTTGATTTTCATTAACATGGTGAGTCATGAAGTGGCCCATTCAAAACGCTGCAATCAGTGTGGCATGGGTATTCCCACCATGTTTTTAAGTGGGGAGTACAGGAGTTAGACCCTGCGTTGATGAAGGAATGGCAGTAATACTTCAAGTACATATGGCATACATTGAGATAGAAGGGATTGTGCAGATGACGGTGTCCTTGGACATTGAGGTCATGGAGTTGGCGGATGGGGTTGAAGAAACTTGCTTCAGCGCCATTATCAGATGGTACAATCCACAGCCCCGTTGTGCCATGGGAGGAGGAGAGCATGTTTGAGATGGTGGTCGGGGGTGCCTTGCTTTGACCTGAATGGTGCGGGGCTTCTAGATTGTTGTTGGGGCTGCACACACCCAGGCTAGTGGCAAGTATTCTAGAAACAAAGAACTGCAGATGCTGGTTAATTCACAAAAGGACACAAAGTGCTGACGTCACACAGCAGGCCAGACAGCATTTCTGGTGAACGTGGATGGGTGATGTATCAGACCCAAAGCATCACCTGTCCATGTTCTCCAGAGATGCTGCCTCATTAGCTCTGAGTTAGTCAAGCACTTTGTGTCCTTTTGCGGAAAGGGTTCCATCCTGCTTGTCGAGTCCAGCAATGGAAATTTATTTTTGAGGTGTACTGGGGAGTTCTTGACTAAAGGAACTCCTGCAGCAATGCCAGAAGCTGAGAAACAGTACAACTCCAATGATCCAGCATGCCCAGGACTTTGATGCTGCTAAGCTGGTAATTTGTTTTAATTACTATTGGATGGTCCCACCACACCCCATGTGCACTTTTAATTCATCGTATTATAGATGTTACAGAATATTACCATAAATTTTCCAGTGAACGAGGTAAGCTTAAAGAGGACACGGGAACTGGGGCCCTGGTGAGTGGAAAGTGAATTCAGCAATTATCACCTTGTGACCAAACCAATAGGATTTCCCAACATTCAAATGCCAGATTATTGGACTTTTACTCCACTTGGCTGCCAATTAATCCAATTTTCCTTTGAAATCAGGTTTAAAATCTTTTTTTATATCAAAAAATACTTTATTCAAGTTATAAATATCATTTACAAACCATCATTTTTAAACAAACCCATCCGACATTTCCGGAGGTTACATATTCAATACAGGCATTTACTTGGACATTTACATACATTTACATACATATCCCTTATTTGGAGGGGCGTCTCTCTCCCCCACACCCTGCCCCCCATGTCCAGCAGCGGAAGGACCCTAGACTGTGGTCCTCCCCCACAGGGCCTTGGCGTTGGCTGCACCAAGCTTCAGAGCGTCCCTCAGCACGTACTCCTGCAGTCTGCAGTGGGCCAGTCGGCAACATTCCTTGACGGACAGCTCGCTCCGCTGGGAGGTCAACAAGGATCGGGCAGACCAAAGAGCGTCTTTCACCGAGTTGATGACCTTCCAGCAGCACTCGATGTCAGTCTCGGAATGCGTCCCTGGGAACAGTCCGTAGAGCACAGAGTCCTCTGTGACGGAGCTGCTCGGAATGAATCGTGACAGGGACCCCTGCAGACCTCTCCAGACTCGCCTGGCAAATCCACACTCTTTGAAGAGGTGGGCCACCGTTTCCTCTCCGTAGCAGCCGTCCCGAGGGCAGCATGCGCTGGTAGTGAGGTTCCGGCGGTGCAGGAAGGATCTGACTGGGAGGGCTCCCCTCACCGCCAGCCAAGCCAGGTCTTGGTGCTTGTTGGTGAGTACTGGCGATGAGGCATTTTGCCAGACAAGCTGGGCTGTCCGTTCTGGGAACCACGCCACAGGATCCATGGAGTCATTCCCCTGCAGTGCCTGCAGGACGTTCCGTGCTGACCACTGCCCGATGGACTTGTGGTCAAAGGTGTTGGTCCGGAAGAACCTGTCCACAAACGACAGATGGTTCGGCAATGTCCAGCTGACTGGCACATTGCGTGGCATCTGCGCCAGGCCCATCCTTCGCAACACCGGGGACAGGTAGAACCTCAGCAGGTAGTGGCATTTGGTGCCCACGTGCCTTGGCTCTATGCTCCGCCTGATGCAGCCACACACGAAGGTGGCCATCAGAATGAGGGCGACGTTGGGCACGTCTTTACCCCCGTTGTCTGCCGACTTGTGCATTGTGGCTCGTCGCACCCGGTCCATCGCCGACCCCCAGATGAAGCGGAAGACGGCCCGGGTGATCCCCTTGGCGTAGGAGGGAGGGACGGGCCACACTTGCGCCAAGTACAGCAGCCCCGAGAGCACCTCACACCTGATGACCAGGTTTTTCCCGGTGATGGAGAGGGAGCGCTGCTTCCACAGCTCCAGCTTCTTCCCCACCTTGGCTATCCGCTCCAGCCAATTTTTGTCACATGCCTCAGCCTTCCCAAACCAGATCCCCAGCACCTTCAGGAAGTCAGGCTTGATGGTGAAGGGGATGGAAGATCGGTCGGGCCAGTTGCCAAAGAGCATGGCCTCGCTCTTCCTGCGGTTTACCCTGGCCCCCGTGGCCAACTCAAACTGGTCGCAGACGCTGATCAGTCTGCGGACCGACCCTGGATCCGAGCAGAAGACGGCGACATCGTCCATGTACAGGGAGGCCTTGACCTGAGTGCCCCCACTGCCTGGCAATGTCACTCCTCTTATGCTCGCATCCTTCCTGATGGATTCGGCAAAGGGTTCAATGCAACAGACGAACAAGACAGGGGAAAGAGGGCAACCCTGCCTGACTCCAGACCTGACGGGGAAGCTGTCTGATTCCCACCCATTAATTTGGACTGCACTACAGATCTCGGAGTAGAGCAGTTGTATCCACTTCCTGATTCCCTCCCCAAAGCCCATTTTGGAGAGCACGTCCCTCATGTACGTGTGCGATATCCTGTCGAAGGCCTTCTCCTGGTCCAAGCTGACCAGGCAGGCATCCACCCGTCTGTCCTGCACGTAGGCAATGGTATCTCTCAGCAGCACCAGGCTGTCTGAGATTTTCCTGCCAGGTACAGCACAGGTTTGGTCCGGGTGGATCACCTGTCCCAGAGCAGACTTGACCCGGTTGGCGATGGCCTTAGACAGGATCTTGTAGTCTACATTCAACAATGTGATGGGTCTCCAATTCCTTAAGTCATTCATCTCCCCCTTCTGCTTGTAGATCAGGGTGATGTTGCCCTTCCTCATAGAGTCTGACATGCTGCCGGCTAGAAGTATATCGTTGTACACTTCCAGCAGGTCCGGGCCCACCCAGTCCCACAGAGCCGAGTACAACTCTGCCGGTAAGCCATCGCCTCCGGGAGTTTTACTCGAGTCAAAGGAACGGATGGAGCCAGTCAGCTCCTCCAGGGTCAGTGGTTGGTCCAGACTCTCCCGCTTGCTGTCGTCCAAGACTTCCGTGATGGAGGACAGGAAGTTCTGGGAGGCGGTGCTGTCTGTGTTCTTTACATCGTACAGATCCTTATAAAAGGATCTGCAGATCTTGAGCATGTCTGACTGCGAGGATGTTACCGAGCCGTCCTCCTCCCTAAGGCTTTTGATCACAGAGCTCCCCCTGTGAACCTTATGGAAGAAGTAACGTGAGCACGTCTCATCCTGCTCAACATGGCGGACCCTGGACCGGAAGATGATCTTGGAGGATTCAGAGGTAAAGTGCCGAGCTTGCCGGCCCTTCAACTCTCTCAGTTCCTCCCTCACATCCACCCCTCTCCTCTGCAGAAGGAGTAGCTGCTGCAAATCTGTCTGGAGTTGACACAGTTCCCTCTTACCCTGTCTTGCTCTCTGAACACCTTTGGAGACGAAGAACTTCTTGATGTTCTCCTTTGTTGCCTCCCACCAGAGTGTCGCGGAGTCAAAGAGGGGCCTCACAGTTCTCCAACATGCGTAGTCCCTCTTTAGCTCCTCAACGTTCTCCGGGGTCAACAGCTCCACGTTTAACTTCCACGTCCCTCTGCCCGCCTTCCGGTCCTCCTGTAGGTGACAGGTGGCCTGAAGGAGGCAGTGGTCAGAGAAGAACACCGGCGCGAGGTCGGTGTGTCTGACCGTGACGGCCTTCGATGTGAAGAGGAAGTCTATCCGGGACTGGGCTGAACCGTTCGGTCCTGACCAGGTGAACCGCCGCTGGGCTCCGCCTGCAGGGTCACTGAAGGCGTCGCGCAGCTTTGCATCTTTGACCGTCTCCACCAGGAGTTTGGAGGTGCCGTCCAGTCTGTGGTTGGCACTGCCGGATCGTCCAGCCGCATCGATGATGCAGTTGAAGTCACCGGCCAGGTTTAAAATCTTTTTTTTATATCAAAAAATACTTTATTCAAGTTATAAATATCATTTACAAACCATCATTTTTAAACAAACCCATCCGACATTTCCGGAGGTTACATATTCAATACAGGCATTTACTTGGACATTTACATACATTTACATACATATCCCTTATTTGGAGGGGCGTCTCTCTCCACCACACCCTGCCCCCCATGTCCAGCAGCGGAAGGACCCTAGACTGTGGTCCTCCCCCACAGGGCCTTGGCGTTGGCTGCACCAAGCTTCAGAGCGTCCCTCAGCACGTACTCCTGCAGTCTGCAGTGGGCCAGTCGGCAACATTCCTTGACGGACAGCTCGCTCCGCTGGGAGGTCAACAAGGATCGGGCAGACCAAAGAGCGTCTTTCACCGAGTTGATGACCTTCCAGCAGCACTCGATGTCAGTCTCGGAATGCGTCCCTGGGAACAGTCCGTAGAGCACAGAGTCCTCTGTGACGGAGCTGCTCGGAATGAATCGTGACAGGGACCCCTGCAGACCTCTCCAGACTCGCCTGGCAAATCCACACTCTTTGAAGAGGTGGGCCACCGTTTCCTCTCCGTAGCAGCCGTCCCGAGGGCAGCGTGCGCTGGTAGTGAGGTTCCGGCGGTGCAGGAAGGATCTGACTGGGAGGGCTCCCCTCACCGCCAGCCAAGCCAGGTCTTGGTGCTTGTTGGTGAGTACTGGCGATGAGGCATTTTGCCAGACAAGCTGGGCTGTCCGTTCTGGGAACCACGCCACAGGATCCATGGAGTCATTCCCCTGCAGTGCCTGCAGGACGTTCCGTGCTGACCACTGCCCGATGGACTTGTGGTCAAAGGTGTTGGTCCGGAAGAACCTGTCCACAAACGACAGATGGTTCGGCAATGTCCAGCTGACTGGCACATTGCGTGGCATCTGCGCCAGGCCCATCCTTCGCAACACCGGGGACAGGTAGAACCTCAGCAGGTAGTGGCATTTGGTGCCCACGTGCCTTGGCTCTATGCTCCGCCTGATGCAGCCACACACGAAAGTGGCCATCAGAATGAGGGCGGCGTTGGGCACGTCTTTTCCCCCGTTGTCTGCCGACTTGTGCATTGTGGCTCGTCGCACCCGGTCCATCGCCGACCCCCAGATGAAGCGGAAGACGGCCCGGGTGATCCCCTTGGCGTGGGAGGGAGGGACGGGCCACACTTGCGCCAAGTACAGCAGCCCCGAGAGCACCTCACACCTGATGACCAGGTTTTTCCCCGTGATGGAGAGGGAGCGCTGCTTCCACAGCTCCAGCTTCTTCCCCACCTTGGCTATCCGCTCCAGCCAATTTTTGTCACATGCCTCAGCCTTCCCAAACCAGATCCCCAGCACCTTCAGGAAGTCAGGCTTGATGGTGAAGGGGATGGAAGATCGGTCGGGCCAGTTGCCAAAGAGCATGGCCTCGCTCTTCCTGCGGTTTACCCTGGCCCCCGTGGCCAACTCAAACTGGTCGCAGACGCTGATCAGTCTGCGGACCGACCCTGGATCCGAGCAGAAGACGGCGACATCGTCCATGTACAGGGAGGCCTTGACCTGAGTGCCCCCACTAATGGAGAGTTTTCTCCCAATGTAATAACACCTCAGTCAATTAAATGTAGCTATGGTATCACACTTTCAAGTCACCTTTGAGCTGAGGCGAGAGTGAGGTTCAGAGTCTTCCAGGAATTCATCTTGCTGGCATTGGGATTTTCCAGCCTGGAACACAATTCCAAGATTCGGTGACCAAGATCATCCCAATAGATCAGCCAACTGGAACATCAGAAGATGCTGCCTGTACTTCTGGTACATTCTTGCAATGGACAGGGGGGAACCTGGATGCTTAAGGGAGATGGAGGGAGAACCGAGGAGATCGAGAGAGAATCAGGAAATAATTATCCGAGTCCCACCGAAAGTGGTCCCTTTCACAAGGAAAGGTCATGGATGCCAACCCATTCCAACATGCAGGGAGAAAACACGTTGAGTTTAGTTTAGTTTAGTTTAGTTTAGAGATACAGTGCGGAAACAGGCCATCCGTCTCACCGAGTCCACTTCAACCAACAATTCCCATACATTAGTACAATCCTACACTCTAGGGATTTACAATCTTTACCGAAAACAATTAACCTACAAACCAGTACGTCTTTGAAATGTAGGAGGAAACTGGAGCACCTGGAGAAAACCCACACGGTCACGGGGAGAACATACAAACTGACAGCATCCGTCGTCAGGATGGAGCCCGGGTCTCTACCTCTGCGCCACCATAGGTGCTGCTTACCACATATGTTTCCAACCGTGGGGTTCCACAGAACCAGGAAGAGCGCATAGATATAGATAACAAACAGTAATGTTTGCTAAACGAGCTCCTATATTCCCTTTCGGGTAGACAAGGTACAGCTTACTACAAAAATAACAACAGTGGATCCGCCTAGAATCTCAGGAACAATTTATTCCTCAACCAATATCACTAAGAATTGATTATGGGGTCATTAACAATTTCCACAGTGGGAGCTTCCTGTGCACAAAATGGCTGCATTTTTTCCCCTACTACTCATCGAAGCCTATTCATTTTTAAGCTCTTCGGTATGTCCTGAGCTTGTGAATTGCACTGGTAAATGCAAGGATTTATTTTTGTTTAGAGTTCTACCATGGGGATTCGCGATCTCCAAATGTTCATTCCACGTAATTGATTGAAACATCGTCGTTCAGTTCCATCGAAACCTTCTTGTACAAAACCTGTCCTGAAACCTCCTGTTCAGAGGGAATATATGGAGAAAAGTGTTTCATCTTAATTTGCCCAGTGCATTAGCTTTCATCATTCCCATACAGTTTATCATGTTGCAAATGAGTGGGAGAATGTGGGAAAGATTTTTCACTTTGATGGCATCATGCAGCCTGATTTATTCAAAACACACAGGGTCCTGTAAAAGCTCCATCAAATGCAACAGTGGAAGAATTATTAAAGGAACACTTTTAAATCAGCATGATGTGCAGTGCTGTTTATTGTTCCCTTCAGCCTGTGGTGCATTGTTAAATGACTAGCACTCAGAACTGATTTCTTCACATAGCCTTGGGCTATTGTTACAGAACTGATTTCCTTTAAACGTTCTGTGCTCTCCCCAAAGAGATTAAATAGTTAACTTCAAACGATCACAAAAAAATATATACAGCAGGCCATGGTCAGTGTATAACATCCGTATACAAAGCAGCATCTTTACACGGCTTTCTCAACAGCACCTCCAAACCTAGGCCCTCGGCACTGTCAAAGGCAAAGGCATTGAAGCCACCACTGACCGCAACCTCCTCATCCCTGTTCCACAGGCAACAAACTTCGTTTCTCCAAGATGGAATGCACCTGACGGGTCGCGATGCGCAAGTCCCCAACGAATGGGGGAGAAGCATACCCAAGATCGCTCTTGTCCTGGTGGCCAGCTTTGTGAGTGGCTGCATCAAGCTGTGTGCAGGGCTAGAAATAGACAAACACCAGCGTCTCTTTGTGCTGAGGTTGTTTCTATCCCGGCGTGTCGAAGGATGGGCCAGTTACCCCACGAAGTTTCAAACAGTTAGACATTGCGGCACTTTATGGAAATGTTCTTTCAGTAAGAACAGTCCAACAGGTAGTGCAACTTCCTGCAGACCATGAGGGAAATGGTAACGATGAATCCAGAGGGGTGGGTGGTGGTGGTTCGCTGAATGTTGGTCAAAGTTATTTGGCAAAATGGCTGATCACCAGCACTCGCCAACATGTACCAGGTGCTTGCCAAACAGTGGGGTAAAAGAGGACTCGTTGATCTATGTGCTGTGGCGGGACCCACTGAGACGGACTTCAAGTGCTGTTGTCAGATCATCAACTTGTGATAGATGCAATTTTGCCTCCTCAAAATGTTTTTGTTATTCTGATATATTGAGATGTCCGAAAAGGGGTAGCATATTCCATGCTGCAGGAGTACAATAGACAATAGACAATAGGTGCAGGAGGAGGCCATTCGGCCCTTCGAGCCAGCACCACCATTCAATGTGATCATGGCTGATCATTCTCAATCAGTACCCCGTTCCTGCCTTCTCCCCGTACCCCCTGACTCCGCTATCCTTAAGAGCTCTATCTAGCTCTCTCTTGAATGCATTCAGAGAATTGGCCTCCACTGCCTTCTGAGGCAGAGAATTCCACAGATTCACAACTCTCTGACTGAAAAAGTTTTTCCTCATCTCAGTTCTACAAGCGGAGGGGTGCTCTGAAGCTCGGCGCTACCAACATAAAGATATTGTGGGGATGGACTACAACCTAAGGCCCTTCTGCCACTTGCTATGGAGGGCTGTGTCAAAGCCTCTCAAACACTGGACCTACGTTCTTACCCAGGTGACCACGTGACCAGCAATGGGTCTCTGTACACAGAATGTACAAACATTCCCACTGCGGAGAACCAATAACACTGTGAATGTATAATCTGAATAACACTATGTGTGCAATGAAAGCCATGCACTGCTATTGTTACTCCAAAGACGTACAGGTATGTAGGTTAATTGGCTGGGTAAATGTAAAAAAATTGTCCCTAGTGGGTGTAGGATAGTGTTAATGTACGGGGATCACTGGGCGGCACGGACTTGGAGGGCCGAAAAGGCCTGTTTCCGGCTGTATATATATGATATGATATGATATAGTTCCTGTATATATTTTTGTGAACAAAGTTAATATTTAAAATAATGAAATAAATCTCCACCCACCGCTGCAACATTCCAGTCCTGGCAACATCCTCATAAATCTCTTCAGTACTCTCTCCATTTCAACTGTCCCTTTCCTGTAATGTGTTAACATAGCACTCAATCTGTGTACCATGGACACTACATAACACACACTATGTTTCTATACAGCTCCAGCATAACTCTCTGCTCTTATATTCCATTCCTTGCCTAAAAAAGGAAAGTATCCCGTGTCTATTTTACCACCTTATTGACCTTCTACGGATCTGTTGACATAGATGCCAGAGATCTTTAAAAGTAGCAAAACAGGCCAATATCTTCCCACATTGGAGATTTTCTTGCCTTGTAGCACTTTCACAAATGCATCCGCACATCCTTTGGTTTGGTTTAGTTCAGTTTAGAGATACAGCGTGGAAACCGGCCCTTTGGCCCACCGAGTCCACGCCAACTGGCGATCCCTGCACACTTACACTATCCTACACACACTAGGGACAATTTACAATTTTTATCAAGCCAATTAACCTACAAACCTGTAAGTCTTTGGAGTTTGGGAGGAAACCGGAGATCCCGGAGAAAACACACGCAGGTCACGGGGAGAACGTACAAACTCCGTACAGACAGCATCCGTAGTCAGGATCAAGCCCGGGTCTCAGGCGCTGTAAGGCAGCAACTCTACCACTGCACCATCGTGCTCCATTTGCCATAAAAACAGGTCACACAGCTTTTGATTTCTATTTGCTATTTTCCCAATCAACCAGACCATCCACATCTTCCTGTAGCCTGCAGCCTTCCTCCTGAATTCGCTTAATTCTGCATCATCATTTCCCACCTCTCAAAACCAAGCTACACTTTTAGGTTTTCAGTTAACAGGAAATTAACTTAAGTTGGCCTACTTTCACGTTAGATTTCAGGACAAGCTGAATTCTCCAATTAGTAGTAAAACAAACATCACATCCTTTCAGCTTTCCTTATTTGCCAATTTGTTCGTGGTTTTTGTTAATTGCAGGAGGACAGGATGTCTCTTGGTGTTTAATGAAGGCTGGAAAAGGGAGCAATTGGGAAGGACAAAGCTGGTTTTAATTGGACTGGTAGGAGAACACTTCAAACCTCAGGATCACAGAACAGAAATCGTCACTGGTGTAACCTCTGGGAGGTACCACTGAAATAATCAGACCCAAGAGTTCAATCCAACTGAAGAAGTGTAACAGATCTAAACCAGCATATCACAGAATCACAGCCCTGGAGACCTTAGGGCTTTGCATGCAGAATGGCTACATTTCCTATTGTATAGACCAGTTATAGAAATCACCACAATTTGGTAACTTGAAATAAATGATGTGCTTCAATAAAACCTATCACAGCCATAGAATGTTAGAGTCATAGTGTGGAAACAGGCCCTTCAGCCCAACTTGCCCACACCAACCAACATGTCCCATCTACACTAACCCCTCTTGCCTGCATTTGGCCCAGATCCCTCCAAACCTGTCCTATCCATGTACCTGTCTAACTGTTCCTTAAATGTGTTCCAAAGCATTTTACAGCCAGTGAAGTTGTTGCTTTAATATGTCAAATACAGATTGTGGAAGCAACTCCACCGGCAGTAACATGAACCTGAGAATGAACAGAAAATCTGACCTTTAGCGGATGATGACTGCAGAATGCTAGTTAAGGATTAAATGTTGGCTGGAAAAAAATCTGTGTTCTGCCTGGGACCATCTGAGAGGGGAAAGCTCTGGATTAAATCCAATCAAACTCCTCGCCGTCTTCATGCAGCATAAAACACTCTTGTCTGGAGAAAGGTCTCGATCCCAAAAATCACCTGTTCATGTTCTCCAGAGATGCCGACTGACCTGCTGAGTTACTCCATCACTTTGTGTCCTTTTGTGTATTAATCAGGATCTGCAGTTCCGTGTTTCTACTCTTGTCTTCGGTTTCCTCATTTAACTCCTTGAATGGGCAGTTGCAGTCTTTAAATCATCAGTCGGCATAATTTTAGCTTACAAGGTTAAAGAAGGACTTTACACAGTTAATGGTGACCTCAAATAAACAATTAGTGAGTTTTCAACAGTGAGACCACGTATATAAACTATAGCACGACTTACACTAGTTAAAATGGGTGCCATTCCCTTCATGTAAATATAACATGAGGGTCAGAGATGCCCTGCAGAAACAAAGGTAAAAAAGGAGTTCTACTTTAGAATTAGATTTAGATTTTTTATTTTATTTTTTTAGATTTAGAGATACAGCGCGGAAACAGGCCCTTCGGTCCACCGAGTCCGCGCCGCCCAGCGATCCCCGCACATTAACACTATCCTACACACACTAGGGACAATTTTTACATTTTACCCAGCCAATTAACCTACATACCTGTACGTCTTTGGAGTGTGGGAGGAAACCGAAGGTCACGGGGAGAACGTACAAACTCCGTACAGACGGCGCCCGTAGTCAGGATCGAACCTGAGTCTCCGGCGCTGCATTCGCTGTAAGGCAGCAACTCTACCGCTGCGCCACCGGTTTTAAATGATAACAAGTGCAGTGTATTTGTAGACCAAAAATGTAATTCTCAAGACAACCGGGCTATAATGTACAAGAAAGCCAACAGTTGGGAGCCTTTATCTTGCTCTTAACTGTTAACAGTTTCATTGCTCGCCGGCTGCAAGCAACTAGTTGGAATGTTAAAGGAATAAGCATAATCCTGTTACATTAACCTCATCATTTTATCTGCCTCATTAGCTGCCTTATCAAGTGTAAAGGGCAACAGTACTCTATTGCAGTAAGATGCAATTTATCCCAACATTTTGCACCACCCATCGTCCTTCCCTCAGTTACCGTACAAGATCAGCATGTTATTAAGTATCACTGGTTGCGAGAGTTGATGTTTAAACTGGTGGATGTCTTTGCCAGCCGTCCACTTTTCCAGAATAATACACTAGATGTGGGAAGCATGGAAGGTGCAAGTTAGAGCAAGGTTTTGCTATAATCCCAAGGCTGCCCGGTGGCACAGCGGTAGAGTTGCTGCCTCACAGCGCCAGAGAGCCAGGTTCAATCCTGACTACGGGTGCTGTCAAAATGGAGTGTGTCTGTTCTCCCTGTGACTTGCGTGGGTTTTCTCCGGGATCTCCACTTTCCTCCCACACGTACAGATTTATAGGTTAATTGGCTTGGTATAATTGATAAATTGTCCCTAGTGTGTGTAGGATAGTGTTGATGTACGGGGATCGCTGATGGGCGCGGATTTGGTGGACTGTTTCCGCACTGTATCTCCAAACTAAACTAAAAAAGGTATCACATTATAAAGAAAAAGTGGGAAGCATTGATCATGATTAACGTCCAGAATGTGAGTGCAAGAGAAGACAATTCAAGAATTAGTCATTTAAAAACAGAACATAAAGCCCATGTACCTGACTCACTTCCCAGGCACGTTCTGCCTGAGCTGTGATTGGAAATGTTTGCACAAATATGCATTAGTTGTTCTGCTCTTCAATCTCTGGGACTGTGGCAAACAACCTCATTAAATTAAACTAATCAATACTGACGTTTCAAACGATACAATAGCCAGGATTGCTCGACTGTGCCAGTGATTCGGTTCTAATTATAATTCACTGTAAATGCTTCGGAAGAAAATATTCGGTCTCGCACTCCCTTACTGAGTGCATCTGAGAAAATCAAATCATACAAAAAAATAGCAATTTGCCTCAGCAATCGTTCAGTGAATTCATTTGGTACAACAGCAACCAGGGATGGGCTTTGAAATGGGGGGGTCGTTTAAATGAAGGAAAGACTTTAAATGAAGACTTCCATTTATGTGCCACCATTCACAATCTCAGGACTTTGCAGAGCACATGACAGCCTCTCTGAAATAGTGTCTTTGTTGGAAAGAGGGGAGCCTGGAAGGCAGTGTGCTTCCACAAAAAGCAAGATGAATACACAATGCTGGAGTAACAGCAGGACATCTCGGGAGAGAACGAATGGGTGATGTTTCGGTTCGAGACCCTTCTTCAATCTGAGAGTCAGCGGAGAGGAAAACTGGAGATATGGAAGGGTAACAGAGAGAATGCAAGGTGCGAAAACGACAGATCAAAGCAGGCGATGGTCAAGGAAATGTAGAATGGTTCATTGTTGGCTGAGAAAGAGGTGATAACGAGCGTATACAAACAGTAAAATTAATCAGGAGGACAGTGAAACTAGTTGGAGAACTAGGGTGAGGGAGGGACAGAGAGAGAGGGAAACCAAAGGTTACTTGAAGTTAGAGAAATCAATATTCATCAGTCTGAAGAAGGGTCTCGACCCGAAACGTCACCCATTCCTTCTCTCCCGAGATGCTGCCTGACCTGCTGAGTTACTCCAGCACTTTGTGAATAAATCGATTTGTACCAGCATCTGCAGTTATTTTCTTATACTCAATATTCATGCTGCTGGGTGCAAGCTACCCAAGCGTAATATGAGGTGCCGTTCCCCCAATTTGCATTTGGCCTCACTCTGGCAATGGAGAAGGCCAAAAAGCAAGCTGTTAATAAACAGGTATCAATGGAGAAGTAAATATTGACCAGGACATTGTCTGAAGATGCACCCTTCCAAATAGTGGCCTGGAATATTTGAATTTCACTTTGTACGGCATATAGGGGAAGAGACGTGAGCTGGGGGGGGGGGGGGGGGGGAGAGATGAGTGAGTAGGCACAAAGTGCTGGTGCTCTACGGTGCAATACAAACTCACAACTGACTGACCATCACTAGCTCTTATTTCTGTGCAATGGCTGACTAACAATAAGAGTTAAGTAAGGAGAACGTTTCATTACAACTAATTATTCAGCCTGTGCAATGATCTGTGCACCAGGACCCAACTGTGATGTGTCCTAATAAGAAATAACAGAATAATAAGATGAAATTTGGCTTTTTGTAATGATATTTTTTTCACAAAACGGACTGAAATGAAGTGTTGAGGGAATATAGCATGTTAATAGGGGCAGTTTACAAACTACTTGGTAAGGGTAGGTAAGGCCACATTTGGAATACTGTGTAGAGTTCTGGTCACCCTGTGATGGAAGAATGTCATTAAAATGGAAAAGGGGGAAAAAGGATTTTCCAGGTCTGGACAGGGGAGAAACTAGATTGGTAGGGATTTTTTTCGCGAGTGTACAAGAGGCTGAAGGGTGATCTTATAGAGGCTGGGCAAGGAGAACTGTACACAGTACTCCAAGTGTGATCTCAATGAGATTTGTACAGTAGTAACATTATGTCTCAACTCCCCTACTCAACGCGTTGACCAATGAAGGCAAGTATACCAAACTCCTTTTTCACAGCCTGTCCACTGCAAGAAAAGTAGAAAGTTAAACCCCTGTCCCACGTAGGTGATTTTTTAGGCACCTACAGGTGACTAGGCTGTCGCCACACGGTCGCCAGGGTGTCGCCTGTACGGCCGTGAGTCGTCTCCAAAGAGTCGTAGCGTTTTTCTGGTCGCTGCTGGATTTTGAAATGTTTAAAAAATTTCGGCAACTGTTGGTTTGACGCCAATGTTTGTAGCTTGACGTCTCCTGATATGGGCGCTGTCGTAGGTTGTCGCCAGGTGACGTAGGTTGTCGCCAGTGCTGACTTCATTGAATTCCATTGACGACTACCTACGTCAACCAGCGACAGGTACCGGCGTCAAAACCGGAGGCCAAAATGACGTGAATTGTCTTCAGTTGTCGCCGACACGGTCGTAGCTTGTCGCGGGGAGGCGTGGGTTGACTTCGGTTGTCGTAGGTTGCCGCCTGCGTGGTCGTAGGTTGTCGTAGGTGCGGTCGTAGGTGGATGATTAGGTCGCCGGTTGTCGGTAGCTTGCCGTAGCTTGACGTCGACTAGGTGGTAGGTTGTTGTAGCTTGTCGTAGACATTGTCGTAGGGGGGGTCCAGTCGCCGTTTTTTTCGGCGAACTGCTACGACTATTGCAGTCGCTGGCAGTCCCCTAAAAAACGCCTAAGTGGGACCGGCCTCTTAGTGAGTCAATGGCATAGGTCTGCAAGTGAGAGTTTTCAATAATCTGCCAGAGGAAGGAGGAAAAAGGTGGAAACAAGGTTGGAGTCATTGTAACTTCTTTTGACTTTCAAACAATGAGAATTCAATACTGGAAAGAGCAGTGAAACATCCTGGTCGTCGTGATTGTAACAATTGTTTAAAATAATAATCACAAAAGATCAAAGCAGCAAAAAATTGGAATAAAATGTTCAAAAGACAAATATGAAACTTGGGAAGGCAAACTGGAAGAATCATTGGCAGACTTTGAACTGCAATGGGAAATAAGTTAAAAGGTCAACAAAGAGATGAGAAGAAGTGTTTTCTTCTAAAATATAAATCACCCAATCAAAATGTCTGAATGGATAATCAGACAGACAATTTAAGATACAATCACAGAGTGACATACAATTTAAAGAAAAAGCACACATGCTGAGAGTGATAACAAAAGAGAATATGACGTGAGGAAAACAAAAAGGCATTTTGAGTATTGTGTCTAGTTTTTGGTCAGCCTGCTATAGGAAAGATGTTATTGAACACGAGGATGTTGCCAGGACTTGAGGGCCTAACCTATAGAGAGAGATTGGATAGGCTCAGGATGAGGGGTGGTCCTACGGAGGTGTATACAATCATGAGGGACATAGAAAGGGGACAGTCTTTTACCTAGAATAGGAGAATCAAAGACTAGAGGTTATTGGTTTTAAGGTGAGAAGGGAAAGATTTAGTAGGAACCTGAGGGGCAACGTTTTTTACACAAATGGTGGTAGAGGAGGTAGTTGAGGCAGGTACTGTCACAACGTTTAATAAACATTTGGACAGGTACATGAATAGGAAAGGTTTGGGGGGTGGATATGGGTTAAAAGGGGCTCTGGTGTAGATGGTGCATCTTGGTCAGCATGGGGAAGTTGGGCCAAAGGGCCTGTTTCCATGCTGAATAACTACTGTATATGACTCTACAAGGAAAGCAAAGAGGATCTACAACACTAAATGACAGAGAAGAACTTTAAAGGAATTTGGAGATATATGAATTATAAATCAGAGTAAAAGTCTGGGCACTAAAGAATGTGCAAGATAAATCTCACAGTTAATGACAGCAAAGGTGCAGAAATATTGAATAACTACCTTATTTCATTATTTAGTATGGAAACCAACAAGCTGGAAAAGAGAAGAGAATGAGAAATCAGAAAATAACACGTTGTCAGATAGAAATACGTGAGATAATTGACAGATTAATAGCAGTCCTGGTTTTGATCAATTGTGTTTGCACATATGAAGGGTTAGGTTTGGGAGAGTAGAGGCACTGAACATATATAAATAATATGTAATAATAAATTCATTAGAAAAGGGAATAGTAGCAGCAGGCTGGCAGATAGTTAATATTATTCTTATATTTAAAATGCGAGACAAAGCACGTTTGGGGAATTTTAGGCCAAATATATTAATGTCAGTGGGAGGAAAGATAATGAAATCTTCATTCGAAATAAAATAGAGAAACAGCAAGAAGCTGAAAATATAATAAGGAACAGTCAGCATGGATTACAAAGGCAAAGTCATACTTCTCGAGTTCTTGAAAAAGAAGCTTTTGATGAAAGACAAGGGAAATCCAGAGGATATATTTGAATTTCCAATAGGCCTACAGTAAAGTGCCAAATAGCAGGCTTACGATCAAGGTCAGAGCATGTGAAATCACAAGAGTAGGTACAGACAGATCACACGATGACTATAGAACAAAAAACAAGTGTGGGTTTCAGGGTGGCTTGTCAAAAGACACCACGTCTTCTACAAGGAATTATTCGTATTCACAATTCCCAGAAATGGTTTGACTTATGAATCATAAAGACAATTTTAATATTTGCCAAACATGCCGTTTGCAGAAAAGACTGGAAGCACAAGCATTAATTGATTTGCATAATAGACATGCAAACTTTAATATAAGAAGGAGACATCAAATTACTTTTGCAGGAATAGAAAGGTTAGATGAATCTTGGATAATGTAGCTACGTGTTGGATGAGCAAACATATCAAGGGGCACAGATGGTAATATTGAAAGATAATGAATCTATAAAGAGACAAGGATAACATGGAAATTAAAATCAAATCAATGAAACTAGCAACAGATTAATAAAGCCATCAAAGTAATGTTCAGAAGGCACAAAACTGCAGATTCTGTAAATCTGCAGGCTTCATCAGAACATTTACATATCTGTGAAGAGTTCTGATCCACTGTCACAAAAAGGTGGCACAGTGAAAATGAAAAATAAAATGGTAAGAATTATATCAGAAATAAAAGATTGAACCTTACAGGAAAGGTTTTCTTCTATAGAAAAGTGAAAATTGAAGACTGACTTAATGGGGACATTTAAGATAATACTTGACATAATGGACTTAAAATAATTCTGCTCCCAAGCAAGTCCAAAACTAGGGGTTATATATGTACGGTAAGAACTTACAACTCTGAATCTCATTTGGGTGAAACCTGTTTATTCAGACTCGTTCGAATATGGGTCTGGTTACCAAAGGTAGAATAATGTGGAGCATTTCAGACAAAGCAAATGACTCAGAATGGAAAAGGAGATGGGGTTCAATATAAAGGATGGAGCAAAGATCAGTTGAATCAAATGGCCTGCTACCTCTTGGAAATCTGACATAATACCCTTGTATTTTTAGTATCATCTTGTTGGTGATCCCATGGAATGAGATGGGACATCTCAAGCACAGGATCCAGCAGGGAGCATGATTTCGGAAATCATGGCTCTCATCAGCAGCCTTGTGATATTACATTAACAGACATAGATTCAGAGGCTGGGGAACTGTGGATCTGCAACCACTGGTCCCTGCAGCCACAACACCTAATGCACTACCCAATGTCAGCCCTATTATAGGTCCTCCCTGAACTCCCCACCATGGACATCCCATCCATGTGAACAAGCTCCAAAAAATATGAAGTGCTGGAGGAAGTCAAGCGGCCTCTGTGGAGGGAATGGGCAGGTGGCGTTCCGGGTCAGTCCCTTCTTCAAGATGGCTCCTGACCCAGAGTGTGATCTGTCCTTCCCTTCCAGAGATCCTACCTGACCTGCTGAGTTCCTCCAGCACTTTGTGTTCTTCTCAAGATTCCAGCATCTACAGTCTCTTTTGTCTCCAGTAAATATTATTAAATTCAAACACGAACCAGTCTTGAAAAAGAATGTGTTTACAAGTAAACCTCTCCGCAGTAATCAAACACCATTGTCTCTTAAGAACAGCTTCACTGCAGGAGGCTGCTTGCTTTGAAAATGGTTAAGCAATGGCTTCTATTGATACATGCACAAGGATACTATTAAACAACGTAACACCCATTGATACTTCAAGTGCATCGAAACCAGCATGTGAGAGTGGGACATCCTGATTCAGTTTCATAGTAGACATAAACTCCTGGAGTAACTCAGCGGGACAGGCAGCATCTCTGGAGAGAAGGAATGGGTGACCTTTTGGGTCGAGACCCTTTTTCAGACCCGACCTGAAGCATCACCCATTCCTTCTCTGAGTTACTTCAGCATTTTGTGTCTATCTTCGGTTTAAACCAGCATAGGCAATTCCTTCATACATCAGTTGCATTGTAACTAGTTTGGAGAAGACGATAAATAACTATTTATGTTAATTGGCCCTCATCAGCACCATTCATTGCAATACATTGGGGGTATTATTAATTTTATGCTGTAAATCACAAAATGATAGGTTTAAGATGTTTTTAGTTTTAGTTTTAGTTTTAGAGATACAGCGCAGAAACAGACCATTCATCCCACCGAGTCCGCGCCGACCAGCGATCCCCGCTCACTAACTCTACCCTACACACGAGGGACAATTTACATTTATACCAAGCCAATTAACCTACAAACCTGTATGTCTTTGGAGTGTTGGAGGAAACCGAAAATCTCGGAGAAAACCCACGCAGGTCATGGGGAGAACGTACAAACTCCGTACAGACAGCACCCGTAGTCGGGATCGAACCCGGGTCTCCGGCGCTGCAAGCGCTGTAAGGCAACAACTCTACCGCTGCACCACCGTGCCACTCAATGTGTTATATTATTTGGAAGTAAATAGATCACATAAACCTAATGAGGTATCGCTGTTTCTCCGGATGTTTGACCGTGAAAGAGTAACGTTGCAAAGAAGAAGCATAGATCCAAAACATTGGAAACTAACTGTTAACCAAACTGAAGTCAAAGTCTAATCATAATCACTATTGGAATACATAGAGGCTTGATTCATAACTAAATCGTTCACACTGATGTCATAATTAACTCCAGTGGCTTCACGTCGACAGTTTCATCACCCCGTGTCAGTGTAGTCACCAATTCAGGGAAGCTGCAGACTCCATTACTGGGAAATTCAATTGCACGCAGACAGAGAACAACACCTCCATGTAAAACCTACTTGGACATCCTGCCTGGGATACAGGGCCATTGACTCCAGGGGATGCAATGAGTGATGGAGAAAGACAAGTAAATGTTGTTGGATTTTTGGCTGTATATTTAAGGAAATATATTATTTATCGGTGCAACATTGCTTTCATGTGAATAGCCTTTTGTATTTCATCAATAATGTAAACAATATCAACAATAATGTACAGTGCAGCTGCACGTGCTGTACAGCTCCATAACTCTGCAACTAATTGCCGAGGAACAGAAAGTGACAGACCTCACGTGTGAATGGGATTTGAAAAGATAGGTGCATGGGCACTGGGCCAAAGGGCCTGGTTATATGCGAGATGTTTCTATGAATGCAGCCAATCCTCTCTGGAGGTTAGGGAATGCAGGTGAGATGGATCCTTCTGGATGGTTACTGCTGTGTGTGGTCACACACCGACATCTCCTAGCAAGGGAGGGAGGTGGGTCGGGGTCCATGTGCTGTCTGGGTGCTGCAGTTGTTGTGCTTGCACAGCTCGCAATACGTGAGCTGTGGACGTGAGGACTGCATTGTTGTGTGAGAGAGGGTGCCGCAGTGGGCATGCACTCAAATGGGGATTGCTGGAGCTTCGGGTGCATCAAAATGACATTGTCGGAGTCTACTATTGCACCTGGTGGGAGATCGAGTTATACATCGATTCACCAACTTTCTCATCATCTGTCTTCCACCTGCCTTGCAACAAAGGAAGGAAATGTGTCTGGAAATGATTGAAGTTCTTGCAGCATTGCATCTCAAGACCTGGCTCTTGGATTTGTCTACTGCTCCCACTGCCTTTTAGCATGCGTCTGACCCCTGTGCACACTGAACCTCGCCTGTGTTCATCCTCTTTCACTAATAATGCAAATTAATCCTGGGCTCTAACACTCCGAAATGGTTCTCCAACTGTGTAGGAAAGAACTGCATATGCTGGTTTAAATCAAAGGTAGACACAAAATGCTGGAGTAACTCAGCGGGACAGGCAGCATCTCTGGAGAGAAGGAATGGGCGGAGTTTCGGGTCGAGACCCTTTTTCAGACTGAAGAAGGGGCTCGACCCAAAATGGCACCCATTCATTCTCTCCAGAGATGCTGCTTGTCCCGCTGAGTTACTCCAGCAGTTTGTGTCTACCTTTGGTTCTCCAATGGGATCCTTCCACATTGTGTTGTTCCTCAGTGATGCCACAATTGGACACTTCCCACATGACACTCAACACCTGCTCAAAGCCCAGTGCACATTTCCTCAAGGGTTCAACAAAGGATATGATGCCTCAAACCATTGAGACCTCTAACCACTCGCACCTGAGCCTTCTAGACACATTGCTTCCCTGTGACCACTGGAACAGGAATACTCTCTCAAGCTCTCCAGGTGGATTAATTTGCATTATTAGTGTAATAGTCTTTTTGTTCCAGCTTTAATATTGTTTAAACTAATGAACAAAGGTCACAGAGTCGGGGAATATACAGCTCAGGAAGGTGCCCTTCGACCCACCATGTCTGCACAGAGCATGTTGCACCCACTTCCATTAATCCTAACTCATTTTATTCTCCCCACATTACCATCACCTATCCCCACACCCCGAGATTCTACTATTCACTCAGGGCAGGTTACTTGGGAACAGTTACCTTACCAACTAACATGTTTTGGTTAGTGGGAGGAAACCGCAACATGTGGGGAAACCCACACGGTCGGAAGGAAAGCATGCACCCACACAAACAGCACTGCAGGTCAGGCTTGAATCTGGCTCCCTGGTGATGTGAGGTAATGGCTCCACTAGCTTGCCACTGTGCTCTCCTGAAATTATTCAAAGAAAGTAAACAAAACACAACTTTGCTTAATGCCTCCCTGATTCAGTTTATGGCAGTATCGGAGCGACCACTTACAGTCTTTGGACATATCTTCAGCACACATGTGAGACAGATCCCTCTTCGGCCTGCTGGCTGGTGACCTTGGATAGAGTGGATGTGGAGAGGATGTTTCCACTAGTGGGAGAGTCTATGATTAAATGTCACAGCCTAAGAATTAAAGGATGTTCTTTTAGGAAGGAGCTGAGGAGAAATTTCTTTAGTCAGAGGGTGGTGAATCTGTGGAATTCTTTGCCACAGAAGGCTGTGGAGGCCAAGTCAGTGGATATTTTTAAGGCGGAGGTAAATAGATTCTTGATTAGTACAGGTATCGGAGGTTATGGGGAGAAGGCAGAAGAATGGGGTTAGGAGGGAGAGATAGGTCAGCCATGATTGAACAGCGGAGTAAACGATGGGCCGAATGGCCTAATTCTACTCCTATTCCTGATGACATTATGACCTCTAATTGAGTCCCTGGGCAGCATCATTGCCCGAGTCAGGCCATCATCCTGGGTAATCTCACCGTGGCAGATTTTGAAATAAATTTGCATTCTCATAATACTTTAAATCCCGGAGACACATGCCTGTGATATTAATGGATGGGAAGGAACAGGTTATTTAAACTAATCATTGCCCATCACTCTCCCACCAACTGTTAACAAAGGAGACATGAACGCAGTAAGCACTTGTTTAATAAATATCAGCATCAGCCACTTCAAGGTTCAATTGTCAGAGCTGAGTCACAGGAGTGGAAATTGAAAGTAGCCTGTGGCCGATTAATAAAAAGATAGTGCTTGAGCAGTTTGTCTAAACTATTTGTTGCCTCTGAAGAGTGTTATATGATCTCTCAAACTGATTAAATTATGGAAATGAGACACAATGAATAATAAAAAGTCTATTCTATTATCTGCGTTGTACTATGTGGTGAATATAGTTATTCGGTCCACACTATCAAGGCCTTTCACCTTCAGAAACACCTTAAGCAAAATAATTTCACATTTGAGTCCTTTTTTAAAGTGGCTGGTGGTGAGAAATGAAACAACGCACACAACACAATCGACATGGGCAGAGAGGCTTGTCTAAGCATGTTGTACATGTTCGTACTGTACAAACATAAGAGGAGACCCTAACACATACACTGACCTCAGATATGAAAGTGGTTTAAATGGTCCAACAGCCTGTTCCAGCCACATCACTGCAGCATGATTATTTATCAGCTACTTTTATTATGATAATACCAGCCAATTTGAAAATAAGTCTTTCAAAATGTTTAATTACATTTATGGAAATGTAGTACTTTAATAACTGCAGGACATACTGTAACAATCTGTAATTCGTGGCACTTCATTAGACACCCTCACCATAGCAATCTGTAACATTGACACGGTGTTTTAATGATGTTGAAGATGTGGAAAGCAGAGGTTTATTATTCTACAAAATGCTGGAGTAACTCAGCGGGACAGGCAGCATCTCTGGAGAGAAGGAATGGGTGACATTTCGGGTCGAGACCCTTCTTCAGACTACTACCTTCTATTTAAACCAGCGTCTGCAGTTCTTTCCTACACATTTTGTCCGCTCCACTGCAAAACCTCCTCAAGGTATGTCTACTTTGAAGAAGTTCTCCTCCTCTCTCCAACGATAGTTTATTATTCTGCTGATGGTTTGATTTCGATTTCAGCATCGCACTCAGTAACTGGATCTTGCTACGACAGTCCTAAATCCAGGCTGCTCCCTTATAGAAAGGAGACTTGAACGAGCTAGATACAGATTTGCCCCATATCCCCACCACACGTTAATGCCGGGAGGGAGAGGAGATTAAAAATGAGGACGATATTGAGAATTTAATTTTAACAAAGATCCATTTATGGGACTTCTCGTCACTCTGAATGTCATTCATAATAAAAATATTCTTTAGTCTGGAAGAGAAACTATAACATTAAGAACCTCAAGGCATTCCAAAGCAATTTTCAGCCTATGAAGCAGCTACTATTATAACGTGGAAAATGCAATTCCAAATATACAGACGACCCCAGAGACAGGAATGTGACAACCTGGTTTGTTTAACATTGACCAGGAAACGAGCCAACATCCTTACTGTTTCTCAGACAGTCACATTTAACAAAGATTGCAGTTTAACAACTGGTTTTGGTTTAACAACTTTTTTTTTTCATTTCTGAAGAGCCATAGAGAGACTAGTGCTGTAAATGGAGGGTCTCGACCCGAAACGTCACCCATTCCTTCTCTCCCGAGATGCTGCCTGACCCGCTGAGTTACTCCAGCATTTTGTGTCCACCTTTAAATGTAATTAGTCTTTATTCAACACAACCATATAGGAAAGAGAACTCAACGTCCATCTATATCTTTGTTCCACGCTTTAGGTACCTCAACAATAACCGATGATTGAATAGAATTTCAATAGTCCTGATGCATTGTTTATTGCAATGTTCGGTGAACAAGTGGTTCCAAGGAATTTCCAAGGGAGCACATCTTAAACAACAAGTATTGCGAAAGGGCAGCTCGCATCAATATTCTAAAAGCTTTAGAGTATGAAACCCAGGAATCATTTTCCACAATGTTGTGAAGGATGACTCTTTGGATACACAAACATCCCAAGTACTGATTGCATTTGTCTTCAACACAGAGGGTACAGTAACATCCCAGAAACAGCTGTAAATCAGGAAGTGGAAACGAGGGAGCATCACAGGAAAATTCCAATCACCAGTGTAATGGTGAGTGCAGTCTGATTAGTCTCTGGGTTCTGACGGAGTGAATCTGTCTGAATCTGAGTCTCCCACTGCTCCTCACTCATAGCTTGTCTCCCTCCATCATATCATACAAGTGTGGGAGAGGCCAACACCTTGGAATAGTGCAGATTTACATCAGTTTATGGTCACACACACCAGGGTGGAATGATACGAAGCTCATGGAGTAAACAATGTAGTTAAAGCAATAATAAATACGACAGTAAATACAACGCCTAGTGTAAAATAGCATAATGGAGCAAGATTGCACTCCAGAACCATTGCACAATGTGTGGTTGAGAGTGGGGACTTGGAGGAAGAGCAATTGCAGTCTCATAGGGATCCCCACTGTTAGGAAATCATCAACTTCAGGCCCACATGCTGTCTTGTCTCCCAGGTGGCAGGTTACAGAATGCCACTGAGAAGGGAGTCAGGGGATATGGGGAGAAGGCAAGTGCGGGGTACTGATTGTGCATGATCAGCCATGATCACGGTGCTGGCTCGAAGGGCCGAATGGCCTACTCTTGCACCTATTGTCTATTGTCTATTGGACGGGATGTTCTGTGAAGGAGAACATGTTGATAAACTACATCAGAGGGAGGGCTTTGCTGTACGAATAGGGGTCCTATAATCAGACATTCAGCTGCTATGAAAGAGTTTAAAAAGTGGGGCACTGAAGGATATTGCCTATTGTCTATTGATATTAGCTATATGGAGAGATTGGACAAACTTGGATTGTTTTCTCTGGAATGTTGGAGGTTGAGGGGAGACTTGACAGAAGTATGTAAGTTGCATGTTCCAGCAAGAAAGAAAATGGACAAATTGGTTGGCTTATGTATGGCTAACAGCATGGTTTGGCACAGAGGGCTTCAGATGCTTGCAAAGGAGGAAGATGTTGAAGACAGATGGGTTGCACTTCAATGGAACTGGTTCGTTAGCAGGGTTGGGAAGGGTTTAAATTGAATTGGCAATAGGATCAAACTAGTGCATAGTAATGGAAAGGAGGAAAAGGTGCACGAACAAATGGAAATGGTAGATGGGAGTAGGGAAGGCCGTAGAACAATGCTCATTCAGCCAACCAAGAGAGACTGTGGAAAGTACAAAAAGGGATTAGAGAGCCCTTATTGAAATGCACAAAGTGCAGTTGATGAGGTCCAAGTACAAATAGCATGTGGGATGACAACGTTGCGAGAATTGGAACTTGGTTCAAAAAGACAGGAGGGAGTTAATATTCCAGAACATATCCTGTTCAGTAAAGTGAATTGAAGGGGGAAAACAATTGAATCACATGCACTAATTAAGGAAGATAACATGGAAGATATCTAGCTGGCAATCAGAGGGCAATTCTCCAGTGATAACTGAGTCCAGGGTTGTTCCATGATTTGCTGAGCTGAGCAGTCACATACATGTTGTCTTTGGCCTCCTGGCTTCATGCCAGCCACAACTGCCACATCTAGTACAGGCCACTTTATCACTGACCTGTATTAAAAAGGTAAGTGGTGTGTTGTTTTTACTTTAATTTAATTCTAATGCCTTTAATCCACTTCCATCAGATCTATGTACCTTTAAACGCATTTTCTTTTTTTTAAGTTAGTTCATTTTTTTCTGACTGTTTCTAAATTTGTCTACTCACCAGAGGCCTAGAAGAGAGCATCTTCAACCAATGCACTCAAAATCGTTCACAATCATTAACATTTTCTGAAGAGGAGGAATTATTGTCACTGCAGATAGTATTTTCCCATGTTTACATTCTTGTGGAACTTGGACTGTGTGTAAAACACTGGAGTTACACTCGCCAGACAAATATCTGCATCTATTCTTCTTTTGACATTCATAACATATATTACATTCAGGCCCGCCCAGAGCCTTATGTCATTCACACCATTACTTTTGAGTTTCGTATGTTATCAAAGAGAGCAGCATTCTCTGCCCATGCACTGTTATTTTCCCACAGTTAAAATGACCTGGAAAAAAAGTTGCTTCCCATGAGCTTGAATTTGTTACGAGTGTTTCTCACTGTATGCAGGGTACACGTTCTGAATTATTCTCATCTTGTGCAATGGACCTAGGTTTATTCAAAGGCTGGAGGCTGCCAGAACTGTGCAGTGCCCATTGCTCTGCTGGCTGGTCTTTGTGTAGTTGCAAGAGCACCACGAGCCATGTTTGTTACCTCCCTCTCGAGACTTCTCATGGCACAATCGGGAGATTTTATTGATCTGCAGGAAAATGGTTAAGGATTTTAGGGTGGAACCTTACTACGTTTAAATAGCAGAAGGTGTAATCAAGGAAACTCAGCCCACCCCCTCACCAGGTCACCCAAACCAACTCCCCAGCACTGCAGAAGATACAACACCTGTTGCTATACCTCCTCCCTCAACTCTGTCCAGGGACCCCGACAGTCCTTTCAGGTTAGGCAGAGGTTCACTTGCACCTCCTCCAACCTCATCTACTGTATCCATTGTTCAAGATGTGAACTCGTATACATTGGCAAGACCAAATGCAGACTAGGCAATTGTTTCGCGGAACACCTTCGCTCAGCCCACGTGAACCAACCTGATCTCCCGGTTGCTGGACACTTTAATTCTCCTTCCCATTCCCATACAGACCTTTCTGTCCTAGGTCTCCTCCATTGTCAGAGTGAGGCTAAATGCAAATTGGACGAACAGCATCTCATATTTCACTTGGGCAGCTTCCAGGCCAGTGGTATGAGTATTGATTTCTCTCTCTTCAGGTAGCCCCGGCATTCCCTCTCTCACTGTAACGACTGAAGCTTAACCACGATACTGAGGACCACATCCTGAGTTTAGATTAGTCACATTGCTGAGAACTTTCCACTGGGACAAACCTACAATGTTACCAGGTGGAACTCAGTAGCTGTTAATAGCCTAATTTATAATCTGTACAGCACTTGTCTCTGCTTTCGGCTTTGATGGATGAATTCAGACCTGGCAACAATGATGAAGCTCTCTGCTCATCGATGCTTTAAGTACTTACCATGCACAAGTTCCTCAAATTAATTTAATGGAATTTTGACAGTGAGCAAAACTGTTTGTAAATTAATTAACAGATACATTTTGGAACTGAAGCAGCAGCTTTCCACTCAACAACGCAAATTAAAAATGGTGTAAAATTATTTTTAATGTTTAAAATAATTTATTACTTGACTGCAACCTAACCAAAGGTTTCAGAATAGCAGGCACAGTTGCAGCCTGGGATCTAATTGAGAGATGTGGGTGATTGCAGATAGAATAACTTGTCTCTGGTAATGGATTTCAGACTGGGATCAAAGCAAGGGATTATATAGTTCACATGTAGAAGACCCAACACTTGACAGGTTGCAGGCTGGGATCTCATTAAAGAATTTCGATAGTTTATATTTGAGTTATGGATCCTTCGAAGTGGAAAGTTAGGCTGGGACAAGGGAACCCTATCAGTTTTTTTTTAGATTTAGAGATACAGCGCAGAAACAGGCCCTTCGGCCCACCGGGTCCGCGCCGCCCAGCAATCCCCGCACATAAACACTATCCTACACCCACTAGGGACAATTTTTTTTTTTTACATTTGCCCAGCCAATTAACCTACAAACCTGTACGTCTTTGGAGTGTGGGAGGAAACCGAAGATCTCGGAGGAAACCCACGCAGGTCACGGGAAGAACGTACAAACTCCATACAGTACAGCACCCGTAGTCAGGATCGAACCCGAGTCTCCGGCGCTGCATTCGATGTAAGGCAGCAACTCTACCGCTGCGCCACCGTGCCGCCCGTTAGGGTTATGTCAAATAACTATCTGGCTTGTTTCTATAAACATTTAATTCGGAGTCTTGTGCAGAAAAATGCTGCATAAGTACAGGCCATACATGTATGTCATTGTCCTTTTCATCAGCTGCATTTTGTCTTACCTGAAGTTCTCAAGCACCAGCTCAGAGAAAATTTAAATTAAATTGTAAATAAAAGCAATCCTTCAGTGACAAATACCCCAAAGTCAAAATTCACTATTTAGATCAGCAAAGCTGCAGTCTAAATTCTCATTAGATTTTTTTGCTAAAATAGTGACGGGCGGGTGCAATTTATTACAGCACTGCAGGGCAGAAAGAGCAGGGCATCCACTCCCAATTATTGGCCAGCAGAATTAACGACCGGCCAAGAAACGCAAGTGTTGGGATGAGCAGTGACTGGGATTGAATCCCTGCTGGTTCTTCCTCCTCTTGCACTGAGCTGTCAGTACTACCGTATCCTGTAACTATGCCTATTGAGAAATAAAAATAATGTGAACCTAACCATCCCTCATTAAAACCCCTGTCATATTTCCTTCTGATAAATTTTCCATTCTGCATCCTACAAACACAAACCTAGAGAAACTGGCAGAGGAACAGTGAAAGTGAATTTGTGTGGAGTTTACAAGGGAAAGGTGGTTGAAAGGAAAATATGTAGAGGGGAGTGGAGCTGGCCAGACTACTCCTGCATGAAGTTGATATTCTGTGGGATGAATGATCTCATTCTATACTGTAACCTTGCTGTGATTGGATTGTATTATCACTGAGTAATGGATTTGGGAATAATGGTATTGTCAGAGTGATATGTTTTGTGAGCAGTGTTAGAAATGTAGCAGCTCAAAGACTACATGTATAACCGCAACTTCAGGTGATCATAAAAGATTAATGGACTCTTTTTCATTTGGCGGATCATGACTATGCATACAATAAGTCCTTAATAGGCTCTGGGATCCCAGATATGTGAACATATCATATCATATATATACAGCCGGAAACAGGCCTTTTCGGCCCTCCAAGTCCGTGCCGCCCAGCGATCCCCGCACATTAACACTATCCTACACCCATTAGGGACAATTTTTTACATTTACCCAGCCAATTAACCTACATACCTGTACGTCTTTGGAGTGTGGGAGGAAACCGAAGATCTCGGAGAAAACCCACGCAGGTCACGGGGAGAACGTACAAACTCCTTACAGTGCAGCACCCGTAGTCAGGATCGAACCTGAGTCTCCGGCGCTGCATTCGCTGTAAAGCAGCAACTCTACCGCTGCGCTACCGTGCCGCCAGGAAATAATGCAGACTAATTCTGATTTTGCAACCACTGCATTTAGTAGCAGCAGAGCTCTCCAGGCTCATGATAAGTAAAGAACCAGAAAGGGTCCTAGGTTCAATACGGATTACAGATCACTGGCCAGTCCTTCTTCATAGTATGCATGGATGGATATGGGATGAAACAATCAGCCACATATACAACATTTACCATAACCCAATAATCTGTCAATACTGTCTACACATGTAAACATGGAATAGCCACTTACATTAAGTATGGGAAGACAGTGACAAGCAGCACAGCATGTAGGAGAATGGAACGATCGGAAAAATGATAAGGAAAATAATCTGCATCACCTACAGCCCTTTTAATGATTCATTTGGTGTGGCAATGTTGCCCTCTGCTGGTCCACAGTACTTTATCAGGAAGAACAAACTTTTCGACCCTTGCCATTATTTCCCTGCTGAACAATATCAATGCAGCTTGGATTACAGACAGCACATGCCCTCAATAGATTAAAATAATTTTTTTAATGAAATTAACTTTTTTAATGACATTTCATTTGATATTCACCCAGTGGAGTATATCAGGCAATTCACTCTCATTCTACTTTGTGCCTTGTAGGTTTTTTTTAAAAACTTGTCATTGCATTGTACTGTAACTTTGCTCACCTACTTCCTTGGTCTTGGTGAAAGACTGAATATAGACAGAGTATATTGCCAGGGAACAGTTGCAGATGGAATGAATGGGACAAGGTTCGAGTCACATCAGAGCTTTCACTATTAAGACCTGTCATTGGAAAGTTCCACCAAGATGCAGGACAGAACGCCACAGGAGATCCTTCTTCCCTGTGGCTATCAAACTGTGCAACTCCTCCCCCTTCAGTCGTGGGGTAGACTGAGACTGACTCAGTATCCGCCCCCCCTTATAATCTCTGCACATCCCCAATCCTCTTTACTCGTTACTTTAATTTCAAGTTTCATGTATTTTGTGTTTTGTGACTGTTGGCAGATCAATTTCCCTCCTGGGATAAATAAAGTTCTATCTTATCGTTAATGCAACTTTGAATTACAAGGGAATAAGTACGGGAGAGTATGTGCGTAGAGAACAGAATCAGTTTACAAGTGATGCAAACTTCATCACTGACACAACGCAAGTCCACGAGAGCTTTGCAGCTAAGAACAGAATTAACAATGGGAGGAGTATTTATTGTGTCTGTAATTATATTTCTTAATAAATTTGAGTTTGTAGTTATAGCTTGAGCCATACAACAGGTGCTTTCAAGAGAAGAACCTGGGGACCCAGTGTTAGGTTGACATCCTCCACAGAAAAGGCTTCATAACACCATCGATCATCTGATCACAGTTGCTGTTTTTGCAAGCTTGCTGTGCAGAAACCTATCTATATTACAATGGCTACAAACTCGAAGTACTTAACTGCCTGCACCACCCACAACCTTGACATTATCACAAGCATTTAACACATGTCATGCTTGCTGCCTACAAATGCAATTGTCTACCGTAAGCACAGGTGAACTAGATTAGGCAGTTGCCCAAACTGTTAGCACAATTAAATCTCTCGGTCTGGATGCATATTCCATTTTGAAAGGATATACAAGCACAGTGGTGAATGGGAGCATGGAAACAGTAAAACTGAACTAAGTGCCGATTCAAAGCAGTCAGTCAAGAACTAGTCAAAACAACAGAAGCTGAAAATCTCAATTTTTATGATTTAAAACAAATATTAAAAAGTATAAAGTCAGGCGTGTACAAAGTTGGAACAAATTCATTACAAGAGCATGGGTGCAGAGTATTGTTTCTGTAAGTTGCTCAGAGTTAGAGAATAATGCCACAGCAATCAAATCCCTGCAAAAGATCAGTCACAGTTTGCAATGAAAGGGGAAACATTCTCAGTAGACATCATCCATGGATCATTGCAGGTACGGACTCACAACCAATGTTCAACTGCAAAAAACAAGTCATGTCAAACTTGGCTAACAAAAAATATTCATAAGTTAAGCTATGAAGTGAATTAGAATGTCCAATATTTTCAGGAAAGTGACAATCAAGATATTTTGAGATACATTAACAGATTTGTCATGGGTAAACTGAATTCATTTTAAATAAATTGTTAAAATCATACTTTCTCCCAAGTAGTTATAAATCCGAGTGTTTTCGCTATTATCTCTCAACCGATGAACCCCCTTCACCAGCACTGGAACGGTACATTATTGAGTTGCAGCTGCTGACCAGTAAACTAATATAAAACTTTGCTTTCTCCTCTCTTCCTAAAGCTGAAATTAGATGAAGTAAAAGTCAACACCACAGGTCGATATTGCTCTTTCACTTCTTCCTCTGCAAATCTTCGCAACGCAACAAGAGAGCATCGACATAGCAAGAGAGATGTTCTGAGATAGTCACTGTGCAGTACGTTCTACCATGCATGAAGCAGAAGGGGAATAGGGAAGGTAGGGGTCAGTGGGATGAACTGGAGGGAAGAAAAGGTTGGATATATACAAGGGATAAAATAAGAAAACATAGCAATAGAAACCACTGGAAGAATTCAGTGTGCCAGGCAACATCAGAGTTCCCCAGCATTCTTTTTTGCTCCAGACTCCAGAATCGGCAATCTCTTGTGTCTCTGCCAGCATTTTGAAAGGGTAGGGTTAAGTAAATGGAGCATAAACAACAGCAATGATCAGGCCCTACTGTGCCGCAGAATGCAATACAACAAGATGGCAAAGAACTGCATGCAGAATGTAAGGGAAAAGGCAGCAGTGACAAGGGAACCCTATCACATGCAAGTTCCCTTCAGGTTCAGACCACATTTCCATTTCCTCATTGTCAGGTCAAAATTATCCACCTAATAGCTTTCAATAAGTACTATCACAGTGAGAATGAGGCCATTAAGGAAAACAGCCCCACCCCACTTTCTCAAGGACCATTATGGGTGGGCATGAAATGGTGTCCTTTCCTGCACTGTCCGCAAACCTTGTGGGATGATAAAAAGCTGCCACTGGGCTGCAAAGGTGGGCAAACAAATCACACTGGGCTCTTGCAATGATTCTGGAGCCATGTCCTTTGTACAGGAAAGACAACTAAATGGCTTATTCTGACCACTTTTAATGAAAGTACTGGTGTTCTGTCTCAATTCCAAATTACACTGTCCATCCTCCGGGAATGCTTATCAAAGAGTATTCGCGTCAGTCAGAGTGGACAATAAGATACTAGGTGAAGGACAGCAGCATACACTCCCTATTCATTACCAAATGGAGTACACAACAAAAAGGATATTGGCACTCTTTTCATTTCTTCACTGACCTGTTAGACCTACAACAATTGCTACCCTGATTGCTGATTTGGGCTCAACACAGATCACGGCGACCTTGGGACTCTCTTGTCTCTGTGTTAACAACACAGCGAACCATTGCTCACCAGTCAACGTAGTTTTGAATAGAGGAAAAAGCAAACCACTTGAAATGTTACAAAACAGTCATATCTTGCTGCAGGTTACTGATGTGTGCCGGCAAAGGGGGGTATAAATAGTAAAACTAAAACTTGTTGCAGGTACTGGAAATGCAAAGACTGGCATAATACTTACCACTGGTGTGCAAAAACAAAAGGTAAAAATATACATGTAATAAATAAAGGAACATAACAGCGTTGTGTCAATAGTGACAGAATCCTGGAATACAATTGGGAAACACTGATGCAGAAGTGTAGGACCATTCCGGCCAAGGCTCGCGGTTACTGCGTGAATCCTCTCGATGCTGGAGAGAATGGAGTGGGTTTTGTGTGCTCAGAGTTTCAATGTTCATTCAGTCTTTGATTGGAGGATACATTCTCACAATCTCCGCGTCTCATTCTCCACTCAGCACCTATTTGGTATCTGTGTTTAAGAAAAATAAGATTTTTAGTTTTTACCCAAACTTTGATCTGATGAAAGGTCACTAACATGAAACATTATCTCTGTTCCTCCGCCCACATATACCACCTGAGCTGCCAAGTATTTCTAGATTATTTTTGTGTGCATTTTGCAATTCCCTAATTACTAACTTTACATTATTTTTAAAAAATACTTCGGCCTACCGTGCTTTATCCCAAAACAAATTAAGTCATAATTTTCAGCATGAGGTTATAACCTTTTGCTCCCTATTACATTTCTTATTTTGCCATCTATCTTTGCGATTCTCTATTGTGTTAACAACATCATTAATGTAATGAATATAGTGTACAAAATCACGAGGGGAGATGATATTGTGAATGCACAGAGTCTCTTATCCAGGGAAGGGAATCAAAAACTAAAGGACATATGTTTTAGGTGAGAGAGGCAAGATTTAATACGAATGTGAGGGGCAACTTTTCACTCGGAGGGTGGTGGGTGTAGGGAACAAGCTGGCAGAGGAGGTAGTTGAGGCAGATGCTATAACAGCATTTAAAAGACTCTTTGACAGATACAGGGATAGGAAAGATTTCGAGCAATATGGGCCAAATGCAAGACAAGCTTAAATGGGGCACCTTGGTCGGCACGGACAAGATGGGCTGAAGAGCTTGTTTCCATGCTGTGTTATTCGATGGCTCTCTTTGACTCTAATAGATGAGGCCTCATCATTGATTCCTGTAGGACCCCAGATGTTACTTTCTTCCAGCTCGACTATACGCCTATTAGTGTGGCTGTCTGCATTCCATTGTCTGACCAATCTTCTAAATGGGTCAATGACTTGACTTCAATTCGATAGGCCGCCTTAAACTTAAATTTCCTGTAGCAGAACCTTAGAGTACGTTCTGGAAAATATTACCTAGTTACTTCCTCAAAAACTTTAATTCTGTTTGTGAAAGGAAAACCGGTTCAAAGTAGGTTGTTTCTAATCAGCACAGATTCCTCGTGCTCAGTCATTCTCTCCTTTACTACAGATTCCAATAAATTCCTTGCAGCAGATGTTAGACTAATAGATCTAGAATTTCCAAATCTGCCCATTTTTACCTTCAGTTAATAATGGATTTATATTTGCAATTGTCAATTTCAAAGCAACAATTTTTGAAAGTGATATCAAAAGCACCTGGAAACATTCACATCTACAACCTTTATGGACCTTGGATATGACATAGGTATGGCAACAATAATTTAAATTATTGAACTGGTAATCCTGCAGAAAAGTGTAGAAATTAAATGGAGAAATGAATGGGAAAATTAGTTCAAATAACAGTGCGACATTGAGCCATTTAAATCCAGTTAATGAAGTATCTGAAACGTTAAAAAATAGGGTATCAGGAACCATTTTTCTCGATATGTTTTCTCATAAAATCCATCCAGTTCTTTAATATCCCCCAGGGAAGAAAATCCTTAACACTGAGCTGTACGAAAATACAGTGATACTGCAATACCCTCTGTAATTCCCTTGGTCGGTCAAGGGATTTATAGAGGATATTAAATACTAACCTTGCTAGTGGTGCTAACATCCCAGGAAATACAACAGTGAAAACCTTCAGTTGCAGAGAATGTTTAAATCTTTGATGCCAATTTCATGGTCACAAAGTAATACAGCATGGTTCTTTGGCTACTGAGCTATAGGCCAGCCATCAAACATCTATCTATACTATTCCTTTCTTGTGTCTCTAATCCAAAGCTAATTCCATTTCACTCTCCCCACTTCCAACAACTCCCCCCCCCCCCCCCCAGATTCTACCATTCTTCTGCAGACTACGTCCAATTTATGGTGGTGAATTAAACTACTGGACCACCGGAAGGAAACCCACACAGTCACAGGGAGAATGTGCAAACTCCACACAGGCAGCAGCCGAGGTCAAAATCAAACCTAGGTCACTGGAGCCGAGGGACGGCAGTTCTACTAACTCTGCTACCCACTTTTCTAATCATGCTTCCCTGACAGCATTAATTTAAATGAATTCCTCTCCTTAATTTCTTAGTGGGTTTCTTGGAATATAAACCCCAGTATCCTCTTCTGGTACTAAGAAGAATGACAGAAAACAAATTGTTCAAATGACGTGCAATTTGTTTGTTTTTCTAAAAACAATGTTTTTCAGTAAAAAAAACAATGCTCAATTTTGAACGTATCACCAAATCTATCTTTGCATTAATATTCCACTGCATTGTATAGAGGAAAGATGGCATTTGTGTTCTGAGGGACCCACATGAATATTGGAAAGATGCTATGAAAGCCTGTACCCTGGGAATGGTTTAAAAAGGTGATTCTCTAGTTTCAGTCATGAATTCTAACCCATAAAACATTGGCAGTGAATAGAAAATAAGTGTTGCACAAACGGTTTGCAAACAGGTGAAAGGATTTGTAATAAACTTGCCTAGCCCACCCGCCCCCAATTGCTGGTGGTGATGACTTTGTGGCCCTGGTGAGTAGTTTATCATTACTATCCCAAATACCTCGGTTCGTATTGAAAAGAAGTTTGCACACACCTTCCTCCCATCCCTCAGAGACTCCTGCCAGCTCATAATGCTTTTTCCTCAGTCCACCAAGCCGCTGCCTCTCTTTCTGTAGCTGGCTTTCCAGTTCTAAAACACGAACCTTCAGGATAGGGATAAAAACACAAAAATATTAGCATTTACACTTTTATTTCACCCTGTTATAGTCATACAGCGTGGAAACAGGCTCTTCGGCCCAACTTCCCACACCGACCAACATGTCCCATCTACATTAGCCCCACCTGCCTGCATTTGGGCCGTATCCCTCTAAACCTGTCCTATCCATGTACCTGTCAAAACGTTTCTTACAGTTGTGATAGTACCTGCCTCGACTACCTCCTGCGGCAGCTCATTCCATACACCCACTAACCATTCTTTGTGTTCTTGCAGAAGAACCTGTCTCAGAGTGAGCTTACAGTCACTTTACAGTTTTATAGTACAGGTTAAAAACACAGACGTAGAGCAAGAGAGGCTCACCAATCACATTTTCTTTCTTCAGACCACTTGTTTAACCTCTAAAGGAAAACTCATACAGTACATTATTACCATTACAATGGTAATCAAGCAAAAACTCCTGGGCATGCATCAATCTTGTTCTCTCCATTGACAGCAAAACAGCTTTTGACCTGACCAGAGAACTAACTATTCATTCTTTGTGTGATACTCATCATGGGGTACAGCTTCTGATAAGCTGCAAGCTGTGGCTTCCAACTATCTCATTTATTAAAGAACGTATTAACTCTGATTAGAATGCAAGCTTAATGTTTATTCCCTAAATTATACCCCTGCTGTGGGACCATGGTACATGAACGATGCACTTAATTCAAGGGAGCTGGAAGATATAATAATCAGACAAACACTTTGTCTTTTTCATTACTTCAAGAAACAAGGGAAAAAAGCAGAGAGCCATGCAATGATAGTTTTACAGTACCTGCGAATCCATTTCCTGTCGCTTGATTTGTGTCAGTGTCATGCTGGAGAAATCCATTGTATCTGGAACAAATCAATGAAAGTGGCAGACCACGCGTGAAGAAAAATAAAATCACCAACAGACATACATGAGATATGGTTCCTCATCTGCAATTTATCTTCTGCTACTAACAGAAGTATTTTTTGCTGGATATAGTTCTGTAGGCACTAGGTGTGGTCCAACAATTTGCCCAAAAGCTCTTCCTTCCTGTCAGCCTGCACAGAGAAGCTGCACCACAAATGGCCCAAATGCAACATCCAAACAAACGTGGAAAACCCAACAGCTGATCTGAGGGAAGATAGTGGCCAGGGTGAGAGGGGTCAGAGATGATCTTACCCGCTCGCTTCCTGGCCCTTGCAGTGTACAGTTTGTCAATGGGGGGAAGGTTGCAGCCAACAACTTTCTCGGCTGATCGAACGATGCGCTGCAGCCTCCGGATGTCATGCTTGGTGGCTAAGCCACACCAGACCATATTGGAGAAGGTGAGGACAGACTCTCTATGATGGTAGTGTAAAACTGGACCATCATTGCCTGTGGCAGGTTGTGTTTCCTCAGCTGCCTCGGGAAGTACATCCTCAGTTGGGCCTTTTTGACTGTGGTTGATGGTGGCCTCCCTTTTAAGGTCCCTGGAGATGATGGTTCTGAGGAATTTAAATGACTCCACAATTGGGACTGTAGTGTTGTTGGGGGAGGGGAGGGAGAGCTCTCCTAAAGTCTACAATCAGTTCCATTGTCTTAAGAGCATTGAGCTCCAGGTTGTTGCGATGGCACCAGGACGCCAGCTGTGTCACTTACTGTCTGTAGGCAGATTCCTCCCCATCCTGGATCAGTCCAATCAGGGTTATATCATCCGCAAACTTAAAAAGCTTGACAGAGAAGTCTGTGGAGGTGCAGTCATTGGTGTAGAGAAACTAAAGGAGAGGGGAGAGTACGCAGCCTTGCGGTGCTCCTATGCTGATGGTCAGCAGGTCCGAGATGTGCTTTCCCAGCCTCACATGCTGCTTCCTGTCTGTCAGGAAGTTGGTGATCCACTGACAGAGGGGTTCAGGCACAGTCAACTGGGAGAGTTTGGAGTGTAGTAGCTCTGGCACAATGGTGTTGAATTCAGAGCTAAAATCCAGAACCAGAATCTTTGCAGTAGGTTCCCTGGCGGTCTAGGTGCTGGAGGATGAAGTGCCCAAAGGGTTTGGGACATCTTGTGTTCACGAGCGACGACCAACAACTGGAACGTGCCCCGGTAGGCCCGACTAGCCTCACAGGCCTCACTGGCCTCCTAGGGACTGCCGAGAAGCCGGGCGGCAAGGCCTGCTTGGGTCGAAGGAGCCTCAGCGGCGATGGGAGACTCGGCGGCAGCTTGAGCCTCGACGGCAATGGGAGCCTCAGCGGTGATGGGGCCTCAGTGACAACGGGAGCCTCGACGCGGTGGAAAGTGAGTGGGGGAAGGGGGCGGGAAAGACAATGGAGGACCGGGCGTGGGGGGACCGCCATGAAGAACATGTGGGAGAACAAAGGGGGACCCTGATGTGGGGGGGGGGGGGGCACTCTGGTTTAGAATCCTCTGCCCAGGGGATAAGCCTGCGTTGGTTGGTTGGTTTGTTTGTTCCGGTGAAGGCGCCGTGCACATTGCAGCCAGCCAACAGTCGCTTGTCTTATTCTTTTATTTTGCACTTTTAATTTCAAGTTTTTGTGTACCTTATGTGTTGTGACTGTTGCAGACCAATTTACCTCCGGGGATGAATTAAGGTTTTATCGTATCGTATCCTTTATTAATGCAGGTTTTCTATTACAATTTGGAAGAGCTCGTCATAACAAAATACCTCTTCTAAGATTTTCAATCATCTCAGAATCAGAATAACCTTTATTTTCATCCAAAAGAACAAGTCTTTTGGACGAAATTCCATTACCCACAGTCCAACAATAAGAGCAATAAAAATAAGCAATAACACACACAATCACAAACCAACACAAAACAAAAAAAAGAAACATCCATCATAAGGTGGGTCTTATTATTCTCCTGAAATGACCCAACTCCCATGACTGTTGGGTAACAGACATTCTGTGCATCATATTCCATAAAGAACAAAAAGCGAATGGCCAATTATTCTGTTTCTGGTGATATTAAGGAGACACTGTTCATCAAAATAACTTTTTCCAATCATATCCATATCTTTTAACATCCCCTCGAAACCACATTTCTGGGAGATAAGGCCGCTGTTTTATCTTACGGCAAATGTTTCCAACCAAACAGAATATTGTGTGAAAATTTAAATCTAGATTACAAGTCAAGAATAGGTGGCTGAATGAACAATCCTCCAACTCCAGACAAAGAGGAATGCTTTACAACTGTCACAAATGATAGCACTTGCAAACTCGACAAGAGCCTTTTCAATATCGAAGTGAGGCAACATGCTGACTGAAGGTCTTCCAGGAATGGTAGATTTCCTCCTCATATCACATGGGAAAGATTGTTGCCAACTACAAAACCATTGCTCAACACCAGGAACTGGAAGTTGGTACATTAAAGGTAACCAAGTGTCACAGTGTGGTACTTCCACCAACTTCCACTTGATGGCCATTTTGCTGCTGCTATTTGAAATAGTCAGTCATTCTAATGAATTATAAAGATTCATAAAATACTCCATACGTTGCCAGTGATTCTCAAAACTATGTAGTTTGTGATTTTTAACTATCAGTATTACATTTTCCAGCTAAAAGTATACAAATTGCCGCAGACTCTGCTTTTCCAGGATGATTCCATTTGCATGCATCCCAATCAGCATCAATGAAAAGCAACACACTCAAGAAACGAGGAGCTGTGCTCAATAAAAAACAGAACATTCTGGAAAAGCTCAACAAGTCAAGCAGCAGCTGCAGAGATAGAAACACACAAATAATTTAGGTCAAGGACCCTTGATCAGAATACTGGTGAAGAACAAGTCGTTCCTCTGTTCCCCAGATGAGATATCAGCGACCTGGAGGGCTAGTTATATTTCTCAAATATTGCCAGATTTACTGAATATGTCTATGTTTCCAGTGTCTGCCATATTTTGCTGTTAGGTTATATTGAATGGATATTTCCACTTCCCTCCACACATCCCACCATCCACCTCTTTATATTCTATCAGGTTCACACATAATGTGAAAAGTGAACTACCTTTCTCCTCAATCTGGGACTTTCCCGATTTGGTGGAAGCCACTACTTTGGCTGTGGCTTCGTTAACACCCTTGGACGCTCCCCGCAGCCTTCCAAGGTTACAGTTGTCTTTATCTGCTTTCACCTAGAAAAGAAGGTGGCACAAATATAAGTTTATCAGGAGCAAGGGGGTAATCGGGGAAAGAGTGGGTCCCTATCAGGAACAAAGGGATAATCTGTGTGTGGAGGCAGGTGCAATGGGCAGGTCCTGAATGAATACCTCTCATCTGTATTCAACAAGGGGAACGATGCGAAAGAGAGAGTTCAGGGAGGGGTATTGCGATGAACTGGTTCGTGCCAAGATGGAGGTATTGTATGTCTCGAACATGGGTGACTAAACCCCCAGGGCCAGATGCAATGGAGACCAATGGAGGAGATATTTGGTGCTGTGACAGAGCTTTCCGCATCTTCCTCACCTACAGGTGATGTGCCAGAAGACTAGATGATAGCAAATGCTATTCCTTACGTGATGAAGAGCAGCAGGAAGTGTAAGCATTTAATAACAGGCCAGTGAGCCTTACATCATAGATTGGGAAATTATTGGAGAAAATCCTAAAAGTAGGATTCATGTTGGAAAAACAGTGATTGATCGGGGAATGTTCAGGATGACTTGGTATAGGGGAAATCCTGCCTTACTAATTTGAAGAGATTTCTGAGAAAGTTAGCTATGAGTATTGATAAATGCGGGGCTGTAGTCATTGTCTATATGGACATAATAATAATAATATATTCCTTTATTCGTCCCACACCGAGGACATTTGACAAGGTCCTGTATCCAGAAGGTTGAGTCCAGAGCGAGCTGCATAATTATCGAAAATTGGCTTGGTATTAGGAGGCAGAGTGTAGAGGTGGAAGGATGCTTTTCAGATTATAAGTCTGTGACCAGCGGTGAACTGCAGGAATCAGTGCTGGATCCTTACTGTTCATGATATACAGTATATCAACAATTTAGCTATGAATACAGGAATCATGATGAGTAAGCTTGCAGATGACACAAACATTGGTGCTGTTGTGTGTAGCAAGGAAGATTACCTAATACTACAGCAAAATGTAGATCAATCCAGCCAACATCCTGGTGAATCTCCTCTGCACTCCATGCCTATCTTTCTATTTGAAGTTCTTTAGCTATGGGAGAGACTGGATAGGTTGGGTTTGCTTTCCTTGGGGTGAAAGAGGCTGAGGGATGACCTGTTACAGGTAGATAGCTGAATTGTTTCCCCATGTAGAGGTGTCAAAACAGGCGAGCAGCCATTTTAAAGGATATTTGAGTTGAAAAGTTATTTTTTCTAACAGAGAGGGATTGACATCTGGAAAGTGCTGCCAGAGGAGGTAGTGGAGTCAGATGCAATCACAATGTTTAAGAGGCACTTAGCCAAACATTTAAATAAGCAAAGCATGGAAGGATACGAACATAGTGTGGCCAAATATGGTTAATGTAGATGGGCAAAATGACAACACAGATACAGTGGGCCCAAAGGGCTCATTTCTGTGCTGTATAATTCCATGACTCTAAAAGTCTAGACATTAAACTCCTGACAAGATTATACTATTTTTCACCATGTCACAGTCAGAAGTGAGATTGATAGGACTGGTCCCGAACATACTGAAACAAGCGTACCTTGTTGTTGTAGTAAAATGAATAGCAGGTACTCTCCTGCACTATTAGATTATATATAAGACTGCTCCCTCACGTACTGTACTGGCATATAGAATTCTGTGAATGTTAAATACTGAATCACTCTTGCTGTCCACCTGTTCATTCAGTGGGAATTTATTTCGGAAACAAAGTGTTTATAAATTAAATTAACTCTTCAGCTCTTTTGCATTTCTTTGTCGGAAGGTTTCTATTCGGTTTCTTTGTGTTTTATTTGCTGTTATTTTAATGAACAAACATGATGATTTACCTTGGAGGCAGCAACCAGTTGTGCTGTACTGGCTGCAATCTCATGAGAACACACCATTAACTCTTCAAACTTCCCCTTTCCCTGGACAACCAAGTCTGCAGCATCCCTGAATAGACACATGGAAGAATGCTAGTTAGGCTCCAAACCATCCATTAAATCTCAACACTGCTAAATAAACTAGAGTAAGAATATAATTTACTAACATAAGCTCTTTACTGAGATTTACAAGAATTTTGCCAGGACTTGACGGTCTGAGCTATTGAGAGAGGTTGGACAGGAGGACACTCTATATTCCTTGGAGTGCAGGAGGCTGAGGGGTGATCTTATAGAGGTGTAAAGATCATGAAAGGAGTAGATAGGGTGAATGAATAGAATCTCTTACCCAGAGTAGGGGAATCAAGAACTAAAGGACATTAGTTAAATGTGAGAGGGGAAAGATTGAAAAGGAATCTGAGTGGCAACATTTTCCACACAGAGGGTCGTGGGTGCATGGAACAAGAGGAGATAGTTGAGGCTGGTACTTTAACAATATTTAAAAGACATTTGGACAGGTACATGGATTGAAAAGATTTAGAGGGATAATGACCAAACGCGGGCGGGCATGTGGGGCTAGTGTAGTGTGGCATATTGATTGGCATGGGCAAGTTGGGCCGAAGAGCTTGTTTTTGTGATGTAGGACTCTATAACTCTATATTAGGTAGACATGCATCAATGACAATGACAACAAGTTAATCAGTAAATACACATCCCAAAGATGAATCACGTAAGCTATAAAAAACATTATTGCCCAATAAAACCTCCTCTGAAGCATTTCAACTCCTGACTTTGAAGGCCTGCATTATACAGTCAACAGATGGGCCCACAGCTGACCTCCAGCTGCCCACAAACATCAAGTGTCCACTGTGGGGTGGATTTCCCCTTTCCTGACAGTTTGTTTCAGCTTGGTCTCGGGATCTGTGGCATACAGTGGCCATGATGTCGTGGTTCGCTATGTATCCAGTCACATTAAAGAGTTCTGAACCTTTGCACAATGTAAAAACCATAATTTCTAGCTAATTGGACATAGTCCAAAAGTTTCAAACGGAAGCTGACTGTGGAGGAGTATTGATTCACTGACAGTAACTTCAGGATTTCTCAATTAAGCTGTACATGTGGAAATCCCAAAACTGCACTCTGGCGCATAATACAGTGATAAAGCATGATGACAGTTACTCTGCCACTAAATAGCCAAAATCCAGGCAATCAAGTTCTCAATAACTTGATAATATTGCTTGAACGTATTCTCGTGTATCACTGTAAACAGCTTCATTTCATGTTCTATTACCTAATACTTTGAAATCACAACATGTTGAGTGGTGTGGGGTGAATCACCTGCAACTCAACACTGACAAGACTAAGGAGTTAGTGGTGGACTTTAGGAAGAGAGGGACACCCCTGTCCCATGTCTCCATCAATGGTGTGGATGTGCAGTTTACCAAGGAGTGCCACTACCTTGGAGTGTACCTGGACAGTAAACTGGACCGGTCCAGGAATGCTGACTCCCTGGACAAGAGGGGACAGAGCCGGCTGTACTTTTTGAGAGGGCTCCACTCCTTCAATGTCTGCAGTAAAATGCTTCAACCAATCGGTGGCAGCCAGTGCCATCTTCTTCATTGCCGTGTTCAGCAGGGCGAAGAATCAAGAAACTCATCAGGAAGGCTGGCTCCGTCCTGGGGGCGGAGTTGGATTCATGGGAGGTGGTCTTGGAGGGGAGGAAGCTCCTCAAACTGCAGAGCATCTTGGACAATGCAGCTCACCCCCTCCGTGATACACTGGTCAACCTGAGAAGTACCTTCAGCAACAGACTGGAAGATGCAGTACACAATACCACGGGAGATCTTTCTTCCCTGTGGCTATCAAACTGTACAACTCCTCCCCCTTCTGGCTTGGGGTAGACTGACTCCCTTTCTCCACCCCCCCCCATCTCCCCCTCCCCTCCACTCCCCAATCTTTGCACGTCGCCGATCCTTTCCACTCGTCATTTTAATTTCATGTATCTTGTGTTTTATGACTGTTGGCACATCAAGTTCCCTCCTGGGATAAATAAAGTTCTATTCTATCGCATGTAAACAGTACTGAATCCATATGCTTGCTGAGTTCACAACTCTTTATTTCCTTTTCCTTCTGACTATTCTACTTATATTCTATTCTATTGACAGAGCATCTGCGCCACAGCTTTATTCTTACAACTATTTACTCTCATTTTAACTATAAAATATTTTTCTTGCTGCATCCTATTTTACTTGCATTTAATGTTTGTTGTACATTTGTTGGCCCCTTAACCATTTGATCCTATCTCACGCTTCTATAATTTTAAACACCTCTGTCAAACGATTGTATGATGTTCTACTTTAATGAAAATTTAGTCTGAGTTTTCTTCCTTCGTGGCACATAAAACAGCATCATAGTAAATCTGCGTTAAACATTATTACTGCAGCATTCTGTCATATAGTGATGAGCCCAAAACTGAAAACATGGCATGGTTAAGTTTTATACTGATTAACCACTGCATCACTGCACTGGTTAACCAAGGGTACAGAGAAGATTTACTAGGATGTTGCCAGAGCTAGAGGGTGTGAGCTACAGGGAGAGGTTGAGTAGGCTGGGACTCTATTCCTTGGAGAGCAGAAGGATGAGGGATGATCTTATTGAGGTGTATAAAATCATGAGAGGAATAGGTCGGGTAGATGCACAGAGTCTCTTGCCCAGAGAAGGTGAATCGAGGACCAGAGGAAATAGGTTTAAGGAGAAGGGGAAAAGATTTAATAGGAATCTGAGAGGTAACATTTTCACACAAAGGGCGGTGAGTGTATGGAACAAGCTGCTGGAGGAGATAGTTGAGGTAGGGACTATTCCATGATTTAAGAAACAGTTGGACATGGATAGGACAGGTTTGGAGGGATATGGACCAACACAGGCAGGTGGGACTGGTGTTTGCTGGGACATGTTGGCCAGTGTGGCAAGTTGGGCCGAAGGGCCTGTTTCCACACTGTATCACTCTATCTATCTCAAATCTTAGATTCTATATAAACCTAATATTTCATTACATTTGTTGTGGCCTTACTTACATGAGCTGCTTTGTTTAATCTCTATCATTCTGCTTTTCCACATCAACAAACAAATTCAATGCACATTTTATCTTGAAAATAAATGAATGACACAGATATCAAATCTTTGCCCATTCACCACTGCAACTTCTTTGGTCCTTTGAAAACGTTATCAACCCTCCTCTTTTCTTACAATTGTGCGTAGCACACCGATAGCCCAAAATCTCTATCTTAATGAACATCCCCAGTTTCAGAAACTGCTAGCCACTTGCAATCTTCTGAGAAACTGCCTGCAAATTTGATGCTATCTTTCCTCCTTTTAATATGGATTACATGTCGGCAGATATGATTTGGTCTTGGTACCATGTTCAGCACAGACATTGAGGGCTGAAGAGCCTGTTCTTGTGCTGCACTGTACTGCTCTTTGCTTAAACTGAAAACAAGAACAGTATCTGTAGCAGTGTAACTGTTTAGGAAAGAACTGCAGATGCTGGTTTAAATCAAAGGTAGACATAAAATGCTGGTGGAACTCAGCGGGACAGGCAGCATCTTGGCTGTATACACTGGAATTTAGAAGGATGAGAGGAGATCTTATCGAAACGTATAAGATTATTAAGGGGTTGAACACGTTAGAGGCAGGAAACATGTTCCCAATGTTGGGGGAGTCCAGAACAAGAGGCCACAGTTTAAGAATAAGGGGTAGGCCATTTAGAACTGAGATGAGGAAAAACTTTTTCAGTCAGAGAGTTGTGAATCTGTGGAATTCTCTGCCTCAGAAGGCAGTGGAGGCCAATTCTCTGAATGCATTCAAGAGAGAGCTAGATAGAGCTCTTAATGATAGCGGAGTCAGGGGGTATGGGGAGAAGGCAGGAACGGGGTACTGATTGAGAATGATCAGCCATGATCACATTGAATGGCGGTGCTGGCTCAAAGGGCCGAATGGTCTCCTCCTGCACCTATTGTCTATTGTCTACTCTGGAGAGAAAGAATGGGTGACATTTCAGGTCGAAACCCTTCTTCAGACTGAAGTCTAAAGAAGGGTCTCAACCTGAAACGTCACCCATTCCTTCTGTCCAGAGATGCTGCCTGTCCCGCTGAGTTACTCCAGCATTGTGTGTCGACCACAGTGTAACTGTTGTTGGATTCCTCTTTAAATTTCTCAGTCCTATATGGTGAAAATTGTCACTTCTTGGAACGTCTACATCAGAGGCAAGGACTAGAAGGAACTCAGCGAAGGTGCCAGATTTTTAAACTCATTAATCATTAGGCAAATTAAGACTAAGCACAGTTTACAATAATAGGTTGCGTATTAGACGTAGACACAGAAATCTGTTATGAGAATACTGATATGAAGTGTTAATATTTCAAACTGTAGATTTAGAATTGGAGGGGAACAAATAACTGTGACCTAACTTCTCCTGTTCAGCACCTAATAACGTTGTACTCCATTCTCTTGTGGATATTTGGAATTGCATGAGTATCTGGTCTCCTAAATACCCACAGTTCTTGCCTCCATGGACATCTGGCATTAGTTTTGGTCTGTTTCTGGAAGGCAGCACAGGGAATGCTTACTCAATGAAAAGAAGGTAGTTAAGATAAAGGAAAGTTAATGGAGAAATACAAAAGCTAGCTATGTTGAAAGAAAATAAGTGATCTGATTTGGATGGGGTGAATCGTAAGGCAGAGTGCAGAGTGCATGTTACAAACTTCCAATCCTCCTGAAGTACCCTTGCATAACAAAACGCCCACCAGTAATTATAGATCAGCCTGTTTAACCTCAATGATGGTGAAGTTCTTAGAGTCTGTAATCAGGGAAAGAATTAAAAGGCACTTAGAGAAGTCTGCATTATAAAGAGAGCCTGCACAGATATATTAAAGAAAACTTGCATTTGACTAACCTGATTGAATTTTCTGATGAGGTAACAGAGATGGTCAATCAGGGTAATGCAGTAGATGTCATTTATTTAGATTTTCACTTGACGAAGTCCCACATAAAAAGCTGGTTAGTCAAACTGTGGCACATGGAGTAAAAGGGTCAGGGCCAGAGTGGATAAAGAACTAGCCAAATGAGAGAAATCAGAGGGTGGGAAACAGTTGTTTTTCAGACTGGAATATGAAAGACAATGTTCCCTGGTTTGTTTTGGATAAATTGTCAATGACGAGGCATGAGCAGCAGGGCAAAAGTTTGAAATGACACAAAAATGGGAGATGAGATAGACAGTAAGGAGAATTGTGATATACCGCAGCAACACAGGCAGAATGGGTAGATAATTTAGCTGATGAAATTTAATATAGAGATATGTGAAATGATACATTTTGGTAAAAAAGAATGAAGAACAACATTGTGGATCAAACGGCATATTCTAATTTATACGGATGAGAGATATTTGTGCTTGTGAATCTTTATAGCTAGTGGAACACATTGAGAATGCATTTGGTAAAGTCCATGGGATCTTAAGCTTCATAAACAGAGGCTTGGAGTGCAAAAGCAGTGTCATTATATTAAAGCTTTGTAACATTGGTTAGCCCGCAAATAGAGTACCCCATGTGAAATTGTGGCCATCAAACGTTAGGAAAGAGGTGAAGGTTCGAGAGAGGTTGAGGAAAACATTGACGACAATAGTTCCAGGCATGAAGGATTTTAGCCACAATGTCTGACCAGAGAAACTGGATTGTTGAACTCAGAGCAAAGGAGGTTGAAAAATGCTTTGACCGAAATGTAGAAGATTGGATTCATTAAAGAAATATAGAGAATGACTAATGCCATTAGAGCACAGCTCAATAAGGGAAGACAGATTTACAGAGATTAGCAAAAGGCATGGAATGATATGAAGAAATTTGCTTTTAAAAATGTAGAAAATGGTTATGACCAAGAAACTGCTGCTTTGTAAAGGTGATGAAGCCTATCAGGGTTTTATAAAGGAGACTGAATAGAAAGTCATGGGAAAATTATTTTCAGGTAAACGAGGAAAGATTGGAATAATGAAACTGACTAAATTGTACTATGTGGAACCGATGTGCCAAATGGGCTTCTCCTATGCTTTAACAATCCTGTTTCTCGGAAAATAATTCATGTATTTTAGTGGAATATTCAAAGGATCAAACCTAATGATATCAGGTAGCTAAATGCTAAATACTTAAACTCACATTGGATCCGTGTTAACCAGATATGATTGCAACTGTGATCCAGATTCAACAGCACACGTGACAGAGTCCATAGGTGACTGAGAAATGGACCCATAAAATATTATAATACTTACACCAATACAGTGGCTCCCCAGCCTACAGCCTTTGATGCCGAGATGAGGCCTTCAGTCCATCTGGAGTTCTTGACGTAGAACTCTTTCTGGGAGGCTGCCCCCTGTAAACAAAAAGCACAAATTTATCATGGCATTTTCTCTCAACTTTCCCATCCTGTGTTGAAGGTTCAAACATCTTGCTAGGTGTTCTGGATCACTTATGTCATCCAAGTGCCCATCCTCCATGCACCAGTGGCAAAAGGAAATGGCAATCCAGACTAATTCAAATCACCTCAACCTCAGCACAGAGGAGGAATTTGTTTTGGGACCTTTGCCTGAATTACAAATGATCAGAAGGGTGGCTTTCTGATCATTTGCTGAGGATAACATTATATGGCCTTGCAAGGAAGGACAAATACATTCCCTGCTGCATTTTCTTGACCCTCTGCCATCACTTCAGTAGAAACTCCAACGAAATGGTAAAAGCAACTTCGTGGAATTTTAGATGGTTTACGCATTGTGGGCAAGTAGTCTTGCAAGTCTTTGCCACTGTTGCTATTACGTTGCCCCTGAAAATGAATTGATGACGAACCTATTTTAATAGCACAGAGCACTGTTATATACCTCCATTAACAGTAAAGTTCTTTCACACTTCACTTGCGAGTAATCAGACAAAAATTGAAAACTAAGCCCAAGACGATGATAATAGATGACTGAATGCTTGGATTAATGAAAGCTTTAAGAAACATTTTTAAATTGGGAAGAAATTGAAGAGCTCAAGGCTCAGGCATTTTAAGGAGCAGCACAATGGATGCACTGGGCAGTGAGGCATGCACAAGAGGCTAGAAATTAAGTTCAGAGTTATGTTTTAAAGTATTTTATTCATCCAAAGCAAATCAACAAGTTGTCTTGCAATTTAACAAGTGCCATCTTATAATTGAAAAATTCTGTGCTTCCAAGAGGAGCAACGCATTTGTGCCACACAGCTCCAGTGATCCATGTCTATGTGGAGTTTGTGCATTCACTTCATTACCTTGTGGATTTCTTCCCACATAATTGACCACTGTAATTTGCCCCAAGTGTGTGTGTGTGTGTGCGTGGTAATATCTTGGTAGAGAATGTGGGAAGAATAAAATGTGTTTGAGGTGAATGGGTGATTGATGGTTGCATGGATTCAGGAAGCCGAAGGTTTGCTTTAGTGTTACATGACTCTATCACTGAGTTTTACAAGGCTCTTACCCTTCCACTCTCCACTATGTCCCTCTGTAGATCCTTCGATGACAGAACCAACACTTTGATTGCATGCATCAAGCCTGTGCAAGATTCAAGGATCCTGCAAGAAACAACACGGAATGAAATTGACACAAACAAACTTGAGGATGGAAATATGATTTAAAGTAGCCCATTATAATTCTGGTCAAAAGGAAGAAAAGTGCAGTGAACCAATCAATTTTATTTTTTGAACCCACTGCGTCATACTGCCATCACACTAAGAGGAAATGGATCCATGCACAAGATGCTGTGAAAGACTGACAGCTGGCTGGATCATACCACAGAAAGATTCAAAGCCTGTAAACTAATTAAATTATTTAAAAAAAAGTTAAATGTAAAACAAAATAAACAAGGACTGCTGTTCCCACCTCAGATCTAAAGGTGGTGTGGAAATGGTCCAATTTCACAGCTCCATACAGCCATCAGAGAATACTGTTGATCACTGCAGAGAGGCTCATCTGAGACATCCATTATCAGGTGAACATTTAAATTGTTGACAATAGGGATACGTTGTGATTACACGGGAGATTGCTGACATTTCTTCTCAGAGTCCCAGAACAACTGCTTTTCCCGGTGAAGAATGCAAGGCCCTTTGAGCCAGAAACGTGATATTGAAACTGTACACAATGGTCAACAGTCCCAAATTGATGTAGACTGATGCAATTACCTCTCATTCACCTCCAACTTTACACCGGTGTCTCCTGTCCTTGACTTGTTCAGCATTTCCTGGATTTTTAATGGAAAACAAAACAGTTTTAATCATTGACAGCTTTGCAATCCAACAACTAAATGTCATCCTATAGTACTGTTCAGAGTTTTAACAACAAAGAAATTGAGTACAGGTGCTCCCCGGCTTACGATGCTTCGACTTGTGATATTCGGACATTGCGATGGTGCAAACGGCAGCGACCCGCAGCTGGCTTCCGGCCACGTGATCAGGTGTATTAAATGCATTTCGACTTACAACATTTTCGGTTTGCGATGGGTTTCTCGGAACGGAACCCCATCGTAAGCTAAGGAGCACCTGTACTGTATCATGTCAAACTACTCGTGCAATGCGACTTGGAAGAAAGTGTTGCTTCGCCAAATGCAACTGTTTGAAAGATACAGTGTTTTAGGTAAAATGTGTTTCAACTGTGTTGGGGGGACAAGAGGAAGACATGAGCAGTAAGGGGTATTCTACTTAAAATTGAAGATTTCTATGTTAATGCCTTTGGGTTGTGCTGATCTTCCAGGTTGCATTGGCCTCACTCTAGCAATGGAGGAGGACTAGGACAGAAAGGTTTTATGGGAATGAGAAGGGCAGTTAATGTGGTGAGCAACTGGCAGCTCCTGGAAGCCTTAGCAGATAGAGTGCAGTGTAATGACTCTGTCAAGTCTGAGAAGGACAAATAAGGCACAGAAGACCAACAAATGATAGAATACCCGCATTATACAGATGGAGAGTACATGCACAAACAGGTGAAGTTGGAAGATGGATATATCAAGTGGTTAAGGCAGCACGAGAGATGTTTTATTTTAATGACCAAGGTATAGAATTAAACAGAAAGAAGGTCATGCTAAAACAGTATAAAGCACCAGTTAGACTACCGTTGGAATACTATAAACATTTCCATTTTATACGGTGTGATGGTGCTAGAGAAAGTACAGAGGAGATTTATGAGAATAATTCCACAGCTGGATAATTCAATCAATGAGGAAAGATTCACTGGGCTGGGTTTGTTTGCTTTGGAACGGAGGAGGACATGGAAAGATTTATAGGAGTTATATAAAATCCCAGGTCCACTAGTTAAGCTGAACAGCAAGAATCCACTTCCCTTAGAAAGAGGTCAATAGAGGTAAAGATTAAAATAAGTAACAAGATTATCAGGAAACTGAGAAATTTTATTTCACCTGAAGTGCGACAGAAGGCTGGAATTCACTGCCTGAAAGGACAGTTGGGGCAGAAACACTTTTGAAAGGTATCTGGATAAACACATTCAGGGAACTAGGTATCTGAGTGCATGATTCACAGTAGACTATATGCAGGTACGTTAATTAAGAAATCTCATATCATCATAAGAGTTAATTTGCAAGTTGATTTGGTAGTAAGGAAACCAAATGCATTGTTATAATAATAATAATAATATATTCCTTTATTTGTCCCACACCAGAGAAATTTACAGTGTTACAGCAGCAAAGTGGATAGCAAGAGATCATTCATTATAAATAAAAGTAAAGACAAGGATAAATTATCATCAATTTACTGTGTATTCCTCAACTGTCACTGTTGACTTGTCTGCTGGGAGCAGTGCTGGTTGTGCAGTCTCACAGCAGCGGGAAGGAAGGACCTCCTATATCTCTCCACACACTTGGGGTGAAGGAGTCTGTCACTGAAGGAGCTACTCAGTGCAGTGACAGTGTCCTGCATGGGGTGGGAGTCGTTGTCCACTTAACTTTGCCATCATCCTCCTCTCTCCCACCACCTGTACTGAGTCGAGGGGGCAACACAGGGCAGTGCTGGCCTTCCTGACCAGCTTGTCAAGTCTCTTCCCCTCTGCCACTGAGATGCTGCTGCTCCAGCAGACCACTCCATAGAAAATGGCTGATGTTAGCATTTATTTTGAGAGTACAAGAATATAAAAAACAAGGATATAATGCTGAGGGTTTGCATTTGTAGTATTGTGAGCAGTTTGGGCCCCATATCTGAGGAAGGATGTGCTGGCGTTGCAGAGGGTCCAGAAGAGGTTTACGAGAATGACCCTGGGATGATTGGGTTAACATATGATGAGCAACACAAAAGGCTGGAGTAACTCAGTGGGACAGATAGCATCTCTGGAGAGAAGGAATGGTTGACGTTTCGGGTCGAGACCCTTCTTCAGTCTGATGAAGGGTCTCGACCCGAAACGTCACCCATTCCTTCTCTCCAGAGATGCTGCCTGTCCCACTGAGTTACTCTGCCTTTTTGTGTCTTTCTTCGGTTTAAACCAGCATCTGCAGTCCTTCTTACACATAACATATGATGAGCGTTTGACAGCACTGGGCTTGTACTTGCTAGAGTTTAGAAAGATGAGGGGGGACCTCATTGAAGCTTACAAATAGTGAAAGGCCCGGAGAGAGTGGATGTGGAGAGGATGTTTCCACGAGTGGGAAGAGTCTAGGACCAGAGGGCACAGTCTTAGAATAAAAGGATGTGCCTTTCGAAAGGAGATGAGAAGGAATTTCTTTAGTTAGAGGGTGATGAATCTGTGAAATTCATTACCACAGGTGGCTGTGGAGGCCAAGTCATTGGGTATTTTAAAGGCAGAGATTGACAGATATTTGATTAGTAAGGCTGTCAAGAGTTATGAGAAAGAAGGCAGGAGAATGGATTGAAGGGGAATAATGGATCAGTTGTGAATGGCAGAGTGGACTCAATGGGCCAAAAGGCCTAACTCTGCTCTTATGATTTATGAACATATGTCGTCAGGGGAACTAAATATGTAGGAAAGTTTTGCTTCAGTTACACAGGGTGTGATGCGGCCACATGTGTAATACTCTGTATGGCATTGGTCTTCTTATTTAAATAAGATGGTAAACCTTTGGAAGCAGTCCAGAAAGATGAGTAGATTAAAACATGGAATGGACATTTTGCCATGTAAGGAAAGGTTGGACAGGCTAGTCTTGTACCTTGGAATTTAACAGAGTGATATATGATTAATTGAAAGATACAACATGGAAATAGTCCCTTTGACCCACTGAGTCCATGCCGACCATCGATCACCCATTCACACTCGTTCTACGTTATCCCACTTTCTCATCTTCTCTCTACACACTAGGGACAATTTACAGAGGCCAAATAACCTATAAACCCCCACATTTTTGGGATGTGGGGGGGAAACCATTGCCCTGGAGGAAAGCCACGAGGTTACAGGGAGAACATGCAAACTCTACAGTCAGGGCCCGAGGTCAGCATCGAACCAGGGTCTCTGGTGCTGTGAGGCAGCAGCTCGACCAGCTGTGCCACTGTGCCCCCCTTCAGCATGGCTTGATTGAAATATATGGTTCTGTTGTCTTGATATGGTGGAAGTGGTAGAAACATTTCCTCGTAGGACAATCTGAACTCGAGATTACAATGAAAAAAATAAGGAGTTGTCCCTTTAAGTCAGAGCTGAGGCAAATTATTTCCACTGAATATTGTGTATCATTTCAACACTCTTCCTCAAAGTCCAGTGAAAGATAAGACTTTGAATATCTCTCAGGCAGTAGTAGATAAATTCTTGTTAAGCAGGGGATGATAGGTTTTCATGGGTAGATATCACAATCATATCATCCATGATCTTATTAAACGGCGGAAGATGCTTGAGGAGTCAAGGGGGCTCCTCCTGCTCACAATTTATTGGTTTGTACCTGTGATTGCCATTACCATTACCTATATAGGTATTGACAGAGCTGGGAAGGAGGGCTTAATCCAAATAGCTTATTTTGACAGGTCGAAAACTCAATGGACCAAATTCTTCTCTTTGCTGCTGCAAATGACTGAGATTCTAAGGTTCTGCCCGCTGTGAGATCGCATCTCAGTTTTCTAAACTCTAGTAAACATATCCTTTTTACACATTCTTTTCTCACAAACAGTAGTGTATCCGAAAAATTGATCTTGCCTTAGGGCAAGTATACTCTTCATGTTCAACTATATCCTCTCCTCCAGACACCCGCACTCGGCGGAACCGAAAACCTTTGCACCATTTTTTGTTCTAGCTCGTGAAATGGGGCACAGATACTGAAGCAAATCACCTCTATCCTCGCAGTAGCTGACTCTACAGCTGCTGATGTGGCACACATCTCCTGCTCCACAAGGTCACCCAGTTCTTTTTGTTTGATGTCTCTTCCTTTAGGCCTCAGTTCCTAAAATGAAGATATACAACAGTCAGTAGCGCAACAGGGGAGAGAGAATTCATAGCAAACTCAGTCAATATGGAATTTCATGAGCTGCACAAATAGTGGTATTTGATAGCGATATATTTTATCTTAAATGTTGGTGTTACACATTGACAAGACATCCCAGGCCCAGGTCTTGAACTGTGTTACTGCAGTTGATCGCAGGTGGAGAACCAGTGTGGGTAACTCTGGGTGGATTCAGCAACCTTCCTGCAGGTTAGGTTGGCTCAATCTGCTTCCAGCTTCGTCCAAAGTTTTCCAAACTTGCAGGAACATACTCAGCTTCTTACCTCTGCGATGGCGTTTATCTGGTTCAGACTCTCTCTCACTTTTGTGGAATCTGCAATGCTCAGTGTTGTAGAGTCCTTCAAATTGGAGAAGTAGGAGAGCACGTCACTGCCACACCGCCTACACGCATCCAACAGGTCTAACAAATTGAAAACAAAACCAATGTCACGTCTGAGCAGAATGGTATGACCAAGATCATGAATGCAAAACACCATGGCCAACTGGTTTATTCCAAGTTTTCTCCTTATTTGCTCAGCTTAGACCTTCTAGGTTATGGAACAGAAAATGATCAGCCAGGGTCGCTACTCAAAGACTAGCTGAATGAAGTGCAGCTGTAGAACAAAAAATTACAGATGCTGATTCACAACAACAAAAAACAGTGCTGGGGTAACTCAGTAGGTCAGGCAGCATCTCTGCATGACATGGGGAGGTGACACTTCAGGTAGGTGACACTTCAGGTAGGTAACTCAGTAGGTCAGGCAGCATCTCTGCATGACATGGGGAGGTGACACTTCAGGTCAGGATCCTTCTTCAGACTTTCCTAATCTGAAGAAATGGCCCATCCCAAAGTATCACCTATCCATGTTCTCCAGAGATGCTGCCTGACCCGCTGAGTTACTCCAGGGCAGTGTGTTTTTTAAAGCTCAACAGTCACCGCCCCTGCCCAAGGCTCAGATCTAAGAAAAGGTGCTTGGGAGTGCAGCACCTGTTTAACTGTTCACAATATTTATCCCAGCTGCCTATACTTGACCCATGCCGCCTCCATCTTTTTTTCAATTTCCATCATCATCCAAGGTTCTTTACTCCGACCTGCCTTGCCCTTCACTCTAACAGGATTATGCAAACCAATAAACTCTCATTATTATACTTTTAATGGCATCCCACTTTCCGGATGTCTTTTTGCTCACAAACAACGGACTCCAATCACCTTTTACAATACCATGTCTAATACTGTCAAAGTTGGTCTTGCCCAATTTAGAACTTATTAGTTTTGCCTCCTTTTGATGCTATTCATTGCAATACAGTGGTGGTATAGTTACCATATTGAGTGATTTTTGTGTATTTTCCAACCGCTAGAGAAAATCGACCCAAGGATGTCAGTGAAAGCTGAACCTTTTTCGGGACGGCCTATATTATTTATCATTCGTTTACAGCAGACTGACAACATTACCAACTGTCCACAGACAATGGGTTAAGAACATGACTGCCATCTGCAGCCAATGGGTTAAAAACTTTGCTGACCGTCGGCAGATATTGGATTTATAACACTACCATCTGCAGACAAAAGACCTTACTTACTATCCGCCTGCTCCATTGGAACCATATGGGATGTGGCGCTACCTTGAACAATGGTGTCACTCATCAAATGGGTAAAGAGGGTCACTGACTGCAGCAGAGAGCTAGCGTCTGAAAAATAAATAAATATTTTCGAGAATTTAAAAACTGAGAACAGTTATGCAAAAAATTAGATACAACTTGCATGATATACAATGAGCTCCTGTTTTTATTATAAATTTCCTCCCTCTTTATCACTCCCACTGAAAGTTTTTACCTTGCCGGCATGCACTTTGGTGCAAGTCACTCTGCGTCTGGAACTTCATTGGCCATGAAAATCACATCCGTAAAAGAAGCACAAGTTCAAAAATAGAAACTTTACTGCCAGCTGTACAGCACTGATTTCAATTTGCAACTCCTCAGGTAACAAAGCAACCCATATTCACACCCAGTAAGTCTTAAAACACATTTTTGATATGGCTCGAAAAGTGGCATGGAATATTAATGACATTTAAGTGCCATCAGGTGGGACAGAGTAAAAAATGCTGGCATTCAGAAGGAAATGGGTAATCTTGCTCAAAAATAACCCAGGCGTTGTCATGTTTATCAGGCAACTATGAAGACAAATTACTTTAGTAATTAAGGGAAAGGGATTGCAGTAAAACAATCAAGAAATGTGACAGCATTTTCATGAGGCTTTAGTGCAATCAAACTTTGCTTGCTGTGTGGTTTTGTTAACTCATTAAGGATATGTTTGCTTTAAAAAATAATGCAACTAAGAGTTCATGGGATTGATTCCCTGCAGTGATGAAACAGCAATCCTTGAAAACAAAAGTGACACTTGTCTTCTCTGGAATTTACAAGGATAAAAGGTGGTATCTTTAATAATAATAATAATAATAATAATAATAATAATAATAATAATAATAATAATAATAATAATAATAATAATAATAATAATAATAATAATAATAATAATAATAATAATAATAATAATAATAATAATAATAATAATAATAATAATAATAATAATAATAATAATAATAATAATAATAATAATAATAATAATAATAATAATAATAATAATAATAATAATAATAATAATAATAATAATAATAATAATAATAATAATAATAATAATAATATTCCTTTATTTGTCCCACACCGGGGAAATTTACAGTGTTATAGCAGCAAAGTGGTTAGCAAGAGACATTCATTATAAATAAAAGTAAAGACAAGGATAAATTGTCATCAGTTTACTGTGTATTCCTTAACTGTTACTGTTGACTCGTCTGCTGGGAGCAGTGCTGGTTGTGCAATCTCACAGCAGCGGGAAGGAAGGACCTCCTATATCTCTCCTTCACACACTTGGGGTGAAGGAGTCCGTCACTGAAGGAGCTACTCAGTGCAGTGACAGTGTCCTGCATGGGGTGGGAGTCATTGTCCAGCAGCGATGTTAGCTTTGCCATCTCTCTCCCACCACCTGCACTGAGTCGAGGGGACAACCCAGGACAGAGCTGGCCTTCCTGACCAGCTTGTCAAGTCTCTTCCACTCCGCCACTGAGATGCTGCTGCTTCAGCAGACCACTCCATATAAAATGGCCGATGCAACCACCGTGTTGTAGAAGGTCCTTAGGAGTTCCCCCTGCACTCCAAAGGACCTGAGTCTCCTCAGCAGATAAAGTCTGCTCTGGCCCTTTGTGTATAGCGCATTGGTGTTTTCGGTCCAGTCCAATTTATTGTTGAGGTAAACAACCAGGTACTTATAAGAGTCCACCCTCCCGATGTCCATTCCCTGGATGTTCACCGGTGTCGGGGGGACCTGGCTGCGCATGTGGAAATCCACCACCATCTCCTTGGTTTTCCCCGCGTTGATCCGGAGGCGGTTCCGCTGGCACCAATCCACAAACTCCTTGATCAGTTCTCTGTACACCCTGTCATTGTCGCCTGTGATGAGGCCGACGATGGTAGTCATCAGAGAACTTCTGTAGATAGCAGTTTGCATAGCTGTGCCTGAAGTCCGCAGTGTACACGGTGAACAAGAATGGAGCTAGCACTGTTCTCTGCGGAACCCCTGTGCTGCAGACCACCATGTCCGAGACATAGATCACGTAGTTGTTGAGAGGCTGATTTACCTGCCAAGGGTCTAGAACTTTAGGCAGAGCCTGAGAGTAAAGGTCACGTATTTGGAGCCAATGGAAAGAAGTCTTCACTCAAAGATTTAGATCCTCGTAATTCTCCTTGATTAAGTAGATTCAAGCCTGAGATTGATAGCTTTTTGAACCTTAAGGGAATGAAGGAATATGGCGATAGTGTAGAAAGGTGGATTTATGTTTGAACATCCTACAGTCTTGGTCAGTTGAGTAGCCAGTTCCCAAACCTATTTTTCATGGCGGTAAGAGGCTCTTGTGAAGTACTGACTGAATCCCAGATTAGCAGAGATGCTATTTTTCTGATTAATGCTAAACCAAGGGCTTGTCTGCCCTTTAATGGATTCTAAAACAAAAAGTATTCAATCAAAAATGTTTGAGTAGTTCCCCCCCAATTGCACAGAGATCATCCTTCCACCAACATCACCAAAACAGACGATCAGATCCTGATCTTTGTGGGTGTGTTTCTGACAGTGTCCAGTTTTCACACACTGTCCAGTTTTTAATCTGAGTCTCTTGCCCAGAGTAGGTGATCGAGGACCAGAGGACATACGTTTAAGCTGAAGGGGAAAGATTTAATAGGAATCTGAGGGGTAACTTTTTCACACAAAACGTGGTGGATGTATGGAACAAGCTGCCAGAGAAGGTAGTTGAGGCAGGGTCTATCCTAACATTTAAGATGCAACTAGACAGGTCCATGGATAGTAGACACAAAATGCTGGAGTAACTCAGCAGGTAGGCAGCATCTCTGGAGAGAAGGAATCGGCGACGTTTCGGGTCGAGACCCTTCTTCAGACTCCGATGTCCATGGGTAGGGCAGGTTTGGAGGGATATGGACCAAATGCTGGCAGGTGGGACTAGTGTAGCTGGGACATGTTGGCCAGTGCAGGCAAGTGGGCTGAAGGGCCTGTTTCCACACCAGGATGGAGGTGCCGTGGCTGCGGCTCGCCTGCAGTCTGTCTGTCTTTCTTCTCTCTTTGTCTTATCGTTAATGTTAGATGCATGTAATAGTCCATTTTTAGTTGTGTATTATGTGGGGGTGGTGGGGGAAACTTTTTTAAAATCTCTTTCTTCAACGGAGATACGACTTTTTCCGTGTCGTATCTCCGTTCGCGCTGTGGCCCAACATCGAGGAGCTGGACGGCCTCCAGCTGGGATCGATCTTGAGGGCTCCGGTCGCAGAGCCTGTGGACTGGCGGAGCTGGCTGACTTTCGGAGGCTGTGGTGGTGCTGCGATTGCGGCTGCAGCACTACGTTCGGCGGCTTCGGCCTTGGTCTCCGTGGTCTGTAACATCGGGAGCTCGCAAGTCCCTGGTTGGCGACCGACCTTTCAGGAGCTCCAGCCACAGCAGCTTCGTTCGCCCCAAATAGCAAGGCTTGAATCGGCCCTTTCGCAGGACATTTCATCGCCCGGCGTGGCTCGGCCCCGGGATCTTCCATCGCCCGGCGGGGGCTTCAATATCGGGAGCCTCGATCGCCTTGACGCAGCAGTTTGACTGTCTGACCGCAGGAGAAGACGCAAGAAGAGATAAGACTTTTTTACCTTCCATCCCAGTAAGGAGGTGCCTGGAGGAGAGAGAGTCACTGTGATGGATGTTTATATTAAATTTATGTAATTGTGTGTTTTGTTTGCTTTTTATTGTTATGACTGTATGGTAACAACATTTCGTTCAAATTTTTTGAATGACAAATAAATTCAATTCAATTCAATATCACTCTATGACTCTAGAAACCGGGCACAGTCCTGCACGATACATGATCAGCTACATCTTGATTGAAAATTCGTCCTTCCTCTGGGTTGGATGATAGACCACCTATTAACTACACGCTTGCCATCAAGGACACCCATTATGGTCTGCATTTCAAGTCTAGAAGATGCAGAGCTCCTTCTGTACTGTTCTGCAATGTGTATGAGCATAAAAATCATAAGAAGAGAAATGCAACTCAGCCCATGATGCATTGTTTTTCCTGATTTATCTCTGTAGAAAAAATTCACACCCCTTTCACGTTGAACCAATGATGTCTATTAAGACGCTGACAATAGAGCTCTCGGTTTAAACATTCATAGGCTAGAATTACCCGTTTCTAATAGCATGATTATTTGCAGCCAGGGAGGAATGGACAGTAGTTAATAGCCACGATAACTTTCAGTAATGCAAGCCATACACAGCCACATGGCAACGTAAGCAGTGCAAGTGTTGAACTGTTGTATAGATCTGTGGAGCCCTGACCAGACAGCATCAGGTTACTAATCAATTCCTGAAGCAACATTTGGAGTCACTGTGGCTTTGTATAAGCTGCAGCCCAGCCTCTAGTGTTCACACAACTGCTCCTTGTATATTCCTGCCTGTAGCTGCCCTCAAAGCTCCTCTTCCTGCAGCCACATTGATGCCAAGAACAGGACCATTCTTGCACAGTGAGCTTTTGAGGATGTAATAATAAATATTCAAGAACACAAACCAACCACTAAAAACACTGACACCAATGTAGATTTTCCCCTTAAATTGTATGCAAATTTCTTTTAAATCAAATTTTGATCACAGTTTTAAAACCAATCCTTCCCAGAATTACTGAATGAAGTCAGGGCTGGGGAACCTTGAATAATTTCTAGTGATATTATTGGAAACTACTTTGAACATACGACTGAAGTTCCCCACCTGCATGAGTCAGGGGAGTTGAATACAATTCTGAAATGGCTGGACAAAGTCACACACGCTACAAGCCAAATAGTTAATGTTTATCACACTGGTAGTTCCTCAGATCTCACCTGATTTGTCAGCCAGATACTTTGTATGCCCATTCTGTAGTCTGCTGAGGGAATCCTGTGTAGCTTCAGCTCTTGTTATGAGATAATCTGTAAAACAAAATTAGAAGCATTAAGGATTGGTGCAAATGTATAAATTTGTCTCCCAGATTTGAGTAAAACTTTTCAAAAGGTGATCCCTGGTTCTAAATACTGCCATGAGATGAAACATCTTCACATCCACCTCAGCATCTTCTACGTTTCATTCAAGGCCCACTTGCGCTTCTAAATGCTTACAATAGAACCCTAGCCTCATACGAAAATTTGGCCATTCCAGGCATTGATCCAGAAAACGTTCTCTGCACTGCTTCAAACACGATGTACTAACGCATAGTGAAATGATCTGCCCAAAATGTGCACATCTCTTCCCAGATTCTTAATATGTAAAAGTGAATATGTATTTAGATTTCAAGCCTTACGGTAAATCATCTTCAATACTACTTAACAACTCTATTATTTAGAACCAACAACAAAGTATATTTGGTTCAAATTCAGGCCTTCCTCTGACTTTCTGTGTTTACCTGCAGAACTGGTGCAGCCAAAATGAAGAGGGTCCTCCAACCTATTCAGAGCATCCTGAATGATCCCCTCCGCTTCCTCGACCGCAGAGCGCAGAAGAGCAAACTGTTCATCGAGCAGCTGCTTCTCCAGAGCTTGCTCGTGGCTTTCCTGAAGAAGGCAGGTACATAAACATTGTATGAATAATATGACTAAAGCCCAGTTACACCGCGCATCCAAATATACACAAAGCCCAGTTGCATAGTGCAACCCAAGCACACGGCTGGCAGTTACCCAGCACAGCCCCAACACACAGCCAGCCCAGATACACAGCACAGCCCCAACACACAGCCAGCCCAGATACACAGCACAGCCCCAACACACAGCCAGCCCAGATACACAGCACATTCTTGCCCAAAGCCAGGACATTCATCTCAGTCTATTTAATCAGCAGGTGTTGTAAGATATTTAAACGCCAAATTCAACTTGATTCCTGAGTTCTGACCAGATAAACTTCCCTTGTACCTTTTCATTCAGCTGATTTTGCAGCCCCTCGACCGTTCGACTCGTGCCGTCCTTCTCTGCAGTCAGGGCCTCCTTCGCCTGCTCCAGCTCACCCCGTAGCATAGTTAATGTGCTCTCCTTCTCATCCACAGCCTGACTTAGAGCCGTCTTCTCTGACGCCAGCGATTCAATGGTTGATGCCATCACAGTGCTCTCCTGATGGGGAGGGGGGGGGGGGGGGGGGTCAGACACAAAGGACACAAATTAATGAGGCATCTCAGATTTACTGAGGGAATTTTTTCTCTGTCTTAATGTGATCAATTTCTGTCCTGGTGAATGTTTCTCGCATTTTCTATTTTCATGATATGAGCACATAATTGCCAAGATTTATCATCTATCTGTTTTATAATGTTTACTAATACTCAGAATTGAACTCAAGTTTACATGACGCTTGCTCTGGCCTCACGTTTTGCATGAAATCTTTAGTCAAGTATGAACCTCCGTTCTCCCTGCCTCACCCCAGGAATCATTCTTCTTCCCAATCTGAAGGCAGGTTTTACTCCAAAACAGATTGTTCTAGCAACACGAAAGCTAGTTTCATTCTCAATTAAGCAAATATCATTGTGGAAACTGGTGATATCAACCTCAGCAGCAGGGTGTCCAGAATCAGTTCAGATCCACGAGGATCAGGGCAATTGTCTCGTGGTATCTGTTGTCACAACACAGAATGATTCACCACACACGCCCTACTGCAATCTGAATACAGCACAGCAGTATTGGTTGAAGTGACACACAGGACGTGATTGTGCTGGAGATAGTAAGGATGAGATTGTGCTGGAAATAGTGCCGAGGGCATTAACCGGGACGGTGTCTGTATTGGAAGACTTTAATTACGAGGCGAGATTAGATAGTTTGGAATTGCAGTGAAGGAGGAAGAGAAGCATAAGCATCTAAGATAACGAAAGACATAGATAAGGTAGATAGTCAAAATCTTTTTTAACAATAGTAGAGATACCTAATACAATAGGGCATAGATTTAAGGTTAGAGGTAGAAGATTTAATGGGGATCTAAATGAATGAGTTAAAGAAGATCTGAGGGTTAGATTTTCTTTGCACTGAAAATATAAGATCGCTACGTTTAAGAGACTTTTAAACAGACACTTTAATGGGCAAGACATAGAAGGATACTGTCCTAATGCAGGCAAACCATATTTGTGTGGATAGAGAGAGAAGTTGACAGATGTGTGGTGGGCTGAAGGGCCCATTTCTGCTCTGTAAAACTTTATGCAATAGAAGCAAAAGGCTGTTTCCTGTCCTGAGCATCAAATTGCACACAATCTCCAGATTGCAAAGACGGGAAATGGAGAGGGTTGCAGTCTGCACATGACTTTGTATATCTCTTAAAGCCCTGTTGTACAATGGGGGCAGGTCTTTAGTCCAGTCACCCAGTTGACTCAGTACTGGGGGTTTAAAATTGAACAAGTAAGAAGGACACTGGAACAATCAGTGCTGCTATGTTGAAGCCCAACACCTGACCATGTATAGAGTGGTGGGGATTGGATTGATGCATTTAATTACATCAGGGCATTCAACCAAGGAGAGCAACAAATTCTCACTAAATGTCCTCCCCTCAATCCATGGGCACTTTAGATGCAGGGAATGTTGTGGTCAGGAGCATCAAACCTCATTTTTTTATCCTCCTTCTGGCCAGGATATTCAGATGACGTGCAGCCGCAGGTATCTGATCAGAGAAGCTCTGGATCCAACTTGGAATCCCCCGGTTTACAACACTCATTTTCACAGAACCAGCACATGAATCATTTTAAATGTTATTGTCCAGTAAAATCACAAATACCGGCCAAGCTAATGGAGCAGGGGTTCCAGACCCCACCCTCTAACTTGGAACGAGAGTCATTCCCAGAAAATCTCACCTGTTTAGAGTCCTCGTGGGTGCTTTTCAAAGATAAAACTTCTACATTCCTGGATTGCAGCTCTTCCTGTAGAGTGTCGAACTTGTGAGTCTGCTCCTGTTCCTATTGTTTCAGGAAAGAGAAATTCATAATTTTTTAAGTCAGAGACACCACGCTGCCTTTTATTTTATTTATTTTAATAGACTTTACAAACTGCTAACAATAAACTCTTCATCACAAAGAAAAGAAAATCCACAATTGAATTTCTCCCCACAATTGCCTTTGAATGAACCCATCTATTTACTAAAACTCTCGTTTGTTTGTTTATTTGTGATTGAGCTACAGTCAAAACGGTACACGATAGCATGACAATTTTAGGCCCACTTTACTCACCGTTCTCACTTTAATGGTAAAGCGAGTAGTTTTATTGAAATCGGTGTTATACTTTTAAAGTTATTCACATTTTAAAGTTTAAAACCAAATACCGATTCTCGTGACTTCTGCTGGTAACAACTTTCCAATCACTTCTGACAACCACTACCTTCTGTTTCCTGCGTCTGAGCCAGCTTTGCCACATTTGGATCCCATTTTTTATTGAAGCAGCCAGCTACTTGTGTTCCGTCAAATATATTGCTAAAATCCATGATGGCTTCATCAAAAAAAAAAACTGCTCAGGGTGCCAAACAAAAGATTCCTCACAAATAGATCATTTTGAGTGAAATCTTGTTTGGCTTTAATTCACCTGCACATGACGGTGTCACTGAAAAGGCAAAATTGATGATCCACATCAATTTCCAGCAACGCTACTGAAAGTGTCAGTGTGTCTACCTGAAACAGGGGCAGGATTAGGTTTGACTGTAAAATTCTGTAGAGAGGTAGGTGCTTACACATGGACAAATTGCATTCATGTACAGGTACTCCTCAACTTACGATGGGGTTACGTTCTGAGAAACCCATCGCAAACCGAAAATATCGTAAATCTAAATGTATTTAATACACCTGATCACGTGGCCGGATGCGAGCTGCGGGTCGCTGCGGGTCGTTACGGCTCGCTGCCGTTTGCACCATCGCAAAGTCGGAATATCGTAAGTCGAAGCATCGTAAGTCGGGGAGCATCTGTACCATCTTTAATATATTAAGATCCCAAGACGTATTGCAAGAACAATTGCAAACAAAAAGTGATACTACAGTTCAGTTCAGTTTGACAGTTTAGTTTCAGTTTAGTTTAATTTATTGTCACATGTACCGAGGTACAGTGAAAAGCAATAAATGATTACAAATTTAGAAGGAATTTTAAGGACTATCTTGAGGGATTGAGAGGAAGATAGATATAAGGTAGGCTGAGGTAGAGGACACTAAGAGGGGACATGAAAGAGAGGAAAGAAGCACATTATTAATTAGCCCAAACAAATCATATAAGATTCATGATTAGGAATGCACTGAACCAGACTGGAATTACTGCTCCAACTTTCAGTGTCCTGATACAAGCCGAAAGAGGAAAGGAATTAAAGATAGACGCAAAATGCTGGAGTAACTCAGGCAGCATCTCCGGAGAGAAGGAATGGGTGACGATTCGGGTCGAGACCCTTCTTCAGACTGATGTCAGAGGAGTGGGTGGGAAAGAGGTAGAATGTAGTCGGAAACAGTAAGACTGGTGGGAGAACTGGGGAGGGGGAGGGGATGGAGAGAGAGGGAAAGCAAGGGCTATTTGAAGTTAGAGAAGTCAATGTTCATACCGCTGGGATGTAAGCTGCCCAAGCGAAATATGAGGTGCTGTTTCTCCAATTTGCGCTGGGACTCACTCTGACAATGGAGGAGACCCAGGACAGAAAGGTCAGATTGAGAATGGGAGGGGGAGTTAAAGTGCTGAGAAAACGGGAAATCAGGTAGGTTAAGGCGGACTGAGCGGAGGTGCTCAGCTAAACGATCGCCGAGCCCGCGCTTGGTCTTGCTGATGTACAGGAGTTGACACCTGGAACAGTGGATACAGTAGATGAGGGTGGAGGAGGTGCAAGTGAACCTCTGCCTCACCCGAAAAAAACTGTTGGGGTCCTTGGATGGAGTCGAGGGGGGAAAGGAATTTCTGATTTATGGCAAATTGGCCAGATGCTGAACTCACTTTCTGCTCCATGCTGTCTTTCAGCTGCTGCACTGTTTCCTCCAGCTCCTTCTTCATCTGTTCCATGTCTTCCTGCGTCTGACGAAACAAAGTCATTTGCTTCATGACCTCTGCGTTCTGTAAAAATTACAGTAGGGGTTTTTAGTCAGGTGAATAGGCGGATGAGCTGTATCAAGTTTCCATGACACATAGAAGACACTGAATGCACGACTCGGGCCATTGACTCCAACTAGCAGCTTCCAAAAACCATCAGTAATGATCACTCTTGTGAGGTGTATTAACGATCATAGAGTACCTGCTACTACTTATTAAACCCCCCCCCCTTCTCTCTATCTTGAGTTCCCTCTTTAAAAAACCATGAGTTATTCTACAGCATTTACTGAACGATACAGCAATTTAGCTTAACATCTATATTACATTTTTCTTTGCCAGTGTCATGCTCAAGAACAAATCTGAATGACAAAATGTTGCATTCCTTTTTTTTTTTAAAGCCACTTTCTCCGATTCTGCTAAATGTGTTGCCGCTGCTAAATCTAGAAATGATCTCTGCATCTCTGGAAACACCTCATTAAAAAACATCTCGTTTGCAGATACTAATCCTGCTCTTCAATAATCTAGTGAGTCGAGGTACCAAACAATGGGAGCTGAGCCAGGAGTTGATGAATTACAACTGTAATCCTTGGGCTTCCTTATTGTGCAAAATGTGGGGCTGCTGTTTACATGCAAGCACCAATCCTGGGAGAAAATAAAGTCGCTCTCTCTGTTCTATTTTTAGGTTTTCTGCTCCATTTCAGGGGCAACAAGCAGAGAGATTGCTAATTTTTAGTTTAGTTTAGAGATACAGTGCTGAAACAGGCCCTTCGGCCCACCGAGTCTGCACCGACCAGCGATCCCCGCAAACCAACACTATCCTACACACAAAATGCTGGAGTAACTCAGTGGGTCAGGCAGCATCTCAGGAGAGAAGGAATGGGTGTCGAAGGGTCTCGACCCGAAACGTCACACATTCCTTCTCTCCTGATATGCTGCCTGACCCGCTGAGTTACTCCAGCATTTTGTGTCTACCTTCGATTTAAACCAGCATCTGCAGTTTTTTTTCCTACTATCCTGCACGCACTAGGCACAATTTTACATTCATGCCAAGCCAATTAACCTACAAACCTGTACATCTTTGGAGTGTGGGAGGAAACCGAAAATCTCGGAGAAAACCCACACGGTCTCGGGGAGAACGGACCAATGTACAGTCAGCACCCATAGTCGGGATTGAACCCGGGTCTCTGGCGCTGCAAACACTGTAAGGCAGCAACTCTACCTCTGCGCCACCATGCCGCCCCAAATAAAAGTAGATACTGTTGAAAGTACACAGAGATTTTATAAATATATTAAGGGAAAAAGAGTAATTAGGAAGAGAATAGGGTCCCTCAAAACACCAGGGTGGACATCCAGGGCGGAACTGCAGCAGATGGGCGAGGTCCTCGATAAATCTTTCCTCTGATTTTCCCAAGGAGAAAGACATAAACTCTAAGGAACTCAGGAAGGCTAATGGGGATATCTTTGGGACAGTCGGCATTACAGCAAAGGATGTGTTAGACATCTTAAACCATATGAAAGTAGATATATCTCCGGGACCTGATCAGGTATATTCTAAGTTAGTAAAAATGCAAATGACACTTAAATAAGTGGTATCATAAACAGGGAAGGTCATCAGGAATTCCAACGGAATTAGTTGGGCAAGCGGGCCCAGGAACGCTAAATGGAGTTTAATTTAGAAACGAGAGAGTGCTGCATTTGGGGAATTCAGACCAAGATAGAACCTTCACGGTGAATAGTAGGGCGCTGGGGGGGTGCTATAGAACAGAGAGACCAAGGACTGACTGCAAGTACACTGTTCCCTGAAAGTGGCATCATAGATAGACAGGACTGCGAGGGAAGCTTTAGGCACACTTGCCTTCATCAGTCAGGTCATTGAGTGTAGAAGTCACAAAATGCTGGAGTAACTCAGCGGGTCAGGCAGCATCTCTGGAGAAAAGGAATGGGTGACGTTCAATTTTGGTAATTCTGTAACAAGAAAGATGTCATTATGCTGGAACGGGTGCAGCGGAGATTTATGAGGATGTTGCCAGCATTCAGGGGCCTGATCCCTGGGAAGAAGTTGGGTGGGGTATGACTTTATTCCCAGGCGCACCGGAGGTTGAGGAATGATCTTATAGAGGTGTACAAAATCATGAGGGGAACAGATAGGGTGAAAGTATGGAGTCTTTTTCCCAGAGCTGGGGAATCAAGAACGACAGGGCAGACGTTTAAGGTGAGAGGGGAAAGATTTGAAGGGAACCTGAGGAAAAACATTTCCATACAGAAGGTGTACATACGTGGAAAAAGCTTCCAGAGGAATTGGTTGAATCTGGTAATAATAACAACATTTAAAAGACATTTTAACAGGTACATAGATAAAGAAAGGTTTTGTGGGATGTGTGTCAAACATAGGCAAATGGGACTAGCTTTTATGGGCATTTTGGTTGGCATGGACAAATCGAGCCACAGGGCCTGGTATCATTCTGTATGGCTTTATGACCTAGCAGGTCAGGCAGCATCACCAGAAAGAGAAACTAGAGTCAATATTTCAGGCCAATGACCTACATCAAAAAATTGTTAAATAGCAATGAAATCACGACCAGGCCTGGATTTGATTTTCTCGGCTATAAAATTAACCTCCAAATGAAGGTCCCAACCAGGTGTCATCCTGATGGACTCGTCTGAGATTTGTGTACACCAAACTATTGGGTGAGTCTTACATCCAAATGAAGAACACATATTTCACACTAAATGTAAACAGAAAACTGCATGAAACCCTCACTCCAACTCTAATAAAACTAAACTATACAAAATACCATTAGGTCAGGCAGAGCCTGTGGAGAGAAACGCAGATCTGATGAAAGCAATCAACCTGAAACACTCTTTCCATTGAAAACCACAGGCCAGAGCGCGTGACCGAGTGGTCCTGCTTCTTGCACTTCAGAACAAGAACAGAACATGCTGCAGGGCACATAGGTATATCTGACTTCCTGCCCTGCCACTTGACTCATACACTGGGTACAAGCTTATTAAAAAATTGCAGAGACAGATGCACTTCATACCTGGCTCCTCATCACTGCCTGCAGCCCAACCTGTGTTTGTGCTGTCTTGTCAAACCAACATGGCAATAACACAGGCAGTGAGTGCATTGAGAACTACATGACCAATATAGGTTTACACAGGGGTTTGGGGTGACAGTGACCATGTGGTAGGCACCAGGGGCCAGTGTGATCTGGTCCATTTACTCTTATTTTCTGAATTCTGATGAAAAATCATCAAACCTGAAACAATAACTGCTTCTATCTCGCATCAGATGTTGCTTGATCCGATGACTATTTTAAGCATTCACCAACATTGAAACAAGGACCACGTGAGCACTTGATTATCAGAACGAATTGAGATACATTTTCTGAAGGTTTGGTGGACCTGCCATTTGATTTAGCCTGTCACTTCATTAACCCGCCATCCAGTGAGGTAACTGAATGGGAGATTAGTTCTCCGTTCTACGCTGTCTCAGAATCTTATTTCTACAAAATCAGCAGCTTCCTGTAAAGCAGACAGACAAATGGCAAGCACACAGATTGAATGCCGTCTCAATGTTATGTTTTTCCCATCACTTATCTTTAATGTTTGATCTTGCAGTTATGTTTAATTTTAAGTGAAAATCCTGTGACACTTGCTTTTTATGCCCAACTTTATCACTTTTGTTATACCGGGGGTTTTGCCTGTCACACCTGAGAGTGGCAATTTTTCATTGAAAAGTGGTGTGTAATGCATTAAAGACAAGTTACTGTCCTTTCTCACCCTGTAAAATCATTAAATCCAGTCTCTCAGCTACATGAGAATCTCTTCAGCCATTTAAGCTCAGTTATTACTTTCCTGATTAATTCATTTATTTAATTTTCTCATTCCAGTATGGGCCTGCCTAGAGTTCCAACATTATTTAATTAACTGGCTTTGATATTATTTAATCTATTTAATTTAATATACTCATGCATTTACTGAATCCATCGTATCCAATTTTACATAATCTTCCAACAATAATAATTATTTGACAAAGGATTTATTACTACCTCCCAGATCTATTTGCGAAGTATTAGAATGTCCTGTAATTGGCATCCATCTAATTGCAATGATTTATGACTTTATGATTTATGGCTTCACTGTACTTTTATCTCAGACAAATATTTACAGTGCAAACTCCTTTGTAGGCTGTCACTTGCAATACTTTTGCAGGTTTTCTACTATGAGAAGATCTGAGAACGAGAGTAAGGAAATGCTGTTGTTAATTATTTAGAGCCTTGGTGAGACCACAGCTGGAGTATGTGCAGGTTTGGTCTCATTATCTTTAATAAAAGATAAACTTGCCACATAGGTAATGCAATAAAACTTTACATGGGATGGCAGGTTTGCCACATAAGGAGATATTATATAGACGAGACTTGTATTCTCCAAAGCTTAGAAGAATGAGAGATCTCATTGAAACAAAATTCTTGCAGGATTTGACAGAGTGAACACAGTATTCCCTTCGGCTGAGGAACCAAGAGACATTGTTGCAGAATGAGAGATAAGCCACTTAGTATTGAAATTAGAAATTCATTCAGAAAAGGATGGAGAATCTTAGGAATTCGCTGGCCTGAAAGGTTGTGACGCTGACATTAATTTCATTCAAAACAGCTGGATAAATCTCTGGATGTTGAGTGAATGTAAGGATAGTACGGGACAGTGGAGCCGAGGTAGAATAGCCATGATACTGAAGATTGGCACAGCAGGCTCAAAGGGCCAGTGGTTTAAGCTTGCTCCTAATTTTAATACTCTTTTATCATCTTGTCCTGCCACATAGACTATAAACTTTCTTCATTCTTCTCCTGTCAAATGGGGGTCTTCCAGTCAACAACATTTATAATATTAATCATTTATCTGTGTTGGGAAAAGGGTGCTATTTTTAAGGGGAAAAAAGTGAAATTGTGTTTTATGTGAAACATGTGTAATACTAAGCAAATACATAGCCAACACTCTTCACAATATATAAGCAGTGACAAGCAAAAGCTCCAACAATGAAAGTAGCAAGCTGGAACAAACTCAAAGGTGTCAAATAATTTTTTTCAGAATGTCTAAAGGACAATGCTGTTAATTTTCAGGCATGGTACTCATCCCATTCACAAATACACACTACTGATTTATTTCTGTCTCGCTGTTATACTCTGTCCCTATATTGGTATTTTCTACTGCCCTCTTAATTTACCAGTGTCCCTACCGTTCTATTAATTAATTGATCTGGTAATATAAAAATTGAAACCTCATGGAGATGCTGAGCCATTCATTAATTAATTTGGGAAGATAGTGTCCAATTAAATAGTTAATTCAGTGTTTGTTGCAGCAATTTATTCTGTTGCTGATAAATTCTTTATTGATTTGAACACGGCTACTTCACTTTTATTTATTGGCCCACTATCAGTTCCATGAATTAATCTGGTGTGTCCTTGGCTCCAAAATTCAATACAGTTGCATGATTTAATTATACCAGTGTACTGTTTGTACTATAAAGTTATAAAAGTTACTGCTGCCGCCCCATAGATTTATTTTAAGTTCAGTCTCAGAAAATGGGCGGATGGAGGGAATCACTCAGGTCTGAATTATCCATGATGATGAAAACAGTTTGATCAACATTGTTGAAGCTGTACTCATCCAAATAGATGGAGATTATTCCATTACATTCCTGGATTGTACCTTGAAGACACTGGAAAGATTCTAGGGAAGTCAGTGTACTCAATCAAGAAACCGCTATGTTTATGTGATAAGTTTCTCACAAAATGCTGGAGTAACTCAGCAGGTCAGGCAGCATCACAGGAGGGAAGGAATGGGTGACGTTTCGGGTCGAGACCCTTCTTCAGACAGATGTCAGGGGGGGCGGGACAAAGAAAGGATATAGATAGAGGGAGGAAGACAGAGGGAGAACTGGGAAGGGGGAGGGGAAGAGAGGGACAGAGGAACTATCTAAAGTTGGAGAAGCCAATGTTCATACCGCTGGGCTGCAAGCTGCCCAAGCGAAATATGAGGTGCTGTTCCTCCAATTTCCGGTGGGCCTCACTATGGCACTGGAGGCCCATGACAGAAAGGTCAGACTAGGAGTGGGAGGGGGAATTGAAGTGTTCAGCCACCGGGAGATCAGGTTGGTTAAGGCGGACTGAGCAAAGGTGTTGAGCGAAACGATCGCCGAGCCTGCGTTTGGGTCTCGCCGATGTAGACAAGTTGACATCTAGTGGTGTCACTAACTTCCTACACTATTAAGTTTCTGTTCAATAATGTTTTTGATGATATAAGATCATAAGTGATCATAAGTCCCGTGACTCTAGTCTGAAGAATGGTCTCGACCCGAAACGTCACCCATTCCCTCTCTCCAGAGATGCTGCTTGTCCAGCTGAGTTACTCCAGCATTTTATGTCTATCTTCGGTTGAAACCAGCATCAAGATTCAAGATTCAAGATTCAATTTATTGTCACATGTACCAATGAAGGTACAGTGAAAATTGAGTTACCATACAGCCATACTAAGTAAAAAGCAACAAGACACACAGCCACATAAAATATAATTTAACATAAACATCCACCACAGCTGATTCCACATTCCTCATTGTGACGGAAGATAATAAAGTTCAATCAGCTTCCTCTTTGTTCACCCGCTGTCGGAGCTGTTGAACCATCCGCAGTCGCCGACTGTCCGAGGCCCTCGCGTCGGGATGATCGAAACTCCAGCGTCGGGACGGATTGAAACACTCCCCGGGGCATTGGAGCTCCCGAATCGGCCTCTTCTTACCAGAGACCGCGGGCTCCACGATGATAAAGCCCCGCGGTTGGAGCTCTCCACAGTCGATCCTCGACAAAGGATCGCAGCTCCACGATGTTAAAGTTGCGCCACGCCCGCGGTTTGAAGCGCCGGGCCAGTCTCTATGAAAAGGCTGCACCACCCCATGATGTTAGGCCACAGAGGGGACGGAGATAAAATACGGAGAAAAATCGCATCTCCGTCAAGGTAAGAGATTGAAAAAAGGTTCCCCCAATCCCCCCCCACACCCCCCACATAAAACAAACTGAGAAACACTAAAACATACTTTTAACACATACTTAAAATAATAAAAAACAGTCGAAGGACATACAGACTGCTGGCGAGGCAGCCATTGTGGTGGCGCCACCCGATGGAGATTCCTTCCTACACGTCCAAAAGGTCGCCTGCTTCACGAAGGAACCAGCAGAAATTGGCATTGCTCATTGGATTGTTGTCTCAATGAGAGCAGACTGTGGTGCAGAATATAGACATTTTGAAATCTGCTATGAAATTAATGTACTGCTTGGAAGCAAAAGCGATAGAATAAGACAGGTCTGATGACTCTGTCACAGCCCACATTAGCTCGAGGGATACACAGATCATATTCCCTTGGAGGAAGTGCTTGAAATGCTCACTGATGTTCCAGGATTTTGAGGAATTTGCAGCAATCTCATTGAAATCTTTACAATTCTTTGATGCGCAGATGCTGTCCACTTGCTTCTCTTTTCGTAGATTTTGCTTGACCTGCTGAGTGTTTCCAGCATTTTCTGCTTCTATTTTAGTTTTCCCAGGTCTGCAGTTATCGACTATTTCTTCTTGTAATGTATTCCCCCTGTTTGGGCAGCATAGAGTTAAGGATCCTATTCTCTGGATTGACAGGTCTGCTACTTAATATGCAATGTGAAATTTCTTCAATCCTGGGCTGTGAAACTTTGGACTCATATGCATTAGTTGTAGATGTTATGTTGATTCACAATTGAAATTTATGGATTTTAGACACTAAAGAAATTAAGAGATATGATGGGACCAATGTAGATGAACCAATGCAGCCACTAGTCTGACTATGACTCTGACTTGAGGTATGTATTTGTTTTACACCTCATCCTCCACCCAGCTCCATTTTGAAAATTGTAACCCCTCCACCTTTTTCCAAGTTCAGCTTTTGTTTGAAATACATGGGAAAATGGTAGAGATTCTGCCTTACAACACCAGAGGCCCGGGTTCGATCCTGACTGATGGGTATTGCCAGTACAGTGTTTGTACGTTCTCCCTGTGACCTGCGTGGATTTTCTCCCGGTTCTCCAGTTTCCTCCCTTCCAAAGACGTACAGGTTGGGAGGCTAAATGGAATGCTAAAAATTGTAAATTGTCCCTAGTGTGTGTAGTATAGTGTAGGTATGCAGGGATGGCTGGTCGGTTCGGACTCGGTTGGCTGAAGGGCTTGTTTCCACGCTGCATCTCTAAACTAAAAACGATTTACCTTTCTAAACAGCATCATGGGTGTTCGCCAGCAGATGGCGCATGAATTGCAGAAATCAAGCAGAATTTTTTGCCTATTTAAATTTTATAAAACTGAAATCTTCAAGCAGTTATTCTGAATTATTATGAACCCAAAATTCACAAACCACTTACGCGGCCTAATAGACACCTCATCCAGATTAGCAGCCACTCCACGAAGCCATAGATCCCGTTTACTGCAACTCCGCCACAGAGCTAAGTATGGGCTCCACCCCAAATTCCAGCTTGTTCAGACTGACTTTCAGCTAGATGTCCCAGCACAATTTTATTGTGATTTCAATAATCTGATCATGCCTGTCATGTCATCGCAATTATATATTCATAAGGATTCTATAAAATTTCACTGATTTAAATTTGTTGCACTGGAATGCACTAGTGCCAACTCAAATTACTGTTTTAACAAGTATTAAAAACATACAGACACTAATGCTGGAGTAACTCAGCGGGTCAGCATGTCTGATTTGCTGAGTTATTCCAGCACGTTGTGTCTTTTTTTATAAACCAGCATCTGCAGTTCCTTGTGTCTACACTTCAAAATTAAAACATAGGTTGGAGTGGTGATGGTGTCACAAGTTTCAGGTTCAGATGTGGATAATCCACCTGGGTATTACTGGTTCCTGTATAGATGCAACCCTGAGGTGAACATCTGCTTTCTGCACGAGTCTAATCACCTACTTCAGCCAAGATTTCCAGCATCTGCAATTTTGTGATTTATGTGACAAGATGTCGCTGCTTCAGACACAATGGTATGAAATATATGACTGGTGCAATAAAGATTTAATTACATTCCTGACATGTCTTGGAGATGGCGGATAGGATATGATGTTCAAAAGATGAATCACTTGCTGCAGGATGAAGAAGGGTCTCAACCCGAAACGTCGCCCATTCCTTCTCTCCTGAGATGCTGCCTGACCTGCTGAGTTACTCCAGCATTTTGTGAATAAATACCTTCGATTTGTACCAGCATCTGCAGTTATTTTCTTACACTTGCTGCAGGATAGTCAGCCTCAGACCTATGACCTGACCCATTCCTTCTTTGCTTCTCTCCAGAGATGCTGCCTGTCCCGTTGAGTTACTCCAGCATTTTGTGTCTATCTCAGACCTATTCTGTTGCCAAGGTACTTCTGGCTGGTCCAGTCGAGCGTCTGGTCGATGGTGATTTTCTGTTTGTTGATGTGGGAGAGGGGGGGGGGGGGGGGGGGGGTGGAACTCAAAGATGGTCATGCCCCTGAATGTTAAAGGCGTTCAGGGTAGGTGTTTAGACAGTTTCCTATTGGATATGGGCATTGATTAACACTCCTGTAGAACAAATGTTACTTGCAACTTATCATCCCATGCTTGAAATGTCTTGGTCTTCTTGGACTGCTTCTGCTCTGAGGATATGTGAATGCATTTGAACATTGTTCAATCATCAGCAAACATCCCCCACCTCTGAACTTGTGATGGAAGGAAGGTCAACAATGGATGAGTTAAAGATGATTGGATCTAGGCATGATGATGAGGAACTCCTGCAGTCATATCCTGCGCTTGGATAACTAACTGCAATCACCTTTCCCTGTGTAAGGTCTGACTCCAACCATTGGAGGATTTCCCCTAGATGCCCATTGACATTGTAACAGTTTTAGTAGGATTCTTAATGCTATGCTCTGTCAAATGCTGCCAAAACTGCCTAAGGGGCAGTTACTCTCACCTGCCCACTGAAATTCCACTCTTTGGTGTTCATATTAAGACCAAGGATGAAATTAAATCCAGAGTCAAATAAACTTGACAAAACACAAACTGGGCATCAGCAGGCAGGTTATTGGTGAGTAAATGCCACCAGATGGCATTGTCAATGACATTTCATTACTACACTAATAATTCTGAGTAGATTGATTGGGCAGTAATTAGTCTGATTGGGTTTGGCCTGCTCTTTGTGTGCAGGACATACCTGTGCAATTTGCTGCAAGGTTCGTCAAGTCTATTGTTACATGCATGAGTACAAGTTAGGTAAATACTAGTGTTGTATACTCTAGGCACAATATAACAGACCACACAATATGTTAATGCACCAATTAAAGATCCACAATGAAGTGGCCTGAAACATTAGCTGTACTGAGCTGACAGCGTAGCCTTCTCTGGCTTCCAAGAGATAAATTAAAGTGGTTTGTGGTCCGTAAAGGCCACAAATAGGCGGCCTTCTAAAAAATACCTAAAGTGGCGGACAGCTAAATAGAGAGCCAGAAGCTCTCGGTCAAAGGCGCTATACTTCAGCTCAGCCGTATTAAGCTGTCGGCTGAAAAACGCCAAGGGCTGCCAACCGCCATCTACATGTTGTTCCAAAACCCCTCCCACCGCCACGTCCGACGCATCGACCGTCAGGGCCGTGGGGGCTGAGGCACTTGGGTGGACGAGCATGGTGGCGTCTGCCAGAGCCACTTTAGCTGCCTCAAAGGCCGTCTCCGCGGCCTCAGACCACTCCAACTCGACAGGTTTGCCTGCGAGACACTGGAAGAGCGGACGCATGACCCGTGCCGCTGCCGGCACGAACCTGTGATAGAAATTCACCATGCCCACGAACTCCTGCAACCCCTTTACTGTGGTGGGTCGCGGGAAGGCACGAACAGCCTCCACCTTGTCAGGCAAAGGAGTGGCGCCGGCTGAGGTGATCCGGTGTCCTAAGAAATCAATAGAGGGGAGGCCAAATTGACACTTGGAGGGGTGGATGATGAGCCCGTGGTCTTGAAGCCGCCGGAACACGGTCCGCAAATGGACCAGGTGTTCTCGCACCGAGCGACTGGCGACCAGGATATCATCCAAATAAATGAAAACAAAAGACAAATCCCGACCCACACGGTCCATAAGCCGCTGGAAAGCCTGTGCCGCGTTTTTCAAACCGAAAGGCATACGCAACCATTCGAACAACCCGAACGGAGTGATCGTGGCAGTCTTTGGTATGTCTCCCGGATGCACAGGGATCTGGTGGTAGCCCCGCACCAAATCAATTTTGGAGAATACTATGGCACCTTCCAGCCCAGACGAGAAGTCCTGGATGTGCGGTATGGGGTAGCGGTCCGCCGTGGTGACGGCGTTAAGGCGCCGGTAATCCCCACATGGTCTCCACCCCCCAGATGCTTTGGAGACTATATGCAACGGAGAGGCCCACGGGCTGTCGGACCGACGGACAATGCCCATTTGTTCCATCTTCTGAAATTCTTCACGTGCTACCCTGAGTTTGTCCGGCGGCAATCTCCGGGCCCTCGCGAAAACGGGGGGCCCCTCAGTGGGAATGTGATGGACAACGCCGTGCCTTGCAAAAGGGGCATCAAAACGCTGAACGAGCAGCTCCGGAAACTCAGCCAGGACCGCAGCATACGGGTCGGAGGCCGCGACACCGGCCTGGACAGTCGGGCTGGGCGGGGTGGCCGGCGGTGGAGCAGCGGGCTCATCGCTGCTAGCGGAGGGTCGAAGGCCTTTACCTCGGACATCGGGAACTAGCGAAAAGGCCCAGAGGAAATCTGCGCCCAGGATCGCTTGACCGACTTCCGCGTGCGGGTGCCTAAAGCCAGAGACATTGCCCGCGTACCATACGTGCGGATGGGGCTACTGTTAACCGCGATGAGGGTAGGCCCTCTCTTACCCGATCGGGCTTCGAGGTCGGTCGGCGGTACAATGCTGACTATGGCTCCCGTGTCGACCAAGAATTCTGTGTCCGTGAATCGATCTCGGACGTAGAGGCGTCGGTTCTGGCCAATCGCAACCGCCTCTATGTACGATCGGCCGAGGCATTTCCCGAGAAGGTGCACGGTGAGCGGCAGTTGCGGGATTCTCCACCCCATCTCAGATGATAATAACACCAGCCGCGCTTGTGCGGATCTTTTTGGCGGGGTTTTGGAGAAATGGCGGGAGTCGCGGCGTCATCTTGGTGCCGTTGCGGGCTGCCCGATGGTGCCAAGACCCTGTTGATCGAACTATGTTTTTTCGATTTGGACGCCATGAGCGCATCGGCTTTCTCCGCGTATGCCACGGGGTCCTTAAAAGAACAATCCGTGAGCATAAGCCTAACATGTTCTGGAAGTTGCTCTCGGAATGCCTGCTCGAACATGAGGCAATCCTTGTGCTCACCTGCCAGCGCCAACATTTCAGCCATGAGGGCGGACGGCAGCTGATCTCCGAGATCCGGTAGGTGCATAAGCCTCTCAGCTCGATCATGCCTACTGAATCTGAAGGTTCGAAGCATGAGTACCTTCAGTGCCTCGTACTTGCCGTCTGCAGGAGGGGAGGTGATGAACTGCATCACCCGCACGGACGTCTCAGGCGGTAGGGCGCTGACCAGGTAATAATACTTCGTCTCGTCCACCGAGATGTTTCTTAGGTGGAACTGAGCTTCCGCATGGGCAAACCAAAGGTGGGGTTGATGTGCCCAAAACGGAGGAAGATGAACGCTGACCGCGTTTAGCTGCGGTACGCCGGGCGTTGGAACCGAAGAAGGGGCGTCTTGTCCCTCTATGGTAGATGATCGGCTAGATCACGTCGGGGTCACCAATATGGCGAGTCTGGAGGCTTGTTCTTTGTTAAAGAAGTTTATTGCGGCAGCAATATTCGATTACAAAGTATAACAAACGAAATTACAGACAACCATTAAATCAAACTGTTCGCTTCGAAGTTCTCTTCCCACTGCTTGGTTTTGGGCGCCAAAACCACCACCTGACCTAGCTGGCCAATCCGAGGGTTCGACTCTCAGGACCAATCCCTATGGTCGCTACAACCTCCTACATATTCTTCAACTAACTTGTTGATAAATGTAAGTTTCACCTAGGATTCAGTTCATTGCAGATGCTTATCAAAGCTACTGCTTAGCTGTAGGAACAAAAGAGGCTGCAAGGCAAAACTGGGTCAAATCAATCACATGGAATGAGGGAGCCTTTTGCAGAGCCACAGACTTAAACACTAAGCACCTTCTGTCCATCCTACCACTCAAGTCTCTCGTACATCAAACCTTCCTTAATTTCCTCATGTATAGGAAGGAACTGCAGATGCTGGTTTAAACCAGAGATAGACACAAAAAGCTGAAGTAACTCAGCGGGGCAGGCAGCATCTCTGGAGAGAAGGAATGGGTGATGTTTCGGGTTGAGACCCTTCTTCAGACTTCCTTATCATGTGTTCCTTATAATTTCCTTATCCTTACCAGCAAGTATTACAATATTCTCTTTCCTAGAATGAAACATCTTGATCAGTACAGTTGGCTCCCGATGACCAACGTCATCAATATTAATCTACTGGAGAATTGATTGATGACATCAGCTTGCACCACCACTAACAGAGATGAGCTCAACAAGTTCTGGCTCTACCTCAGTTCTTGCATTTGAACAGCCAAAGTGGATAGTTATAAGAAATCCCAATGAAAGGGCTCCCGATAGGAGATTTTAAAATATGACAAGCAAATTAAAATGCAAAGAATTAAAACAAAACATAAAAGTCACCAAGTCAGTCAAATTCAGTTGCTTTTCCCTTGTATTCAATCATTCTTTGAAATTCATTTTGCTTTACCTCCCTTCCATCAGAGGTAATTCACTCATCCTCCCTTTCCATGCTGACTCCAGGTTATAATGTCCTCCCCAGTCACTCTTTGATTAACCAGAGTGTTTCTGGCACTGCAGCCCCACTCTCTGGGATTACCTTCTCATTATTTTCTCATCAACCTGAAAACCCTTTGAAGAATCTTTTCTTTCATCCAAGTCTTGTGTCGCCACAACTCTCCAGTTCCTTTTCCTTTTGTCTGCTCACTGCTCAGCCGTGTTAAGTTACTCAGGTATATTATTCTGTGCCAGGATCTCCATTAAAAACTGCTGCTGTTCGTTCCTATCTTATCACAATAATGTTGCAGGATATATAGCGGTTAAGCTAATCAGAGATGAAAGGAATGAGCAATAGTTTGTGAAACAGCTTCCGTTACTTCAGAGCTTCAGAAATAAGCCCTTGCACCTTTTACAGTATCACTTGTTCATGTATAATATCGCCCGCCATATTCAATTTCTTAAATCAGCTGTTCTTAGCGTTTTGCTGTTAAAATTAAATCTTGCATTGGCCCTAAATTAATGGCCCGGATTGTGTTAAATGATTCCAAAAGGACCCGTCGGCTGGCTTCACATGCCTTGGCATTATGCTTGGTGTAAGACGAAAGTCTGATACAAACTGGAGGTCTGGTGCAGGTGCATCTTACAGTCTCCTGTGTTGCTGTCATTGAGCCCAGCGACAAAGGAGAAACATGAGAGCAGGGTCTGACCTTCAGCCTCACATCAGGATGAAGATTGCCTCCAAATGGTAACCATTCCCATTTGAAAAACATAATTCCTGCCTTGGCTTACCTTAATTCAATATTTTTTAATTTGTTACAGTTTTGACTACATTTTAATATACTTTTTATTGAAACATGTTTGAATGATTGTAATAATCTCTGACTATAAAAGGCATTTGAAAAATGCCTCTGATAACCTCCTCGCCCCATATGTCACATCATTGCTTGGCTCTCAGATTCAAAGGCCAGCTTGTCTGGCTCTCCACATCTGCAAACTAAGGGTCAGAGGATGGGAACAGCAGGTGTTGATCGCAAAGGGGCTGGATCTGGGAGAGCCAGGCTCCATACATCTAATTTAGAGTCATAGAGTCATATAGCATGGAAACAGATCCTTCAGCCCAACTTGCCCAAACTGACCAACATGTCCCATCTACACTTGTCCCAGCTGCCAGCGTTTGGCCCATATCACTCTAAACTGAAATAAAATCTTGGCTTCAATCAAACTTCCTCAAACTCAATTGCAACAAATCTGAAATCATCATCATTGGTCCAAAAATGTTCACCAAATCCACCCAAAACTTCATCCTCAACATTGATGGTCTCCCAGTATCCACCTCACCTCACATCCGGAATCTTGGAATCATCCTTGATCAAACCCTCTCCTTCGACAAACACATCAAACACATCACAAAGACAGCCTTCTTCCACCTCAAAAACATTGCCCGTCTCCGTCCATCCCTCTCCTCCACAGCTGCAGAAACCCTCATCCACGCCTTCATCACCTCCCGTCTGGACTACTGCAACAGCCTCCTCTATGGCGCACCCTCAAAAATCATCAATAAACTTCAATACATTCAAAACTCCGCTGCCCATCTACTCACACACACCTCGATCCGTGACCATATCACCCCCGTCCTTTATAAACTCCACTGGCTCCCCATCCCCCAGAGAATCCAGTACAAAATCCTCCTCATAACCTACAAAGCTCTCCATAACCTGGCCCCATCCTACCTGACCGACCTCCTCCACAGGCACACTCCCACCTGCACCCTCCGCTCTGCCGCTGCCAATCTCCTATCCCCCCACATCCGGACTAAACTCAGATCCTGGGGGGACAGGGCTTTCTCCATTGCTGCTCCCACCCTATGGAACTCACTACCCCAAACCGTTAGAGACTCCCCCACACTCACCACATTCAAAACATCGCTGAAGTCTCACCTGTTCAGTACTGCCTTCAACCACTGAAGGTCACCTCACCTTCTGTCTCCTTTCTCTGTTCATTTATTTATTTACTTATTTATCTATTTATTAATTTCCCTATGTTCCCAAAATCTCTGTAAAGCGTCTTTGAGTATATGAAAAGCGCTATATAAATAAAATGTATTATTATTATTATTATTATTAAACCTGTCCTATCAACGTACCTGTCTAAATGGTGCGATGGTACCTAATACCTACATTAACAGAGTACATTAAAACAGCACATTTCCACAATCTTCATTCAGTGATCCCACCACCAGCCATATCTTCCCATCCCCACCGCTTTCCCCAGAGACCGCTCTCTCCGCAACTCTTTTCCCACCCAAACCACTCCCTCCCCAGGTACCTTCGCTGCAGATGTAACACTTGCCCCTATGCTCCTTCACATCCATCCAGGGACCCCAGAAGTCCATCCAGGTGTGACTAATATTCACATACACCTCCTCTAACCTCAGCTGCTGCATTCAGTGCCCAGGATGTGCGACCCATCAGCAAGACCAAGCATAGACTAGGCGACTGTTTTGCTGAACACATGTGCTCAGTCTGCCAAGGTCTGCTGGGTCTCCTGGTTTGTAAACATTTTAAATCCCCCTCCCATTTCCATACTGACCTTACCATCCTGGGTCTCCTCTATTGTCAGTCCATACACAAACTGGGTTGCGTACAACCCAATTCAATGAGCATTGAAGCCTCCACTTTACTACTCCCCCTCTCTTTTTTCCCCTCACTCTTCCCTGTATCCCACCTGGATGCACACCCACTTCTTCCTTTCCTGCCAACCCCCTTCCACCGATTCCTTCCTCTGGCCCCACATTTCACACCTCTTTTATCTTTATATCCTGGTCTCACATTCTGTCTTTTCATCTGTGCCCTTTGTCCAATTATCTGCCAATCATAAACACCCCTCACCCGTGTCTATCTATCACATGCCAGGTTTTGTCCCAACCCCACCTTCCAGCTTTCTCCCTCCTAATACAATCAGTTTGAAGGAGGGTCCGACCCGAAACATCACCGATCCATGTTCTCTAGAGATGCTGCCAAACCCGCTGAGTCACTCCAGCACTCTGTTTTGTTTTGTAAACCAGTATCTGCATTTCTGTGTGTCTTCTAAAATAGTGCTTGTGCCCCTCCCTCCCCCTCCCCCCCTCCCCCCTCCCCCCTCCCCCTCCCTCCCCCCTCCCCCCTCCCCCCTCCTCCCCCCTCCTCCCCCCCCTCCCTCCTCCCCCAATTCTGGTGGTTCCAATTCATTTTGTTAACAGGGATAATTATGTAACCAATGTATGCCATTTTAACTACCGAAGGTTACGGAGTGTTTAAATGTCAGGTGCACCATTACTGGTAAACAGACAGTCAGGCCATAAAATGTTATCAACACCCGTCTTTCAGGAGGGCCATATCAGCAAACCAGACACTGCCTTGGTCTACTCACTCGCCTCAGAATCACAAGCTTGCAACCTCAAGTCCCACTCCAGAGACCTGTGTGGAAACCTTAGCTGAACAAACCTTGCAGTACTCAGTAAGTTCCACAAAGCCAGAGATTTAAACAGTAAATTGAGGGCCCAGCTAACCCTACAGATGGACATGAAGATTCATGTCACACTAAAGCAGAGGAGCTCTCCCAATATCCACAGCATTAATTACAATTTCATTTTCAACCACCTGACTAACGTGGTCTCTACACTGCAACAACAGCAGCACTCAAAAAGCACTTTGTGGAACTATAAATGATGCAAAATTAATGCAAGATGCTCTTTCTCTTGCATTAGCTAAGAGCCAAATGTGCACTCAGAGGACCAATAGTTCAATAGAGCCCATAAACCTTCATTTCCCAGAGAAATAAAGCCAAATCCAACACAGGATTTACAGCCATGTTGCGTTAAAGCAATCCAAAATCCGTAGGGCAAATTTCTCAAGGGAACAGGGCCAATAGGAAAACTGTAGAAAGAAGATTCAGGAGTGAGACTTTGATAGTGTGTCTTTTACAATCTCTGGAGTTCCCAAGAGGTTCAACACCAAGGAAAAACTTTATTTGTCTGGTCACTGTTGCAATACAGGAAACATTCCTTGGGCAGGCTAGGACTTTATTTCATGAAGCACAGGGGGACGAGGGGTGATCTTATAGAGGTGTATAAGATCAGGATGGAATAGATAGGGTAAATACACAGTCTTTTACCCAGGGTACGGGAATCAAGAACCAGGTGACATAGGTTTAACATGAGAATCGAAGGATTTAATAGTAAACTGAGAGGCAACCTTTTCACACAGGTGGTGGGTATATGCAATGAGATGCCAGAGGAGGTAGTTAAGGCAGGTACTATAATAATATTTAACATAGAAAACATAGAAAACAGGTGCAGGAGGAGGCCATTCGGCCCTTCGAGCCAGCACCACCATTCATTGTGATCATGGCTGATCGTCCCCAATCAATACCCCGTGCCTGCCTTCTCCCCATATCCCTTGATTCCACTAGCCCCTAGAGCTCTATCTAACTCTCTCTTAAATCCATTAAAAAGATATTTGGATAGGTACATGGATAGGAAAAAGATGGAGGGATTTGGACCAAACGCAGGCAGGTGGAACTAGTGCAGGTGGGGCATCTTGGTCGGCATGGGTAAGTTAGGGCAAAGGCCTCGTTCCGTGCTGTATGACTCTGTCTATGTGAACAACCATAATTTCTTGCCCAGATAGCTTGACTGTGGTTGAATAAACGAGGGATAAAGATTGACTTGGGTTGGAAATGTCTCACATATGCCCTTCTCTCCTTCAAAAAAGTGATGTGAACTGTTTATGTCCAACTACATTACAATACAATACAATACATCTTTATTGTCATTGTACAGGGGTACAACGAGATTGGGAGTGCACATAAGGTATTGTTTAAATATTTCATCCAAAACACAGCTGTTTTGAGAATGTCGCACTCCCACAGTACCACACTAAAGTGTTAACGCAGACATTTGAGGGTAAGTAGAGAGAAATTTGGCTTTTTGGGGAAATCCAGGAGAAAGGGGAAAGTCAAAAGGTTATCGCCAAATCTATCAGTGGCAACATTAAAAAGCAATTCCACACATGGAGTTCTTCTACACGTAGCAAATAATGCTCGGGTTGACATTGGACATAGGAGTAGCATTAGGCCATTCAGCCCATTGACTACTCCGCCAGTCAATCACGGCTGATCTATTTTTCCTTCTCAACCCTATTCTCCTGCCTTCTCCCCATAACCTTCAAGATCGGGAGATTTTGTTGAGGGATGTGGGAAGAAGTTGGCTTTGTGGCTTTAGGTCACAGGTCAGTCATGATCCTACTGAATGGCAAAACAGGCTCAAAGACTAAATGACCTCATATTTCTCTGCAATGAACTTTGAATTAATAACCTTCATACTCAGAGTGAAGAGTGCTACCAACGAAGCTGCAGACATCAACCAACGTATAATTTTACCCACCTGTAGCTATTTCAAAGCTGTAACAGTTTTCAACCTTCTTATGCCTGCTAGACACTCAATTTGACCATGCTGTAAAATCAGGCTGGTGTTCTGGAGGGACTCACCTTCCGGAGCAAGTCTGCATGATTTTGAACCAGTTCGGTGTACTTCTCCTTCAACTTTGTGTATCTTTGTTCATTCGCTTGAGCTTTTCCTGGGAGATGAAAAGAAACAAAAAAAACTCAATCATCCCATCTCAAATTTGTCACTGAGGTTAGTATTTTTGAAGCATCAAAATGTTTAAATGTAGTCAACTAAGCATAGTTCTTCACTGGCCGCAGTCAAAAATCCAGTGGGCCGCAAGGTGTATGGTTCAACCCTGAACTGATCCATTGATCTCAGACTGGTGGGTGCTACCAACCATAATTTGCCTGAGTAACAAAACAAGAGACACGGGTCGTTACCAATCGTAATTACTATTTCATGGCCCCACTGGAAAATGGACTTGTGTGAACGTCAGGGGAAGAGGTTGTAGCGCAATATAGTAGGGAAGTTTCCCACAGAGATACAGCCACTAGTTGCACTCTGATGGAAGAGTTACTGCTTTCTGAAGCGGATGAAAGGGATTCTGTAATTCTTTGAATGCTGTGGAACGCTTTCACCAAGTTTCAGATCCCGATAAAAAATGGACTCTGAAGAGATGCGAAAGGGACCAAAGTGATCATCATTGAACCGCACACAGCATCTTAAAGTGCGAAGAAACACCCAGAAGGTTGGCCCTGAGGTCAAATCTGATTATACGTACTGGATGAAAACAGTGATCCCTGGCTGACTGGTGAAGACCATCACTAGATTCAATCAGATTATATTTTTAACATCATTCATTACATCAACAGAGGCATGGCAGTCAGATACAACCGCCACCATGCATTTACAGGAACTAATCTCATCAGGCTCTGACGCGAATTTGGAACTCACGTTCGATTTCCGTGAGGCTCCTCTGGGCTTTCTCCGTGACATCTTGCTTCTTTTTCACCTCCTCGAGTTCAGCCTTCACAAACTCATTCTCATCCAAAGCCTGCTGCTTCAGGTGTCGCTGCTCGGCCAGCTCAGCCTCCAACTCATTCATGCGTCCCCTCAGCTGTAGGATCAGGCGCTTGCTCTGAAGTGAGAGGAGCAGAGTGGGATTGAGGACCTCCGGTTTTAACATGTAGAAATTAAACATGCAAAACAAGGCAGACCCAAAGTAACAGCAGAGAAGCTGTAAGCTGTTGGTTGGCACACACCTGCAAAAAGCCCGAGGATAGGGTTTTTTTTAAAGATTAAAAGTGTGCCTTTGCTGAAATGAGTAACTATTAAATTTAGGTTTATAAAAGCCTGTAGGTTATAGAAGAAGGGAGCAACAGAGAGAGTTGAGGTATACCGGAGATTGAGGAGAGCAAATTAGAACAGAAGAATTAGAATCTGGTAAATAGTAAGTTGGACTGGGTATTAGCTGTTTATAGAAGAACACTTTCAGAAGATAAAATAAAGGGAAGAAGCTTCAGAGCGAGAAAACAAGTGAGCGAGACAGTAATGAGCAAGAGAATAGTATACAAGGATATGCACGCAAGTCAAAGGCAAGAAATGAACCTAAATTTTCATCACTTCAGGCCTTGTGCTAAAATTAGCTTAGCTGTTCTTATCACCATCAAAGTTACCTGATGCGCCTGGAACAACAAGCTATTAATCCTGAGCACAAAGATTTCCATCTATGTAACCAATATTCTCCATCACATCTGTGAAAAGTGGAATATATACTCCAAAGAGAGGCAGAGATCCAAGAGCTTCCCCGTCAATGTCTGAGTTACTTGGGACCAACAGATCATCAACAAGATGATCGTTAAAAGAACCAACATTGAATTACAGGCTTCAGTGGCTGTGGCTGGAGTGTGGAAGTCAAGTTCATAAGCCAAAGGGCATGAACGAAGTGCCTGCTCAGAACAACTGGCAGCAGACAGAAAGCCTAAAACTCACACATGAGATTCAACCTTCTCACCGACACGGTCAAACCGTGCCCACGAGGATTAGTTCAGTGAAGCTGGGTTAAGATCACGGGAGTTATTTTGGAGAGCAACTATTGTATAGCTTGCATACCCAATCTGAGCTTGACAGAACCCAACCACGTATGTTGGGTTCAGGTCAAGGACAATCAAGAACCACCAAAGTTATAAGTCCATGGGCAGGTCGAGCTCCTTATAACTTCGCATGCTAAAGTACAGTACTGTGGAACATGATACGGCTGTCTACCCACAAACAGCATGAGAGTCTTTGTGGCACGGGAGCTTCTATTCCTTGACAAACAGATTCCCCTGTTATGTTTGGTTACCCAACCCAAGCATTGCAACTATCCACGCAAGGTCAGGTATTAAAAAGATTCTCAAGCCCTTGGGCTTCAATTAACTGTGGGGAGGTCAGTTTCTGGTCAGGTTTGCTGGTCTGGTGTCAGGGGTTACGGGGAGAAGGCAGGAGAATGGGGTTAAGAGGGAAAGATAAATCAGCCATGATTGAATGGCAGAGTAGACTTGATGGGCTGAATTGTCTAATTCTGCTCCTATCACTTATGAGCTTTATCCCTGAGTGGACAGTACACAAGGGAGATAGACACAAAATGCTGGAGTAACTCAGCGGGACAGGCAGCATCTCGGAAGTCTGACGAAGGGTCTCGATCCAAAATGTCACCCATTCCTTCTCTCCTGAGATGCTGTCTGTCCCACTGAGTTACTCCAACATTTTGGGTCTATCTTCGGTTTTTTCACACAGAGAGTGGTGAATCTGTGGAATTCTCTGCCACAGAAGGTAGTTGAGGCCAGTTCATTGGCTATATTTAAGAGGGAGTTAGATGTGGCCCTTGTGGCTAAAGGGATCAGGGGGTATGGAGAGAAGGCAGGTACGGGATACTGAGTTGGATGATCAGCCATGATCATATTGAATGGCGGTGCAGGCTCGAAGGGCCGAATGGCCTACTCCTGCACCTATTTTCTATGTTTCTATGTAAACCAGCATGTACGGTTTCTTGGTACACAAGGGAGACCAGGCCCGGACCCACTGCTTGACCATCAAACTGACCTAACGCACCACTGCCCAACACCCCCGATTGACAGTGTGTTGTGTTTCCTTCGTAAGATGTCGGACAATTTTCTAACTGGCTTGATTTCAATGATTAATAGGTCAGTTAAAATGTCAGACAGAGTCTCAAAACTAATCAAATGCTATTATTTCCACAAAATTACTACCCTTTAGGCACAAATGTTCTATCCAGACGATGTCCACATACAAATAGACTAACCCTATAATTCTACTGCTGGAAGCTTTCCACAGTCCAAGTCAACACAGTATGAAAACAGCATTCAGACCCTAATGACATAATTGCAGCGACAGTCAAATGATCTGATTATAGTAGTTTCCAGGAACCACAGTCCCTTTGCTCATGGGTTCATTCAGGACTTGAAGGAAAATAATAGCTCCTGATAAGACCTAAGCCAGTTCCTAGTTCACATAAACTTGGAGCACCATGCAGTGCTAATTCCAGCTTACTTTAGATTGAGTTGGCAATGAGCGGCTGCAGTTAGGATGTTAGAAACAATATATTGGCTGCATCAAGCATGGGATCTATCGGGTAGACAGGAGCAGAATTACTGCTGCCAAGATTGCTGGTCATCTATACTCTAGCCAAACTATTTCTTTCAGCAAGGTCCAAGGCAGAGTCGACAATGGGGAGGCCAACACCCAAGCTCATCAGCACGTGCAGTGCAGGGCTTTTCCCAGTGCAAAAGGTTCACTGTGCTGATAGAGCAGGTTTGAAATCAGGTGAGGCCTGGACCCAAGGTTCAATCGGCAACTTAAAACTAACTTGTTTTCTCACATTCCATTTCTGAAAGGACAATAAATTAGTTTATCTTTCCACACATTTCCTGACCTGCTGAGTCTTTCTAGCATTTTGTTATTATGGCAGCCAGGTTGAAAAAGGCCAAAGACTGCAAATGCACAATGGCCATGACCTTAGTGAATGTCATCTGGGACTTTCACTGGAATCAGTTTTTATGAGAACTTGTGGTATTATTGTAAGTTGGAACTGTTGATCAACAGGTAAATCATTTTGTTTTCTCAAATCTATGGTGTAACTTGTACACTAGCAGAGTAAAACGACAACCCACCTCCGCTTTAAAACTCGCCAACTCATCCTTTAGAGCTGCGATCTCCTTGTAGAGTTGGTCAATCAACTTATCCCTGGAAATAAACAGATTTACAAGATCAATGAGTACATTTTACTCCTAAAATCTATCATATCATATCATATCATATATATACAGCCGGAAACAGGCCTTTTCGGCCCTCCAAGTCCGTGCCGCCCAGTGATCCCCGTACATTAACACTATCCTACACCCACTAGGGACAATTTTTACATTTACCCAGCCAATTAACCTACATACCTGTACGTCTTTGACTATGTCAATTGGCAGGAGACAAGCATGGACAGTTAGCAGCCAAGAGAACCAGAATTGCCACATGATAAATGAAGCTTACTTTATCATTGGACCTTTCGCCTTCTGATACCACCAACTCACAATGGACGCACAGCACCATTTGCCCACTGGAATTTTGCCATTCTTTACTTTCTGCAGGAGTCACTGTCTGGCAGTGGGGTGTTGCAAGCTGTTCTGAACTTTGCCCTCTAAACAAAGATTACTGAAGCTAATGGCAGCCATCTGCTCAATTTGGATCAACTAACATGTTGCAGACCTTGAGCAGAATTTACAGTTTATTCCCACCTGGGTGGATTTGGAACAGCTCCTTTTTTTGTCTAGGCCTCATTAGTATGCATCAAGAACATTAAATATCCAAGGGCCAACTCCAGATTGATTTCTGCCATTTGCCCGTATATTTAAAACATGAAGACTCACTCTATGAAGCCCCACAATTACCAACTGGATATCAGCTGGAGGTATCCATCATTAATTATCGAACACATTTACTCCAAAATTCAAGTTAGATCAATACCCTTACCTTTCATCCTTAGACATTCCATTCTGATTATTAAAATTGAATGGGTCAGTGGGCCCAGTACTTCCAAAGAGGTCATCAAATTTATTCTCAAATAAATCCTGCAAGGAAGAGGGTTAAAACTTGTTAAAGGCAACCACAGTTACTGATCCACTCACACGAGTAAATAATGAAAACCAGCCTAAGAGTAAAAGGCAGAAGTTACATGTCTGTTCAGAAATACACACGATGATCATTCACTGAAAGAGGAACGCAAGAACATAGTAGCAGGTGTAGGTCATCAGCCTGTTGAAGCCTGCTCTACCATTTAATATGATCATGGCTAATCTAAGCAAAAGAAGAAATGGATCAAAGTTAGTCAAAGAAATTCCCAACAACTTCTGACCAACAATTTTGATTTTCATGTTTTTATGGTCCAATTTCCAAAAACAATTCCTCTTTTGAGGAAGTCACTTACCCCTGAATAGGTGACTTCATCCAGTTACCAAATCAACAACCATTCTCTTATAATACTGCACATCAATTACGAACCAACGTGTTCTCAGTACTGCAGGGGCCATAGCTGCACCTGATCATATCCATTCATTCATATGCTGAGAAAGATCACCAATGTAGCAGAAACCCTGGCTGCATTTGTTTTCTGCTCCATCCTAACGGCACTTTGCCAACCTAACATGTTTCCTAACATCGCACAATGGCCAAATGCAGCACGGAATTAAAAAACCTGAAACTACAGATTTGTCACCTGCCCAAGAAAGGATCAATTTCACAGTGGATCTTATACAAACAAATTGAGACTCTAATTCAAGGCAAACCAATGAAAAAGTTGCAGAGGTGATAGAAAACACCAACATTTTACCCACAGCAAATAAAAGATATACAACCTACTTAAGGATGGACAGAAATGTATGAAAACAGATGGTGGAATCTATTAAGAATAAACAGCAACAGTGCTCATGCAAGATGATATTCATAGCACATTTAGTGAGGTTTATCATCCCAAAGCCCTTTGTACAAATGTAACCAGAATGGGGCACCCAGCCACAAAAGGACATAAGGAGAAGTGACTAAAAGCTCGATCTAATTTAATTGTAAAGAAACATCACAAAGGAAGAGAGAAGAGAGGTTCAGGTCAGGAATTCCATAACTTAGGTCCTGGGTAGTTGAAGGAACCACATAAATAATGAAAGACGATCTGTTGGCAGAACAGCTGGCAGTGGAATGACTGTGACAGGAAGAGAAAGCCTGCAAAGTTAAAAGCCCACATCTACAGAAAGTGATAAAATCCAATCGACTGAAGCAAAATACAGATAACTGGTCACAAAGAAGAAGCTGGGACTGCAAGGTGGAAGTGGGCAGGACAGTGGCGAAGGCAGATTTACGAGCCAGTTAAACAGCAGAGCTGAGAGCCTGGATTCTCCTGTCATTATTATAATGCTGGCATTAAATCAAAACTGATTCCAGAATTTAGGCCCTTTTAAGACCAATCTACCAACCACTGAAAGAACAGCAAATCATTCTTCTGAAAAGGCTGAATTTGCTCACCACTCTTGCTTCCTGAATAACAGAAGCAGATGGAGTTACTCTGATGAGACAATGGTGTAAGTTTCTAGTCACGACTCAGCTCCTGAAACAGTTACACATGGAATACTAAAGATTCTGCATTCGTTCTGATGAAAATGCAGCGCCTCTATTGAATGCAGTTAATAATCCTTCAAATCTCTTCAGCAAAGCTGGGTATAAAGCCATTCAGAGAGAAATCAATTATCACCATGGTAACAATTCCACTTCTGTCTCGGTGCCTCTTCCGTGCATTAATCCTTTCTACTGCAGTGATAAAAAAAATCACATAGGAAACTAACTGATCATAAGATCACTTGCAAATTCTAGGTTGAATCACAGAAAATAACGTACTCTATTATAAATGAGGCAATATCTGTCATGGCACTCTTCCCACCAAATTTGTACAGATTTTATCCCCAAATGTTATCCAACAGTTCAGTCATCCACATCTATTTTTAGTATAAACTAGGCAAACAGTTTACCATTACAAACTCCATACTGTTCCATTTCTTCCATTAGAAACTAGACAAAATCTACATAAAGTTCTGCATGTCCCAGTGTTCATTACATTGTATTAGTTTGATAACTTCAGAATGATAAATAACTATTATTTATAATAATACATTTTTTATCTGTATATATATATATTATATATAGATTAAAAAATCTATATTTATTATATATCGATTTATTATCTATGATAAACTACATTCTGGGTTTTCCCTAATATATATATATAAATTCTCAGAGTGACATTGATTGTTTCACTTCTCTGATACTATGAAATGAATAACAGAGACAAAAATAATGTTGCAACCAGACAAAAAACTGAATTTCAAGCAATCTTTTCCAAGCTAACTGATCTGCTCATGCCGTTCTACAATTCTCAGCTTTAGTCTACCATTTTTGGAATATCGGAGAATCAAAAATGGTCCCATCAGCAATAAGACATGAACAAGGAGTTGCCAGAAAATACATTATTACCATGATAAAAACTGATCAAGATCGCAACTTGATTGGTTTAGCTTAGTTTAGATTAGTTTAGTTTAGTTTAGTTTAGTTTAGTTTAGTTTAGTTTAGTTTAGTTTAGTTTAGAGACACAACATGGAAACAGGCGCTTCACTCACCAAGTCCACGCTGACCATTGATCACCTGTCTACTATTTCTATGTTATTCCACTTTCACATCCTACACACTAGGGACAATTTAAAAAGGCCAATTGACCTACAATGGTGCACGTCTTTGGGATGTGGGAGGAAATGGGAGCATCTTGAGAAAACCCACGCAGTCACAGGGAGAACGTACAAACTCCGCATTGACAGCACTCGTAGTCAGGATCGATCTCGAGTTTCTGGCACTGTTTGGCAGCAGCTCTATCTTTTGCAAATTCCCAATGTGGCCATGAGAATTGTTCATTTGATGTTGCAACCATAAAACATTTAGCTACATCATAGTAAGAATCAAAAACACTGGAAACCTGAAATATGAATTAAAAATGTTAAGAACGCACAGCAGATCAGGCAGTATCCATGCAAAGAGAAAAAGACATAGCCTGTCACATCAAAGACCGTTCTTCAGAACTGAAAAAGCAAAACATGTCAATAGTTGGTTGCAAAGAAGGGACATGTGGGAATCTACAATAGGGCGAGGTCAAGATTGGTGAGGGGCTAAGCTATAAATGATTGTTTAATGAGAGCAGTCAAAGAGCAGGAATCTGAGCGAAGGAACATAACATCTACGAAATTAGGGTAGTCAGAAAGTGAAAACATTTAAAAAAAAAGAGAATTTATGAACTGCCAAGATAACTACATATGCCCAGCAGATCAGGTTGTGCTAACAAAGAGCGAAGAAACTACAACAATATTTCCCACTAAATGCAGAACCAACTTATTTAAATTTTCCCCCAATTTTGATGAAGGGTCTTCAACCTGAAATACTTGATTTCTTTTTCCTCAACGCTGCCTGATCTGCTGAGTATTAGCAGTATTTTCTTTTTTTATTTTGTAGCAGCTAAATCATAATTCAAATGTAGAAACTGGTCTATTTTAAAGCTAAGTGTGAAAAGTAGGGAATGAGGAAAAACCATTCCATGTTGTCATTGGTCACACGAAAGATTACCATGCTATTGTGAACTGTATTGAGCACTGGACAAAATATCAGAATAATTTTACAGGTTTAACAAAAAAGATTCTTCTTGAAAAACATATGAATGTTTTGGAAAGAATTAGGTAGGGAGACTCCGGGCTCTACTCTGGGAAAAAAGTCAACAAGTCTATTTACGTGCCTTTTTAACGCAACAAAATTTCCCACAATATGAGACCAGGGCCAAAATTCTGAAATGAGGCAGGCTTCAGAAGTATTTTATGGGAGGAAAGAGATTGAGAAGCAACCAGATATTGTTAGTTACACAAAGGAAGAGACAGATCCTGACAATTATCAATAACTTAATTTATGTTCCGATTGCAAATATGCATCATTGACCCATGCATATTTTCCTTATTTAAAATGCAGAAAATGAAAAGCTGATGTTTTTGTGCTTGACAACGTAATTGACTTTAGGTCAGGTTCAAAACCCATTTCTATCCTGGAAGCTCAGAAATACTCCAGCATTGTTGATTTTAAAATATTACTTGCTTTATTAGTTCAGCAAGATAGAAATCTTGTTTGAACAGTTTACCCTCATTTTTGAAACTCTTTCCAGTTTTTGTGTTACATTCCTCCTCCTAGAATTGTACATATTTATGTTTCTCTGGTAATAAATAATCAGATGACTTTATACTCTTCAAAGAAACAGAATGAGCTAATGGAACAGTTCAGCATATTTACAGTGACGATTAGAAAAAAAAAGCTCTGATATTCTCCAATACCCGCAAAACCTTAAAACCGCCACTGAAAATGTACTTGTCTATTTTCCTACAGCAGATCCTAAGAATCAACATATTCCACTTCAAATATTCATACCCAACTCCGATCAAATATCAAATAATGCTTTCTGGAGTTAGTGGATGGAGGGAGAATCAGGGGTGAGAGGATTGGGAGGCGAAGGGTGGAAAATCGTCTTTAAAGGGAAATAAATTGCTCCTGACTATTCCATTTGACTCCCGGATTCTATCCATGGCCGTTCCGAGTATTCTCCAGAAAAGATACAGAAATGTCTGGAGAATGAAGAAGGGTCTCGACCCGAAACATCACCTATTCCTTTCTCCAGAGATGCTGCCTGTCCCGCTGAGTTACTCCAGCTTTTTGTGTCTATCTTCGGTTAAACCAGCATCGGCAGTTCCTTCCTACACCGAAATGTCTGGTACTGGTCGAATACAAATAACAAGAGTACAAGGATAATTATCCCCGTTTTTGTCCGTTTATAACTTTGAAATAATTCCAGTCTCATGTGCTGTTATTATCTTAAAATTTATTAATCTCCTTTTAGAATATATTTAATAACAGCCCATTCCTCTTAGCAAAGCTGAATGATTCCCCACCCTCTGGGTGGAGAAATTTCTCCTCATCTCACTCCTGAACATCTGAATGGAAATTTGAGTCTGTGATCCCAGCTTCAAGATGCCCCTTCCTTCTCTCCCTTCTCTCCTGAGATGCTGCCTGGCCTGCTGAGTCACTCAGCATAAATACCTTCGATTTGTACCAACCAGGAGAAACATCAATTCAAAATCTATCACCCCTTATTGAACATACTGACAGTAGTCTGAGAATAAAGCTCAACTCTTCCTGCTCAAGCCATGGGTGTAGTACAGGGGTACAAAATGAAAAGTAAAAATATCTGATTGGACTTGAGAGGAAGAAAGAAGGAAAAGGATTGTTCTCTGCTCACAAACAAGATTTTTTGCAAGCAGCCACTTTAGAGGTAAACGATCCATCAAAAGATTTAGCCAGGTGGAACCTATCCCACTACCTTCCTTTGATTTGATTGCCTTTTCGAATACTCACTCTTACACTGATGAAGTATTGACATCCAGTGCATTTGCCAAAGAGGGAATGAGACCAAGTGTATTGAAGCTGATCCCGAGAAATACAGCAGCAGGTTTTATCAATCGGTTCCTGATCTCCTTGCTATAAGTACTCATTGAATATCTTGCACAGTACCTGTTGGGATGATGGATCCATCTCAACCAAGTCATCAGTTTCCATAACCGGCTCACTGTCAGGGGAGGTAGACTCAACAGGTATCACTACAACAGGGCTGACATGTTCAGACAGAGCTGAGGCCCGCAGGAAGTTTGGAGGATTCTGCAAGATAAAGGAATAACCAATCGTCAATTAAATATATAATGAAAGTACACAGCTAATCATTCAACATATATTTGGGTTAATGCTTTGGGTGTGGACTGTTCAGGTGCTGTCTGTACAGATTGTCTGTGCAAAATTCTCTGCCACAGAAGGCAGTGGAGGCCAATTCACTGGATGTTTTCAAGAGAGAGTTAGATTTAGCTCTTAGGGCGAAGGGAATCAAGGGATATGGGGAAAAAGCCGGAACGGGGTACTAATTTCGGATGATCAGCCATGATCATATTGAATGACTGTGCTGGCTCGAAGGGTCGAATGGCCTACTCCTGCGTCTATTTTCTATGTTTCTATGTTTGCATGTTCTCCCTGTGACTGCGTGGGTTTTCTCTGGTTGCTCCGGTTTCCTCCCACATTCCAAAGATGTGCGGGTCTGCAGGTTAAGTGACTTCTGTAAATTGCCTCCAGGGTGAAGGATAGAACCAGTGTACAGGTGATCATTGGTCAGTGTGGACTGTGAGCCGAAGGGCCTGTTTCCACACTCTACCTCTCAATTAAACTAAAACTAAATTAAACAAAGCACTTAAACATCTGATAATATCACTACACCAATTTGCAGGGCAATATTATTTGGTACTTAAATGCATAATGATTGAAGGAAATACAACTGCAAGGAATCTGAATGACTTCAAGGATAGTAGTACAAATTCATCATTTAAGTTAAGGCTTTCGACAAATATGCAAAATCTTCTCACCGTCCATTCAGAATTGTATCTGCAGCACTGCAGTCTCAATTTTGTTTCGTTAACTACTGCCAAACAACCATCTTTATGTCCCCCATCTTTTCTTAATTTTATCTAATGTACAGTCATCACTTTATATAAAACTAAACCAGCATTTTATTTTCCCACTTTCCCTCTCTCTCCCCCCCCCCCCCCCCCCCCCCCCCATCATCCACCACCTATATCTCTCCCTTTGGTTTAATATTTCACTCTTCTCTCCTTATCTGACAATCTTTCATCTCCTTTTGATCCCTAGCCTTTGGCTTTTACTCCACCCATCTGCTAATTCATATCCTCCCCCCCCCCCCCCCCCCCATCACCTGTCTCCACATCACTTGCCAAACTTTGTCCTGCCTTCATCTCTCTTTTAAAGCTTTCCCCCTGCCCCCCAACTACGATCACTGAAGAAGTGTCCCGACTCGATACATCGCTTATCCATTCCCTCCACAGATATGTAGGAAAAGAAACTTCTCTAACCAGATTGCCCTTGCTTTCCCTCTCTATCCCCTCCCCTTCCCAGTTTCCCCCACTAGTCTTACTGTCTCCGACTACATTCTATCTTTGTCCCGCCCCCTCCCCTGACATCCACCTGAAGGGTCTCGAACCGAAAAGTCACCCATTCCTTCTCTCCCGAGATGCTGCCTGACCCACTGAGTTACTCCAGCATTTTGTGTCTACCCTCCACAAATGTTGCTGAAATGCTGAGTTGCTCCAGCACGTTTTGTTTTGCTGTTTGTTGGTCAAAATGTTTTCTGCCTAAGATTTCCTCCAGAATATTTTAAGAACGATGGATGGCTCTTAAAATTCACAAAGATATTTTCCAGGTTCTGGATTTTGGAAACATCCGCCTGATCACCGCCTGCAATTTTCCTGAAACGTTCATCCAAAATTCAGAGCTGTACTGTACACGCTGAAATCTAAAACTACCAAATAAAACATCAGCTTTGCTCACCTGGGCCCTGTCCTATGGGTATTACTTGCAGACTATTCCTAATGTTTGACTCGTGTTAAATGTAATAGCCACAGGGACTGTTGTTGTGGTTGCTCTACAGAAAATCATTTGCTTACATTGTAACATGACCTCAGTAACCTGGTGCTTTGCCAATCTTATTTTCAAGGTACCATGGGAATACAGCTTGCTTTCACAGCCACACTCTTACCACTCCTTATTTGATGAAAACAAGTGCCTTCCAGTCCAATGGAAATTTTTTGGAATCAGTCAATACACTACAACCCTGGGAGTCTGCAGACTGAAGTCTCATTCAGCAGTTGCGGGAACTGTTGTCAGGGAACAGACACCATCAGGATTTTCACTGGCTTTAAAAGTCGCCCACCTGGTACCATTATATGCAGGGGTGCAGTGCTGCCGGAGGTCACTGGAGTGCCGCTCCAGGAACCTCTGTTAAAAAAAACCCAAAATAAACAGCGGGGAATTTAACAGTGGACGTTCTGGCACCAGTGACAGCTCCAGCACCTCAAAAATTAGCACTGCAGCACTGGTTCAGTGCAACAAAACCATGAGACAATCTGCTGTCTCAAAACGATCACATCACACAACTTGCATTGCTATTACAAGCTAGTGCATTGCTATTACAAACTAGTTCCATTTACATTTTCATGATTAGTTGCTTACCCACAAGAAATGTCAAAATCAGATTGTGTAGGAGAAATTGTATAGGAGAAATTGCAGGGGAATAACAACAAGAGTAACAATAGATAATAGACAATCGGTGCAGGAGTAGGCTATTTGGCCCTTCGAGCCAGCACCAAACAGTTGGAGAGGTTATGTGTGATTTCATATGAAATCAGCATTTGGCCTGAGTACATATAATCAATAATCACGTTCCAATTGAAAACGAGCCTTCAACACCTAGTTTCTGGAAATAAGCACTGTAATTTTTTTCAAGGTACCCAACATACCTAATTATAGGGCAGGATGATCAGGAGAGGTAAAGAGATAAAGGTAAAGGCACCAATCGCAGAAAACCAGCAGTAATAGCTGAATGGAGTAGTATGGAGGAAAAGATTAAGTATTCCCACATAACCCTAGATCAGAATCCAATGTTGAAAATCCTCAAGACTAATGAGGGTAATTTAACAAAATTAATAATTCTGCATATGCTTTTGGCAAACTCAGGTTTTTAACACATTTTTCACTAAAGAAGCCAAACAAACATGAGATGAGATACTGAAAACATGAATTTAATAGCAAGTGACTCAAATGATTAGTCTCACATGAGCAAGTCTGCAGTAAAAATGATCTCTGCAGCTCAGAGGCAAGTTGCAAAGTAATCCATACTCTTCCCTTTAAGTGGCAAAGTGCAGGAGAGTGGATCCTACGACACATATGATGAGACTCCAGTTGGTGTCCAGAAATGTTGGGGTGCAAAGTGCAATTGGATAAATATTCTACAGTTAAGAAGAGCAGTTTACCATGAAAACTGGTAATCACTCCTATCTTATCCTTCTTGTGACACATCGTCCTCCTAAAGTACTTAGCATTCATAATTTAAAGTGCACAGAAGGATTTAATCAATACAATTAGCAACTTGAACAGGAAAATATTCCACGTGATCTTCAAAATATGCATCCCTGAATGAAATGAGGTACAACTGGTTTACTTTTGTCATTTGGAAAATAGTGGTTATTACCTCAAATTCCACCCAATTCCAAAAAAAAGGATTGTTCTCCATCCATTTTCATCCGGAATAAATGTTTGCTTGGGAGATATTTTCAGAGACAACTGAAGGATGCCGTGAATTAAATGGATAAGGGACCTCCCCTGATGAATATTGTGTGAGTGAACTGCTCCTTGGGAATATGTGAACAGACGTGTTCATTCTTTGCACTTTACATCACGATCAGTGCAAGTCATATGGTGCAGTGTCAAAAAATGCTAAAGATTATGCAGTGATGAAAATGTCACTTAAATCAGCCAATTGTTTTCCATATAACTGCAAAATGAGGTGGAACTGCCTTTTAATTTAGCATTGAAAAAAGACTGAAAAACCCTGTAGGGCATTGCAAAAATAGTATCTGTAAATAAGAGTCAGAGTGGAACATCTCACTGGGTGCCTTTTCTCTGAATAACATGACAGAATTTTGTACTCAAATGTGATCCTCACTGAAACAGGAGCCTGAGGAACAGGACATTAAGGTTTCACTGCAGAGAAGAGAGGGAATCAGGCGGCAGGCACGGTGGTGCAGCGGTAGAGCAGCTGCCTTACAG